>NW_026057579.1:26387323-26504887 GCF_023721935.1 Panthera uncia
TTTAATTTCTAAAAATATAGCCCAGACATTTCCTTATATTCTGTCCCGAGGGGACAGATCAGAGGAGACATGTACCATGCCCCCCCCAACCCCGCCCCTGCATCTGCTGCCTGTAGGAAGCACACATGCACTTTGATCACCTCGCAATCTTTTCATAGTTCAGAAGAGGTTCGAGGTCTTCATGATCTGGCATCTCAGGTAAAAGGAGGTTTCTGCTAAGGCATAAGGAGTGTGCCATTGCAGAGTGAGGGGGTTTTCAGCAGCTGGAGCTGCTGCTCTAAGGTTCCCTCCAAAGTGAAACTGAGGCCCAGAATGGGGCGTGACTTTCCAGGCCAGAGCAGGTGAGCAGCACATCCTCCAACTTCTCTCTCAAGGAAGGACAGAGGAAAGAAGTCAGGATAATAGGGGGCAGGACAGAATAAAGGCAAATGCAATGGGCAATGCAAATGCACCTGTCACTTGCCCCGGCCCCTCCCACCAGCACCTCTGCCAGGCTATTCCCGCCAAGCCTCATCGGCCGGACCAGGGAGGTCCTGCCCGCCAGAACGCCTTTGCTCCGTCTCCCTTGGGTAACATCCAGCTGCGGCCCCTCGGCCTCCCTGTCTTGCTCATAGCTTCTGCCTTGGGAAGCCCTGTTGGCTCCCAACCTGCGTGTGTGGCCATCCCAACCGCTCTCATTTCTGCCTCGGCCAGGTCTGCTCAGTGCTGCCCCCTGCCTTCACCAGCAGGTACTCTCGCCAAGCCCACATACTTTCTCCAGCTATAGATTCCGGAGCATTAAGGATCAAAGTTGCATTGTTTCCAATTCCATTTATGTTCTAATATAGAGGAGAGTGCTCTGAGTCAGAGTCTCGTCAAGACCAGTTGTGGACATTATACAAGTTATATAGATTCTCTAAGTTTCAACTTCCACACTGGAAAATGGGAAAATTAATAATAAATGCCCTACCTCCAGAGCTATGATGAGGGTTAGTGAAAGACATATATAAAATTGCCTAACTAAGTCTGGAATAGGCTAAGAGCATCTTTGGTTAGTGAAATAATAGCTTTTTCCTTGTCCAGTGGGGGAGATAACCCTGATTCTGTGAACAATGTACTTTTCACAACTCTGACAAATATTACCTTCAAAAGCGTAGCCCCCAGATTATAATTTAGGTTCTGGCATTTTCATTTTGAGACATAACATTACATGCTCTAGCTCAAACAGGACTTTTTGAGGAATGCCTGGATAGGTCACTGCCTGGGGACACACAGCAGTAGGTGTGTGGGCCAGAATTTGCATCCACACTTATCTCGTGCTTTCTACCACATCTATATTCTCAAAGTGTGGGCTGAAGACCATCTGTACCAGAGTCACCTGGGAAGCTGGTAAACAATGCAGATTCCAAAAATAATTGGAAGCAGAGTCTCGAAGCGATTTATACACCCTTGTTCGTGGCGGCATTATTCACAATAGCCAAAATAGCCGAAGTGACCCAAGAGTCCATCCACAGGTGAAAAGATAAACAAATTGTAGTATATACATGCTAGGGAATATTATTCAGCATCAAACAGGCGGGAAATCCTGACACATGTTACCGCATGGATGAGCCTTTGAGACATTATGTGGAGTGAAATAAGCCAATCACGAAAAACACACAAATACTTATGATCCACTTATACAAGACACGTGGAGCAGCCAAATACATAGAAACAGAAAGTAGAGACTAGGGGGAGGGGAGAACGCAGAGTTAGCGTTTAACGGGGACGAAGTTCTCGTTGTGCAAGATGACAAGAAATGGTAGTGGTGGTTGCACAGCAGCGTGAATGCGCCTTATGCCCCTGACCTGTACACTCACAAACAGTTTAGGTGGTAAACTTTAAGTTATGTGTAGCTTACTACAATTTAACAATAATTATCAACAGAAAAAAAATGCAGATTTTTCAACCCACTCGAGATCCTCGAAATCAGAGTTCCTGGTGGTGAACTCAGGAGCTGTTCTGCACGTGATTCTAATGCACACCTAAATGTGAGGGCTGCTGGGCTGCCATTTGGCTCACACGCGGCCTCCGGAAAACAAGGACGTGGATATGAATGCACAGGCTGGGCCACTCATAAGAAACCTACCAAAAAAATAAGGGATCATTGTTTCCATGCTAACTGGAATCACATGATCCACTTCTTTTTTTTTAATCGGGCAGACAGTTAGGTGCCTTTTAGCCCCAACACTCGGCAGTTCTCTGATACTTCTAGCATTTTCTGGGAGCACACACTGGCTCTCCCCTCATTCTGGAGCAGGATCACTGCTTAGGGGTAATGTGGTCCTGCCTGCCTCTTCATACTAACTAAAACCCCTTTGCCAAACAGGCACTAAGAGAGAGAAAAGCATGTGACTTCTAGGGAGGGAGTGTCTGTAGTAATCCCCTCGAAGACGCCACCCGCATGGTGCATCTCTGCTTCTCTTCACTGACCCAACCATCCAAGCTGCCAACCCCACCTCCTCTTGACACCCCAGAACTTGGGCTGCAGGATGGACAGTAGACTGGGGGGGAACAGGGCATACGTAAGGGTAGGTGTGAGGTGACCAGTAAAGACACTGTCCTGGGTGAGATTGGGGTCTTGGAGAAAGGTGACTGGGGAAAGAAAACAGTGGATTTGAGATGTATTTAGAGGATAAAACCGTCAGAGTTCTGTCTAGATTGGATATTGGATCCAGGAGAGTACAGCTGTGTTGGGAATGGCCTACTTTTCTAGGGGATATAAATGTTTCCTGTGGACTAAATGTGGGCCACATGGGAAAGAAAGAGCTGGAGAGGAGCCATCTGCACTGAAGAGGTGAAGGGACGCCAAGAGCAAGAAGCTAGAGGTGAACGTTGACATTCTTAGAGGCCGGGGAAATCACATCTGACTTTCCTCCTCAGCTCCACTGGCAACTAGCCCCCACCCTTAGGTGCTTCCAAAAATCACCTCATTAACAAGACAAAAGACACCCTTATAGCTCTCATCACTTAGGAAATTCCAAGGGTTTGAGGAGCTTTGTGCCAGGAACTAGGTCCAAGACCAAATACATATTTCTTATTATAAATCACAGTATCACAACTAGGAAGTGAAAACACGGAAAGCTTGAGCATATAGAACTCTTTTGAGTAGTTTTGCTGGCTAACTCAGTTAAAGAAGTTAAAGTTTTGCAGTAAAAGAGGGCTCATTTTTTTTAAGTTTATTTATTTATTTTGAGAGAGAGAGAGAGAGAGAGAGAGAAGGAGAGAGAGAGAATCCCAAACAGGCTCCACACTGTCAGTGCAAAGCCCAATGAGGGGCTTGAACTCAGGAACCCTGAAATCATGACCTGAGCTGAAATCAAGAGTCGGACACTTAACCGACTGAGCCACCCAGGCGCCCCAAAGGGTGTCATTTTTAATGCATGAAGGTATGCAATGAGAATAATTCAATAGAGAGGAGAATCATTGCAGAGATTAAGTCTCCAAGGAGGTGACAGAACCCAGGGCTTCAGGAGTAAGGGCTTAAATTGGAGCAAGACCATCTGCTAGAAAGGAAAGCAAAAACATATGCATAAAAATCCAAGTCAGGAAAAAAAAAGAATCCAAGTCAATGTGTGGATTTATTTCTAGTCACTCCCCCATAGCAGCTATCTTCTTAATGGCATAGATGTTTACAATAATTTAACAAAAGAAGGTTTGGGTTAATGGGGGGAATGAAAAGAGATTGGCACAGGATAAGAGGTATGCAAGAAATGAGGAAACAAGGGGGGCAGGGGGGAGGGCAATGAGTACAGGTAATTATTTAGAGAAGGTATCTGTGGATAAGAAGAGATTATGTGATAACAGGCTGGCAAAGTGGCCTCATGGAAAAGGTTGTTTTTAAAGACTGTTTTTTGGGGGGCACCTGGGTAGCTCAAGTCATGATCTTGTGGTTTTCGAGTTCAAGCTCTACATTGGGCTCTCTGCTGTCAGCACAGAGCCCACTTTGGATCTTCTGTCCCCCTTCTCTCTCTGCCCCTCCCCAGCTTGTGTGCATCCTCTCTCTCTCTTTCCCTCTGTCAAAAATACATAAACTTTTTTTTAAGTTAAAGTCTATTGTGTTTAGATGGGAAAAATCTTGGGGTGCTGGGTGGCTCAGTCAATTAAGCATCTGACTTTGGCTCAGGTCATGATCTCATGGTTTACAAGTTCCAGCCCTGTGTCAGGCTCCTTGCTAACAGTTCAGAGCCTGGAGCCTGCTTCAGATTCTATGTCTCCTATCTCTCTGCCCCTCCTTGCTCATGCTCACTCTCTCTCTCTCTCTCTCTCTCTCTCTCTCTCTCAAAAATAAATATTAAAAAAAAAAAAGATGGGAAAAGCTTGAGCATGTTGAAATGTTGGTGGGGACATCCAAATTGGCAAGGAGGAAGTCACTTTTTCACTCTTCGCAGATGACATGATACTCTATCTATATGGAAAACCCAAAAGACCACCAAAAAACTGCTAGACCGATCCATGAATTCAGCAAAGTTGCAGGATATAAAATCAATGCACAGAAATCAGTTCTATTGCATTTCTATACATCAATAATGAAACAACAGAGAGAAATCAAGGAATCTATCTCATTTACAATTGTACCAAAAACCATAAAATACCTAGTAATAAACCTAACCAAAGAGGTGAAAAATCTATACACTGAAAACTACAGAAAGTTTATAAAAGAAATTAAAGAAGACACAAAAAAAATGGAAAAATATTCCATGCTCCTGGATTGGAATAACAAATATTGTTAAAATGCTTACATTAACCAAAGCAATCGACATATTCAATGCAATCTCTATCAAAATAACACCAGTATTCTTCACAGAACTAGAACAAACAATCCTAAAAGTTGTATGGAACCAGAAAAGACCCTGAATAGCCAAACTAATTCTGAAAAAGAAAACCAAAGCTGGAGGTATCACAATCCCGGACTTCAAGATGTATTACAAAGCTGTAATCATTGGGGCGCCTGGGTGGCTCAGTCGGTTGAGCGTCTGACTCCGGCTCAGGTCATGATCTTGCGGTTCATGAGTTCAAGCCCCATGTTGGGCTCTGTGCTGACAGCTCGGAGCCTGGAGCCTGCTTCAGATTCTGTGTCTCCTTCTCTCTTTGCCCCTTCCCCGCTCATGCTGTCTCTCAAAAATGAATAAACGTTAAAGAAAAAAAAAAGCTGTAATCATCAAGGCAGTACGGTACTGGCACAAAAACAGACACTTAGCTCAATGGAACAGAATAGAGAACCTAGAAATGGTCCCACAGATGTATGGCCAACTAATCTTTGACAAAGCAAGAAAGAATATCCATGAAATAAAGACAGTCTCTTCAACAAATGACTATGGGAAAACTGGACAGCGACATGCAGAAGAATGAACCTGGACCACTTTCTTATACCATACACTCAAAATAAACTTAAAAGTGTATGAAAGATCTAAGTGTAAGACAGGAAGCCATCAAAATCCTTGAGGAGAAAGCAGGCAAAAACCTCTTTGACCTCAGCCAGAGCAACTTTTTACTCAACACATCTCCGGAGGCAAGGGAAACAAAAGCAAAAATGAACTATTGGGACCTCATCAAGATAAAAAGCTTCTGCACAGCAAAGGAAACAATCATCAAAACTAAAAGGCAACCAACAAATGGGAGGAGATATTTGCAAATGACATATCAGATAAAGGTTAGTGTCAAAAATCTATAAAGAACTTATCAAATTCACCACCCAAAAAACAAATAATCCAATGAAGAAATGGGCAAAATACATGAATACACATTAGAAACTTTTCCAAAGAAGATATAGAGATGTCACATGAAAACAGACACATGAAAAAATGTTCATCACTCACCATCAGGGAAATATAAATTAAAACCACAATGAAACACAACCTCACACCAGTCAGAATGGCTAAAATTAACAACTCAGGCAACAACAGATGTTAGTGAGGATGCAGAGACAGGATCTCTTTTGCACTGCTGGTGGGAATACAAACTGATTCAGCCACTCCAGAAAACAGCATGGAGGTTCCTCAAAAAGTTAAAAATAAAACTACCCTATCACCCAGCAATTGCACTACCAGGTGTATATCCAAGGGATACAGGTGTACTGTTTCAAAGGGGCACATGCACCCCAATGTTTATAGCAGCGCTATCAACAATAGCCAAAGTATGGAAAGAGCCTAAATGTCCATTGACAGGTGAATGGATAAAGAAAATGTGGTATAAATATACAATGGAGTATTACTCAGCAATCAAAAAGAATGAAATCTTGTCATTTGCAACTACGTGGATGGAACTAGAGCATATTATGCTAAGTGAAATAAGTCAGTCAGAGAAAGACAAATGTCACATGACTTCACTCATATGTGGAATTTAAGATGCAAAACAGATGAACATAATGGCAGGGAAGCAAAACTAATATAAAAACAGGGATGGGGACAAAACATAAGAGACTCATAAATACAGAGAACAAACTGAGGGTCGCTGGAGGAGTTTTGGGTGGCGGGTTGGGCTAAATGGGTAAGGGGCATGAAGGAAGACACCTGTAGGGATGAACACTGGGTGTTATACATAGGGGATGAACCATTCAGGGGATGTAATCTACTCCTGAAATCATTATTGTACTACATGCTAACTAACTTGGATGTAAATTAAAAATAAATAAATTTTAAAAATAAAAATGACAAGTATTAAACAACTAAAAAAAAAAAGAAAGAAATGTTGGTGAGAAGGTCAATTCAAGAAGGAAAGACCAAATATACAGAAGAGAAAAGAGAATGATCAAAGGGCAAGTTGCCGGGTCCGGGCTATAGAACAGCAGTGGAGACACTGGTCATGAAGAGAAGGAAGGGACATTTCTATTGCAATAAAAACAGGAGAAAAGATGGGATAAGCACAGATGAGTTTTCAGATTGGATGAAAATAAGTTGTAGTGTTTCCATTTACGTCTGTTCCAATTTCCTTTTTTGAAGTAAAAGGAAAAGTGTTGAGTGAGAAGAAAGAGGGGTACCTGGATGGCTCAATCGGATGAGATCCCAACTCTTGATTTGGGCTCAGGTCATGATCTCACAGTTCATGAGATCGAGCCCAGAATTGGGCTCTGTTGTTACATCATGGAGCCTGCTTGGGATTCTCTGTCTCCCTCACATTCTGCCCCTCCCCGGCTCATGCACACACATTCTTTCTCTCAAAATAAATAAATAAGCTTTTAAAAAAAGAGTGAGGAGAGAGGTGCGCCTGGGTGGCTCGTTAGGTTGAGCATCCAACTTCGGCTCAGGTCAAGATCTTGCAGTTCATGACTTCAAACCCTGCATCGGGCTCTGTGTTGACAGCTTAGAGCCTTGAGCCTGCTTCCAATTCCATGTCTTCTGCTCTGCTCCTCCCCCGCTCACACTCTGTCTCTCTCTCAAAAATAAATAAACATAAAAAAAAATTTAAAAAGGAGTGAGAAGAGACAAAAATGAAAGTTTGAAAAAGATCTGCTTCATTGTTCACATTAGCTAGCAGAGCATCACCCAGACAAACAAGTATCCATAGAACAATGAGAACACAGAAGGGGAGAGGAAGCTAAGGAGAGAGGAAGAGGGATAGAAGAAACCTTGTGGATTTCCTCTGATCTAGTCTATGTTCCCAGGGACCACGAATGGCATTTACCATGGGAGACTGTATAATAAAATGCTGAAGAGCAGTTCATGCTGTCACAAAAGAGCAATTTGTCAGAAGATCACATTTTAGTAATGTAAGGGGCCTTGGAGATTTCCTAGTCCAATATCCTTATTACAGAAGAATTCATGTACAGATTGGAGAAGTCTACCGATAGATGATGGTAGAACCAGAATTAATAATACCATGTCGCTCACACCCAGGCTACACTGATCACCAGCCCCATGGCCAGGCCAAAGGCGGGGACTCATCTCAAGCCAACAAGAAGCTGACTGAAGTGAAGTGTTGGCAATTTAGGTGGACTGGCCTTCTCCTGCCCAGACTCTACCACTGGCCCTTGCAGAAGGGCTTCCCCTGAGTTCAGGCAGGAATTCCTTGAGCCATCTCTGCCTCTGTCTGCAAAAGTCTTTCTCACTGTGTGGTTCAAGGAGTTCCCATAGTGATTTAGCAGAACTGAGGAAGCCTATGGGACTGGGGTTCGAGAGCAGCCTCATTTAATGGGTTCCACTCCATGATGAAGAAGTTGCTGTTACCTGGCCCAGAAGTTGGTATTGTATTCTTTGTATCTCTAATACTTTGCAGAGAGCAATGTCAACCGAGCCTAACTTCTTCATTCTGCTCATGTATTATCTCTCCAGTTTCTCCACACTGTGCTATGTGTACTTTCAGCATATCTCAAAGGAAGTCTTTCAAAGTTGGACTTGCTAGTATTTTGAATTTGGGAAGAGAAGTTCTCAAGTCACTTTGACATTTCCATCTCATCACATCCTTTATTCCCGGATCATAAAGGCCCTAGTCTTGCTTTACAGATGGAAGCATTAAACAAGGTGACACAAGGAACACCAAAACAGTTCTGCGATACCCGTGAGGATGTTTATAATCAAGAGGGGTTTCAAATTAGGGCATACGATAGCTTTTATTGTTTCGCACAATGATATGAAGGCACTTTGGCACAAAATAAAATAAAACTGTGTTCAGGGGCTTTTTGGGATTTGTCATTTCCTTTTTCATTTTGCATAATGGCAGTAACTGAGGCTCTCATCAATCACCATGGAAGGTAATGTCTCAATAAGCATAATGTCTGACTGTGAATTCAGCATGTCCAGAAACCGAGGTCCCATCATTGTCTCAGAGAAGCTGACAGACAAAGGGCAAAGCCTGCACCATTGTCACTAGAGCCTAATGGGGATTCCATCTCTCTGGGAGGATGGAACATTTTGCTTCCTTCTATGAGATGATAATAACAGCCACAATTGTTGTTCTTGGAAATGGAAGGCCTAGAAAATGGAACCCCCGCAAAAAAAAAAAAAAAGAGAGAGAGACAATGGAAAACTAATATATCATTAACATGCCTTTGGGGAAGCTCCTTTGGCAGCTACAAATGCATTATCCAGAACCAATTTGAAGATAAGAATCAATTTAATTAATTTTAAATGGCTTTGTGCATTGAAAAAGCCAAGGACTAAAGAAAATGGGAGCCTGTTTCAGATGTTTTCTGGGGAAAGAAGTGTTATAGAGCGAAGGCAGAGTTCTGGGAATCCTCAAGCCTCTACCCCTGTCAGTGAGCTTAGGGCTGGTTTCAGTTCCACAGTCCTTGAAGAATGATGTATAAGTGTCACAAGTGTGGAAAGCACAGCTGGTTTTAAAAGACCTGAGTTCAAGTCTTGACTCTGCAACTCATTCTTTGGGCAATATGAGTGGGTTGGTTTCTAAAACATTTTTAAAGCCTGAGTCTACAATTGATGGAACATTTCCATAGTGATCATTAAGGTATGATATCAGACTCTTCAATCACTTCCCTGAAATTCTCTTCAATTTATCATAGATATACTTGCAGTGCACGTGGTGTATTTCATTATTTGTTCAATTGTCTGATCCCATAATATCTCTCTGATCTCCACAATGCCTATTAGCATGTAGTGGCCGATTGGTGGGTCCATCATAAAAGCTACCTGTGCGTCCAAGCTCCATACCCAGCCATGGAACTCAAAGGAAGTATAAGGCTCCATCTCTGGTCTCTGGGAGCTTTCTGCCATTTTCAAGAGACGAAATGTACAAACCCATGGAAGTGCAATGCCACACAGGGCCATCTTCTCTTCATGGCACACATACTGGTGTTGGAAGAAATCAGAGGAAGAGGCGAAGGAAGAAGCTTCCTAGAGAGGAGAGCTAGACTTAAAATGAGATAAGTTGGGTTATTCCCCTCAGACTTAGACTGGAGGACAAGATAAAATAATAAAGAGATGTATTTAATACCTCCAGCCTGGAGCCCAGCAGATGGCAGGAGCCCAATTTTCTCATATGGGTTCCATCTCCACTGCATTCCTGAAATCATTCCAAGCTTCCTTGATCACCAAAGAGGGAAAATGACACCTGAGTGGCTGTCTGGGTCTGTTCTTGAGAAAGAGCCCTGATGCTGGGGCAAGACTCATTCCCCGAAAAACCATAGCCAAAGAACTTAGGTTCGTACCCCTCCTTTGCAGCAAAGTCCGAGTTCTGGGGGCACGCAAACAGGAAACCTAGGGCTTCCAGGGCCCAGCAGTCAATCCAAGCCAATAGCAGAAACAGTTCTTAAGCACTTGTGTCTAACAGGAAGTAGTATGATGGATAAAAAGATTATTAAGAGGTTGTGTCTACCTTCTAAGGAGTTCATAGACCAGCAGCATGAATCAGAAAAGTATACCTAGAACTACCCTGCAAGACTAAATAAGCTAGTAACAGAGGAAATATGTGCTGTTGGAGTTCAATGAAGAAGCAATTAGAGCATATAGGTGAGATCAGGAATGGTCTCTTGCAGAAGTAGAAATAGCATCTCTGTTTCTGTGCCTTTCTTTATCTGTAAACTGAAGATAATACATGTACCTATATCACAACATCACTATAAGAATCAAATAATTTATCCAATATTAAAAACTAAGGATAGCTCCCGGCACATAGTAAGCACTCATTAACTTGTTATTAGCTGAGGATGACCTTGGAGAATGGGTAACTTCTTATAGATAAACATGAGGAGTGGGGGAGTGCAGTCTATCATCAAAGCGAAGGTAATATCTGCTCTTACTCAACTGTTTATCTCATCACCAGGGAGAAAGGAATCAGAGATGAGAAGGCCTATGCCAGAGATGGGAAAGTCAAAGTTGTGCCCAGGAAGCAGCAAAGATTCTGTTGAGAGTGAAACAGAAGTTTCACATAGAACAGTGGGAGATGAGGCATAGAAGCAGTTTGGGGAAGGCCTTGAATGCCAGTCTGGAGAGTTTGCACAAATTCTTGGCCCCTGCCCATGCTTCCATTACAGAAAATAACCCTGTCATCCATATCTTCTTAATCTGGCAAGCCCCGCAGATGGACCCAAGTCTGAGTGTGGCATCACCACTTAGCTATTAGAATGAACACAGTCTTTGGAGCATCAAAATTGAAAGTTTGCAGCAGAGCTAGGCAAAGTTATTGATTAGCACTTGCTTTTGTGCCTAGAGTCTCTGGGCTGGACAGACATTAGCTGCATTTGTCTGAGAACGCTCTCCTCAGTCTCACTCAGCAGGATAAGGAATGGGCAGACTGTGCAATTCAAGTGCCAGGAAAATGGTGGAAATATATACTTCAGTCATAAGTATAGAGATGTACAGCACTTAGGACCAAGTGCAAAGCTCCTTTTCAGGCAGACCTTTCTTTGCTGGAGGAAAATAGTAAACACAAGATACGCAGCATCGCCAAGCAGTCAAGAGGCAATGAGCAGTCAGGTGCCAAAAGGGGAGTCCAACATCAGTGTTTTCAATGGAAGACCCTGTCCCTGGGCCCAGTAGTCAATCCAAGCCAAGACCTGTCCCTGGATCTTCCACTGAGAGCACTGATGTTGGAGTCTTTTTTCTTTTTGAAGTGCTCAAAAAGTTTATTTTGTGCTCAGACAAAATTATTTCTCTAAAGCATCACAAAATTATTATATACCCAAAACTCTTCAATGGTACAATATTTAATATTCTAAAGGCAAGGACTTTAAAGAAAACTATTGTACATTATGATACTGTATAGAACTCAAGGAAGGCATCACAGAGATGGAATATGGATGGACAGAGAAAGACCAGGGAGATAAAAAATCTTAACAATCTATCCCATCCATTCATTTATTATAAGTAAATATTAATAAATATTAATTAATAAATAAGCATTAATAAATAAAGTAAAATTTATTTATAAAGTTTACTTATTTATTTTTGAGAGAGAGAGCAAGCAGGGGAGGGGCAGAGAGAGAGAGAGAGAGAGAGAATCCCAAGCAGATTCTGCACTGTCAGAGTAGAGCCTGATTGGCAGCTCAAACTCACAAACTGTGAGATAATGACCTGAGACAAAATCAAGAGTCAGGAGCTTAACCGACTGAGCCACCCAGGTGCCGTATTAATAAATATTTATTGAGCACCTGTTCTGGGCCAGGCACTGTGCTGGGCAATAAGCATGGTAAAGTCCCTGTCTTCAGGAAGCTTACATAAAAGTAGAGGAACAGAACAAAAATAAAAAGGAAAACAAACATGGACTATAATGTCACAGGATAAGGACTACGAAGGAATAAATTTAGGTCAAGGGATTGGAGGCATCCTATTGCTTGAGTGGTCAGGGTGGGTGTATTAGTCTTCTCGGCTGCCAAAACAAAGCACCACAGACTGGGAGGCCTCAACAACAGAAATTTGTTTTCTCATAGTTCTAGGGGCTCTAAGCCCAAAATCAAGGTACTGCAAGGTTGGTTTCTTCTACAACCTCTCTCCATGGCTTGTAGATGGCCACTTTCTCACTGTGTCCTCGCACAGTCTTCTCTCTGTGCATGGACATCCCTGGTGTCTGTCTGCCCCAAATTTCCTCTTTTTATAAGGGAATCAGTCTAATCAAATTAAGACTCAGTCCAGCAGCTTCATTTTAACTTAATCACCTCATTAAAGGCTCGGTCTCAAACACAGCCATGTTAGGAGATCCTTGGGGTTAGGACTTCCATATATGAATTTGTGGCAGGAGAATAATTCATCTTAAAACATTGGGTCTTTCTGATGAAGGGACATTTGAACAGACACCTAGATGCCATGACAAACTAAGTTATGAAGCTGTCTGGGACAAGAAAAAACAGCTAGTACAAAGCAAGTTCATCATGCTCTAGAAACGGTGAATGGGGTGGGCATGGCTGGAAAAAGTAAGCAAAGAGAATAGTGGGAGATGACAGTGGAGAGGTAGCCAGGGACCAGATCACATTGGGTTTGTGAACTAAATTAAGTAAGTATTTTGAAATTTGAGGAAATATTTGGAGGGTTTTGAGCAGGGCAGTGACATATTCTGACTTACATTCTAAAATAATTTTTCTGGGTTCTGAGTAGGAAATTGACTGTAAAAAGCACGAGTGGGAAAAGGGAGACCAATCAGGAGGCTATTGTAATTGTCCAGGAAAAAGAGGCCTGTGGCTTGAATCAGGGATTACAGGGAGGTAGTGGTATTTTTATCCTATCCAATACCTGGTCCCCATGCTAGGGGTCTAGTCAGGTGTGTGACAAGATAGAGTTGGAGGAAACCTCACCATCTTTCCCTTCAAGGAGATAAGGGCAAACCTGAGGCCAGCAATAGACTTGTTCCAGAATTAAAATACAGACATTTTACAAAAGACTTGAGATGTAGAATCTTAAAGAAAACCAAAAACCACACTCACTCAATTCCCCAAAGGCCCATCAACCCTATACAGTTAATGGCGAGTGTGAGCCAGACTTCCCACTGATTTCTAGCAATCCTGGAGATTAAAAAGCATAGCTAAATAAAAATTTCCATAGTCAAGGGGCCCCTGGGTGACTCAGTCGTTTAAGCGATTGACTTTGGCTCAGGTCATGATCTCACAGCTCATGAGTTCGAGCCCCGCATCCAGCTCTGTGCTGACAGCTCAGAGCCTGGAACCTGCTTCGGATTCTGTGTCTCCCTCCCTCTCTCTCTGCCCTTTCCCTGCTCACACTCTGTCTCTCTCTCCTTCAGAAAATTGAAACATTAAAAAAATTAAAAAAAAAATCCATGTCAACTCTCAGTTAGCCACACTATTGAAGCAGAAAGTTTGTGGATAATCCAAATACTTAGTATTTGTTGTTACTGCATTGAAGAGTTGTAAAAGGAGATTTGAAAATGAAGCAAGCAAGTCTAGGCAGACAGTCTCTTCTACAAGAGGGTCAGGAGGCCACCAGGGAGGAGGAATTTATGCATGTCCTCATCAGAGGAACTATGAACATGTTGCCAGCCACATGTCCTCAGCCTAGACTTAACTCCCTCCTCACCACGGACACCTAAAGTGTTTCCATTCTTCACTTTGAAGGAGCAACTCAATGTGACAAATTTTAAATCCCTCATTTGCATATTAACCCAACCAATCCCAGCTAACCTAGTTTCAATCCCTGTTTTGCAGAGAGGACCTAAGTGAGAACTGCACTCATGACCTTTTGCCCTAACTCTGCCCTCTTGTTGTCTTCTTTGGAACAGAGTCATTTCTACTTGAATCTGTATCTCCTGAATTGTAATTCTAACTGCCCAAAGAAATGTCTGTTTGCTTAAATTTTTGGTGAATTCTTTCTTAGTCAACATAGGCTTCCGCATCCATTCAATGTTACGTATCTCTCTCACCCTAATTTGTGTATAACAGTATACTAAAATTGCCACTCAAGGTATAGGGAACAGTAAACACCTCTTGCCAGGAAGGAATTCACCCTGAATAATTCTCTAACACAGCTCCAGCATTCATAGCCCTTTGGACACAATAATCGATGTAACCTACGAATTGAGTACAACGTTCTAATTTTTAAAGCAGTTTAAACGTTTTCCCTATTTACTGCCCAGAACTTTTATTTTTTTAATTTTAATTTTAAAAATTTTTACTGTTTTATTTTATTTTTGAGAAAGTACGCAGAGGAGAGACAGAGAGAGAGGGGGACAGAAGATATGAAGCAGGCTCCACACTGAAAACAGCAAGCCCAATGTGGGGCTTGAACCCATGAACCACGAGATCATAACCTGAGTGGAAGTAGGAGGCTCAACCCACTGAGCCACTCATGCGCCCCTCCCTACTGCCCAGAACTTTTAGAGGGACCCATAATGCTCTGTCCTTTTATTTCCACCAGTGGAATTCTTATCTAGAGTAAAATTCCTGGCCTCTCTGGAGGAGTGTGTACCTCTTTGGTGGGTGTCCTGTCTGTGGCCTGGATGGAGTTAGTATTAAAAAAAATCCCCACTGTGATCTCGCTCTGTTTCCATCCCTGAGGCTCTAAGACCCTCACTCATCTCATAGCTAGTTGAGCCAGCTTCTGCTTTTCAGACTCTCCCTCTGATGTGGTCCCAAGGTCCTGGCTGTGAAGTGTGTGTGGTGCGAGGGGAGGTACATGGAAGGAAGCATGATTGCAGACCCAGCAGGCTCAGTCCTTCAGTTCAGCTTCTCTGGTTTAATAACGGTGACACTCACATGTACACCTAGTTGGTTCCTCTCCCTTCACTGACTGGTATCCAACACTCTAGACAATGATCTTGAAATTTGGGGTTGCTAGACAAACAAAGCCAAGGAAGGTTAACTAAAATTCATTCAAAAATAATTTCAATATCCAGAAAAAATGTGGCCCTGAAAATTAAGAGGAAAAAATAAAAATAATTAAATTGGGTCATGCTTGAAAATCTTTTGAATTAGACTAGAAAATGTTTAAATGTCTGAAGAGCCAAAAATACAAAATCTCACCTGTGTTTGGATGAAGATTTACTTGAATGGCCAGAAGACTTAAGTCAAGTATGCTTTTTAAGAAATGAAAGCTGTGTGACCACTCCTTTAACTTATAGAGGCCTTGTTACAAGTGTAACAGGACTAGACATTGTTGTTAACAAAAAATCTGGTCGGTTTGGGGGCCAAAATCTTGTGTCGTACAACCTCATTGCAGGAAAGGTATCTCCCAAAGTAGGCCAGGATGATATAATTGTTTAATTAGTGGGTAAGCATCTTTGAAGCAAGACAACTTAGAATTAAGTATGTAAATGTTAAAAATGTTAACATTTTTATATTTAAGAAAGACTAATTTTAAAAAACTGGCCTATTTTTTTGCAGATGAAGCTTTCAATTTCAACCTAAAATGTACAATTGAATAATTAATTTAGATCTTTCTAAAACTGAAAACTTTTCAAGTTTGTATTCACAATATTAGAATATTTAAAAGGGTTCAAATTCATTATAAACATAAGTTTAACTTATTAGATTTGTAAGCCATTTAAGTACTTGGGATGGTTTTATTTCTAATTCAGACAATCAATATACTTCTAAATGAAACCAGATTATTAAACACATGCAGTATGAAATACAAATGAAATTTAATTAAGTTGTTAAAACTCACCACTGATTTAAATATGCCAAATATATAAATAGTATAATAATATTTGTAAATAAACCTAAAATGCTAAAAAAGAACTAGGTTTTTGAATTTGTAACTATGAAGGATTAAATATTAATATCTAAAACCAGAATTGCTTCTAAATCATCTCTTTTGCACAGAAAAACCAGGCTTGAAGACATAAAACTCACATTAACACATGCTATGGGAGGAAAAGAATGCTGTGACTCCTTGGCCCTCCCAGCCGAGGTCACTAGGGCAGCGTTATATGGTGGTCAGAGTGTAGGATGTGGGGTCAGAGCCCTTCTGTTAGGTGAGTTTATACAAATTCCTTCGTCTTCTGAGTCTGATTCTTTTTCTGTAAAATGAGGCCAAATAACAATACCCATCCTACTAGATGGTTCTGAAGAGTAAGTGAGACAATGGAAATTAAAAAAAAAATCGCTAACTATATGATTATAAAATCTCTCTTTCCCTCTCTCTCTCTCACACACACACACGCACACACACACACACACACACACACACACACACACACAGAATAGTTATTATTGCACGGGGGAGTTCTTACAGAAAAACTAAGGTATGCGAGGAAAACTGACCAGGACAGCACTGAGGAGTTATGACATAATCAATAATATTCATTTCATTTTATTTCATTTCATTGCTACTCTGTATTATTCCAGATACACAATACTGCATTTCAGTTTTCCTGGAGGACAAATAATGCTCTGAATTTCAACCAGAGAAAGGCCAAATGGTCACATTGGTGATTTTGTCATTGCGGGTCCCTTCTTCTCAAAAAGTGATCCTTGGGACACTTGCAGCACGGACACCTCGTGTGCTTGTTAAACATACAGACTCTCCAGACATGCTGGAGTCAGAATCTCAGCCCGTGGGGTCCAGGACTAGTTCTAACAGATTCCCTGGTGATTCTTAGGCATATTTTAGCTTGGGAAATACTCTTTCATATAATTAGGCTAGATCATTTAAAAACTAATTTATGAAAATAAGTTAATTTATGACCCCCAAAAGTATGAACATTATGCATCCAGGATTGAACCGAAGATGCGGAATCCATGGTAGCGTCCTCCCCACCTAGGTGCGACCTATAGAAGTCGCAGACATTCTATAAATGTCCCTTGCAGCTGCCCCTCAGCCTTCAGGGAACCGTGGGTCGGCCTCCTGTTCTTTCCAGACATGTTGACTTTGCTCTCCATCTTCAGTCTCTATTTCCATTGTTTACATGCCTTGTTTCTCTGGCCCTTATATTTGCGATCAGGTAGACCTTCTAAATAGCCCTGTTTCCAGGGTCCCCCTCTCCTGCCCTCCCCACAGTGACCTTGGCTCCTTCTCTGCAGCCCGAAAGAGGCATCAGACCCGCTACGCAAGCCTGGATTCTCTGAAGCACCCTTGCTCCTACTGGAAGGGCATTTGCACAGAATGGTCTCTGCTGCAGCCACTGTGCTCTGTCCTCTGGGAGGCGCTCTGATCCTCTAGCATGGCCTGAATATGCTTTGAAGCCCTGCTAATCAAAGTCTGGCCCGTGGACCAGCAACATCAGCATCCCTGAGTCTTGTTAAAATGCAAAAATGCAGGCTCCTTCCAGACCTCTGAAATCAGAGTCGGCATCTTAACAAGATCCCTAGGTGATCCACATGCACATTAAAGCTTGATAAACACTGCTTTGAAACACTTTTACTTGGAATGTTAATAAATCTGAAGAGTCCATACTGGCTCTTCCAAACATTGGCAAGATTCTCAGATCAAATAGTTTAGAGATGAACGTGCATTATAATGACCTGTAACTCTTGTTTAAAATGCAGAGTCCTGTAATCCTACCTCAGAGATTCTGCTTCCGTAGGTTTAGAATCTGCACTTTTGCAACCACCAGCAGATACATCGGTGACCCTCATGGAAAAGAAACACTGGACTAGAGAGCAGAGTGCAAGAAATGAAGCCAAAGGTCCACACAGGAATTAAGCCTGGAGCCTCTAAACTTGTGCCATATGTTCTCTCTAATGAGGAGAGGACCAGTCCAAGTCTCTGTCTAAGGAACATAGAATGTTCCATCAAGCTCCTGAGTTATTTCCACAATTTCCAAATGAAGTGCCATTGTTTTAAACCCAATAATTCTTTATTTTTTAAGTTTATTTTATTTTGAGAGAGAGAGAGAGAGAGAGAACATGCCAGTGCACACGAGTGGGAGATGGGCAGAGAGAGGGAGGGAGAAAGGGGATCCCAAGCAGGCTCCATGCTGACCGTGTGGAGCTGACACAGGGCTCAATCTCATGAACCATGAGACCATGACCTGAGTAGAAACCAAGAGTCAGTGCTTAACTGACTGAGCCACCCAGGAGCCCCTAAACCCAGTAGTTCTCTAAAGAATATTTATATTAGCAAAAGTGTACATATTTCTATATTCGATATATTTGCCCATAAATGCTTTTAAGGGGCTGATGTTCAAGTCCACAGATGCTGAAAAGCTGATAAGTATTAGGTTTTCTCTTTTTGTTTATCTGGCTACTGTGTATATAGCAGCATATCGGGCTGCCTGTGTCATGGGAAACTGATTTGTCTGCCTAGCAGCACACTGATGGATTAGGGGTTGAATTTCTCCTTATAAATGTCCTTTATGGGACATTTAAAAACGTATGGTTCTGAATAACATCAAAACAATTATGCCAATAAATTTAAGATAAACCAAATATCAAAATTTTGTAAAGATTAAGAATGAACGTCTATTTGCTCTCAAATTGTTTGGGAAGAAAAAGGCAAGCGAGCATGACATGTTTACTTCTGGAGCAGCTGAGTGTGACCATGCCCAGCCCTGCTTATTAATGGCCTGAGATACAGTTGAGGAAGCTTAGGCTTTATTATTATAAAAAATGTATTTAGAGCCTGCTTCTGGAAAAAAAAATAATCACATTTAGCACAAAACATGTGGACAGTGCTTTTGGGTGGATGGCAGGTAAATTACTTTTTAAACAACTTTATTGGGATATAATTTACATAACATAAAGGTCACCTATGTTGGGGCACCTGGGTGGCTCAGTCATTTAAGCGTCCAACTTCAGCTCCGGTCATGATCTCGCGGTTCGTGAGTTCACGCCCCATGTCAGGCTCTGTGCTGAGAGCTTGGAGCCTGGAGCCTGCTTCAGATTCTGTGTCTCCCTCTCTCTCTGCCCTTCCCCCTCATTCTCTCTCTCTCTCTCTCTCTCTCTCTCTCTCAAATAAACATTAAAAATTTAAAAAAATCACCTATGTTAAGTGTACAATATAATAATTTTTAGAGAAATTACTCAGCTGTGAACCATCATCAAAATCCAGTTTTAGAGCACTTCCATCACTACAATAAAATCCCTCGTGCTCATTTACAGCTAATCTCTGTTTCAACCACCGGTCCTGGCTGGTACTAACTGAAGTGACATTATTTTTTTAAATACTTTTTTGGGAAAGCAATACTGTTTTCTCGTGTGTTCTATTGGAGCAATCATCATGGAGGGGGATGTTAGGAAAAACTACAGGAGAGCATTCTGTCTACAAAAATAATCAGGATGCTCACACCCAGAATACGCCCAAGTATACTGAGAACAACAAATATTTGGCCATCTATGATATACATTCGATGGCTATATTTAAACTAAAACAGGATCCATGGGCTGGGATCCAATTTTGGTGGGAATCGCAGTGCCTGAAAAGACATTTACTGGTAATTAAAGCCCAGATGGAGCATAGGCAGCTTGATAAGTTTACCCGGAAGAGCAACCTGGGCTGTGGTGGAGTTTGTCATCTGTTTTCAAATGGCTCTGAAAAACACTGAGAGGAATATACATTTTTCTTCAACAGGAAAACTAAGTAATGACTATATGTCTCCATATATTGCTTACGTGATTGGTTTACTTAGATGCTTGCTTTCTTCGCCATTCATTTGCTTTGCAAACATCCGAGTGCTTGCCATGTGGGGGGCGCTGTGATGGAATGACTGACAGAATAGACAGTCTTGCTTTCACAGAGCTGACAGTTGAACTCTCTGTGATTTGGGAACTCATGCAAATCAGTAAGAGAATAACATCCATGTTATAGCAAAATGGCAGCATATGCCATTGGCCAGAAGTCAAGAGGGTTTTGGAGCCAGAGACTTACCCTGCCACATACCAGCTTGTCTCACATAATGAGTTGAGACTTTGGAGACCTTGAGATATGAAAAATGTATTTTCATGTGGGGCAGAAGTCTTTGGGGACCAGAGGGTAGACTGTGGTAGGCAGAATAATGACCCCCACCATGTGTCCATGCTCCAACCTGTGAATACATTACTTTACATGGCCGAAAGGAACTTGCAAATGGACTACAAGCCCTGAGGATGGGGAGAGTGTCCTAGATTATCTGAGTGAGCCTGAGCTAACCACGTAAGTCCGTAAAAGTGGAGAACCTTTCCTGGCTGTAATCAGAGACAAGATGGAAGACAGAAGATCACAGAGATACAACGGAAGGATCAGGCCCATTGTTTCTGGCTGTGAAGATGAAGGAAGGAGCCTATGAGCCAAGAGACCTCTAGAAACCAGAGAGAGCAAGAAAACAGATTCTCACACAAACCCTCCAGAAAGGAAAACAGTGCTGTCAGCATCCTGTTTTGTCCTGATGAGACCCATTTCAGACTTATGAGCCATTAAACAGTAAGATGATAAAATTGTGTTACAACACTAAATTTGTGGTAATTTTTTATGGAAGCCATACAAGATGAATACATCTTATTATGCAACTTATAAAACCTCTCTAAAACCTTACTTGTAAAATGAAGATAATGGTACTGATAGAATTATGAGGATAATTGGTGTGATAAACTGTCAAGTGCCCAGCACTGTGCCTGGTGCCTAAAGACCACTTAGAAATAAGCTCAAAATGGATCAACCAGAATGCTCTAAAAAGGAGTCAAAGGAAATACCTGTCACCACGCGTCATAAAGCTCACACTTTGGTCCCGAGCATGGTTGGTAACAAGAAGATATATACAAGCTGAGGCACCTCGTGTCCTTTCTCTGGGCTACAGTTTTTCAAAATGAGGGATGTTACTTAGAAGATTTATTTCTGAGGGCACTTCTTGCTCTACCATGAATAAATAATATAAATAAATGAAAAGCCATCAAACTTTTGCATTCAAGTCTGAAGAAATAAGATATTATTGTAACAAAGATTTACTTGGACATTCAGGATTTTGGAAGGCCCTCACCTTACCAAGGGGTTGCCAGAGGATAAGGCTTGAGCTGACACATTGCTTCCCCAGGAGTTTCTCCTGGTCTATAAAATATACAAATACTATATTTTATAAGGACTATGGAAGCAAAGTAATTGAAGCTCTATAATATCCAGCCCCAGCCCCAGCCTCAGTGCATGCATTCCCCTGGAATTAGGGCCCCAGGCAAAGCCTTGTGAAGGCCTTCACAAAATAATCCACAGAGTTACTTCAGACATTAATCAGGACACTTAAAGCATAGCAAAGAGATAAAAATCCCCTTTCTAATACTATTTGGAAGGAGCCGCCAAATATCAAAATACTTTTAACTATTTTCTGTTGCAGAGTCCTCAGTGCAAGTAGGAGAAAGTTCTAGGTGTAATGAGAAGGGAGATTTGGGGGAGAGCAACAGGTCAATGAGATAGAGTTCGAGGTTCTGTTTTGTTTTTTAACATTTATTTATTTTTGAGAGAGAGAGAGAGAGAGAGAGAGAAGAGCAGAGAGGGAGTAGGGACAGAGGATCTGAAGTGAACTCTACGCTGTGAAAACAGAGCCCAATGCAGGGCTCGAACTCATAAACTGTGAGATCATGACCTGAGCTGAAATCAAGAGTTGGCCTCTTAACCGCCTGAGCCACCCAGGTGCCCCAATTTTGGGGCTTTGAGTTGCAGGGAAAGTTGTGTCCATGGTGGATTCCTAGAATATTTCTGTTCAGCTTGTCAAAGGATAAATAAGGACTTTTTCTCTGCCAGGCTGTAGCCATCCCAAAGCCTGAAGCAGTGATCAGGTCTGACCGGAAATGATCGCTTTCCCACAGGAGACCAGGCTATTTTGGGATATTACGGTCATCTCAGGACAGTGAGGGATTTGAGTTAGGTTTGAAAAATGTCTCTGCCTCTGACGTGGGGCCCTTCTGCAGGGGGTTGATGTCAGCAGAGCCTGGCCTTGGAGGCCCCTGGGGATGCAGCCTGACCTGGTCCTGGGGGCTCCTCTGTGAGGCCTGACCTGCAGCGAACGGGTTCCACTGAGGACAGGAGACTGGGCTTTTCCTTCGACGGCTTTTCTGACTTCTCTCTCCTCTCTGTCTCCAGAGAGTCCTGGGCTGGGATGTTCTCAGCTGCGCTGCTCTCAGACTGTCAGAAAATTAAGTTGGTTAGTTTAGGATTTTCCTCTTTTCCTGGGCTGAAATACTAAACTTTTAGCTCTTTGCTTGTTGTCTTGGAAAAACAAAACAAAAAAAAAAAAAATTTGGGCTTTTAAAGATAATCCCATGAGGGGTGCCTGAGTGGCTCAGTTGGTTAAGTCACTGACTTCAACTCAGGTCATGATCTCATCATTCACGGGTTCGAGCCCCGCATCGGGCTTTGTGCTGACAGCTCAGAGCCTGGAGCCTGCTTCAGATTCTGTGTCTCCCTGTCTCTCTCTGCACCCCCACCCTGGTTCGCACTCTCTCTCTCAAAAATGAATAAACATTAAAAAAAATTTTAATAGTAAAAATAAAATAAAATAATAAAAGACAGATAATCATATGAAAGCTGGGAGGACAGGGGTGTTCTTGTTCTTATACATAATTCTTGGGAATATGAGCCCATAAAATTATTTAATGGGCAAGCTGATAAAATCAGTTGTATAAATTGTGTATAGCCTTTGGCCCAGTGATCCCATTTCTGGGAATATATCCTAAGGAAATAATCATAATAAATTTATTAAATTATATGGAAAAAGGTATGCATTGCAACATGGTTTATTCTAGTAAAAGAAATGACAACAACCTAAATGCTCATCATCAGGAGCATTAAATATATTTTAGCACCATTACACATGCACTATTAGTCATCTCTTAAAAATTCAAAATATTTGTCTATATATTGTGTGTTGATTATATTAATATTTATGTAAGCACTTATAGAGAAAGAGATTCAGTAAGATGCTTAGTTTGTAATTTTAATTAAAAAAGCATGTTAGGCAATAGTTAAGTATAATAATAATCCATTTCCATAAGGAATACTTATATTTCTCTATTAATTAAAATAAAGTTAAAAGGTAGTCTCCAAAACATTAGCAGGATTAACAAAAAGTAATAAATTACATTGCCATTTCAATTAACACAAATTATTGTAGTAATAATAGACCTGTCAGTCACATTACATCCCTCAGTCCTGGAAGCATACCCTGGTGACTGGGCTGGAGGGGACTTGGGGAAGGGGGTGGGGAGGCTGTAGATGTAAAGTTGTCCCCTGAACAAGGTTTAAGAAATAAAGGAGTCCAGTAGCTCCCAAAGGAGAAGATATAAGATGTAAGAAGGTGCTTTAGCAACCTGCCAGGGGACACAAGGTGCCCATCAAGTGTGCCTGCCCAGGGGCTAGTGGGATAGGGAAAGGGTCCAAAGCTCTTGGAGGTAAGGATGATTGGAAATCCTTACACTGCAGGTTGGGTTCTTTTTATTCTTATTATATCTTTAAGATACCCCTTCTTTATTTTTTTATGTTTTGTATTTGTAATTGTGATGGATTAAAAATGGCCAAAATTCTTTGCCACTTCACCCATTAGGGTCTACATCATCTCCCACATGACACTGAGCTTCGCCATGTGACTGGCTTTGGCCAATGGGCTATGAACAAACGTGACTCAAGCAGAAGCTTGATAGGTACTTATGCACTGGCGCTTGTCCTCTTGGAACTCTGCCTTGAGGCTGCCATGCTATGAGCAAGAGGTTAGTCTACTGGAGGTGGAACAGCCATGTAGAGGAGGACTAAAGTACCCAGGCTGATAAGCAGCACCAGCTCCCAGACATATGTGCTAGGTCACCTCGGACTATCCAACCATCCCATCCCATTCCTCAGTGGTAGGAGCAAGCCCAGGAGAGACCAGTAGAAGTACCACAAAATCCTAAGCAACAATAAATAACTTTTGCTTTAAGTTTGAAGTTTGAGTTGTTTGGTCACATGGCCGTAGATCGTTGATACAGTGGTTATTTGTGTTCCTTTTGCAAACTCCAGCTAGTCCTAGCTGTGCTATGGAGTAACAGCACTGATCATAAAAGCAGAGATTAAAATGGAACTTAGCGGGACTGAGGCCAGACCACTGGTCATTTACCATCACCTCCCAAACCCAGAAAAAGAATGCCCTTCCAGAGCAACTTCCTGCTCAAATCCTGAGAGAATCTTTAAAAAGACTTGTGATCCTTATGGCCTTAAAGACCATCTTACCCTGTAGGGAGTCACAGGACAACCTTATCTGATTCGTAAACAGAGAAAAAATAACCATCATTTGATAATAGCAAGAAGATTGGATAACTTTCAGGATCACTTGCGATGCAAGAGGCCCGGAATAGGTCTTATTAGTGTCTTCATGGTACGGGTGGAGAAAGTGAGCCTCAGAGCGGCCTAGTGACTTGCCCGAGCTCACACAGCCCATTAAGTTTCAGAGCCAGGCTTCCAACTCAGATCTGTCTGAGCAGAAAGCCCTTGCTCTTAGGCATTATGCGATACTTCCTCGCAAATTTTATGCTAATTTCCTTTTATTTTCCTGAGCAATTCACTCAGATGGGAAATGAGTCACTTAAATTTCTTGAGTCCCAGTTTTTTTCCTGTGTAAAACTGGAGGGATGACAGCGCCCATCCCACCAGGTTTTGACGAGGATTCAGTGAGGTGGCGTGTCAGAGCCTGTAGACACGGCACCTGGCCTCGAATGAGCAGTGGGAGCCGGTTGCCATGGGAGGAAAGGCAGCAGTGATGCAGTTGCAGCATCAGTCCTTTTGAAGGGCATATAACTCGCTGGTCTGTTGACATCAGTCCCTGAGGGAAGAGCCATGTTTCCATCCTTAGATCAGCGATCCGATCTCTACTGTTGTGTCCATCAGATGTGCTAGATGCCTTACTGTGCAGATCACCCAGACCCATAGCTTTGGCTTCAGGGGATGAAGGGACAGAGAGACACCAAGAATCACTCCCACCACAATTAATGGAGCTGCTGTTCGTTGCTTCCCTGGGCCCTTGTCAGCAGCTGCAGGATCTCAATTCAGTGAGTCCCGGTGGGTGATCAACACAAGGACCCACCTGCAGTCACTCTGCCGGCTCTTCAGGTCATCAGCAGCCAGAAGCTGTCACCTACTCACTTCCCACCCCCTTTCTGTTTCTGTTATTCAGATGAACAGCCAAATGAGAAGAGAGTAGGGGTTTGTTTTACAGACATGTGCATTGTCACCTATCTCTCATACCCAGGAACCGTTCTTCACGGGAGACTAAAGACTGGAGGTTGCAAAGAGGCATTCAGAGTATCCATATGTCTGCTCTGTAGATAAAACCCATGCAATTTAAATGCCATCAAGTTTGCTCTTCAGCAGATGATTCAACCGTCATCATCAGGAAAGTTTTCAGCTAACGCCTTCCCTCCTCCAAAATGTAGAAGGACTTTGGAAAACGGAAAGGTTCCTTATTATTTTCTTCTTTCATAAAACATCATGCTCTGTTTACCCTCCACCTACCATACCTCATTCTGAAAATGTAGACAGGGCTACTATCAACCTGTTAGTGTCCAAATGTCTATTGGAATCACCTTGATTTTGAAGATCTAAATAAAGTTGGCTTTACCTCTGCACTCACCTTGGGGTGGTTCAAAGCTCTTCCCAAGGCACTGGTGAATTCCCAGGGCCAGCCTCATGCCACTTCCATTCCAGTTGTCCCTGTGCACCTTGTCCCCACTGGCTTCTTGTTTATCATCCTCTACCCTCCTCCACTCCAGCAATTCTCTTCCCTCTGCTCCGCTCACCCAAGATGTAAATCATCACCTTTCCCTGACCCTTGAGACAGTTGTGTGTGGTGAACTTTTCTTAACCAGCTGGACAGAGAGCAGGAGATCATGCACAGATAGAAAAATCAAAACTTCCTGTTCAAAATTCTTCTGTCAAACTTTCCTTAGGGAATGTTTCACTGGTCACATATATATGTAATTCCTCCCTAGCTCTTGCAAAATGTAGTCATTCGTTTTTGTTTTTGTTTTTGTTTTTGTTTTTGTTTTTGTTTTTTGGGGGGGCATAACCAACTCCAAATTCCTTTCATTGTCTTATGCAGGAAGTCAAGTGCTCCTGCCCTCTCTCACCTCACTACCCCAGAGAACTCAAAATCAGGGTCATGCCTTCCCAACAAAGACATGTCTCCTGGGGAGAAAAGCTCCAGTGTAGGAAGTATGGGGTAATTCCTGATAAGGGCAGCTGCACTGGGGAGGGGAGAAGCCCTGAACTAGGACCAGGAGACCCAAGTTTAAATCCCCTTCTGCTCTTTCCTGGCTTTTGCCTGGAGGAAAATCACTTACTCTCTCGGAGCATCTCCTTTCCTCTAAAAGATATTCTAATGAATCCCTCCTAGGTCTCATGTTAGGACATTAGTAGAATTCAGAAATTACTATCAAATGCCAGGCAGTTTGGGTGACACAGAGCAAGTACTGAACAACTTGACCCTGCTCTCAGGCACTCAAGCTTCAGTTGAGGGAACAGAAGAGGCAGACAGTCAGTGAGAGGACCAGAGCCAGAGGACATCCCTGCTGGCTGGTAGGGCAGGGCAGACTTCCTGAGGAGTTGGGCTGGGGTTCAAGCTGAGCTCTGAAGAGTGTGATGAGAGGACCGGCAAGACACTTCAGGCAAGGATGAGGATGGGAAGGTGGGACGAAATTTTCAGATGCCAGGAGATAAACTCAAGGTCTATCTAAGGTTCCTTAAAATAGAGGTTCAGCAACCTTTTTTTGAGACTCTGATGAAACTTCTGGATCCTATACACAGAATATTTCACACACAATTTCAGGAGGTTCACTGACTCTCAGACTCCAAGAAAAATGTTTTGTTTTTCAAAGCTCTATTGTGCTTCCAGTCTTGAATCCCATTTTCCCCTTTGGGTGTCAAAACTTTTCAACCCAGGATGCATCTATGTTGATTTTTCCTGGATTCTGTCTAAGCACAGGAGCTACTGGGGTTTTAGGTAGCCAAAGAAATGAGACCCCTCTTTCTTGTCCACGTTCAAAACCAATTAAGAGAGAGATAAAAAGGAGCCAGGTAGATGAGGATAAAAATGTCATCTTAACTCCTGATAAAAGTTATTTTGGATGGTATGGCTTAGAAATGTGATAACCATGAACTTCCTAATACTCCCTGTTTCCAAGTCAGATCTTGGACCTGCACACTGGAGGGAAATGTTGAGTCTACAGAGCAACCATAGGCAATCAGGATCACAGCCATGCACTGCTTGAGAAGAGTGAATTCTATTTGCTTAAGAGTTTTGATACATTCTCTCTACCCAATCAAGGAACATGTACCAATCACTGTCTCTTAACCAAGAAATTCACTTGACTTCGTCAGGGAAGAATAAGACCCAGAGCAAGAGACCAAAAATACTTGGCTGAAATCTGTCCTCATTGGACAGAGGAGTGGGGATAGATGCATGTCATCCAAGAAGGAACGATTCTCCTTTCTTTCTTCCCTTCAATTATTCAATCATTCAGTAGGGATGCACTGAATTCCTAATATGTTCCCAATTACTGTGCTTGGCTCTAGGGATACAATGATGAGGGAGAGGCATTGTGTCTGTCGTCCTGGAGCCTTTTGTCTGGGGAATAAGCTAGACATTACACAACCAGTCCTACTAATAATACATATTACTCACTGTGAGTTGGCACCAGTAGTTGATGGTTATATGGTGCTGTCAGAGTGTGCAGCAGGTGGCCTGTCCAAGTTAAATGAGCAAGGACTTTCCCAAGAAATACTTTGGCAGCCAAGAATGTCCTAAGCCTTTACCTTCACTCCTCTTCTTCCTTACACCATCACTAGGAGTGAACTCATGGTTCTAGCATGAGTCTAGCATACACTTTGGCATCTCTCTAAGACACAACATCTGACACCTTCTCCAGTTACAAATAAGTGACCATTCTTAAATCTTAAAGACTATATCTATTATGCCCACCCCTCAATGGGCAACACTCAGTTGAGACAGGTAACTTTCCTCAATTTACCTCCCAGAGGTGGTTTACCAAAAACTGTGTGACATAGAGGTATTCTGCATAGAACTGATATTTTTCTTGTCTTGGATACAAAGTCAGAAGGCAAGCACATAGAGGTAAAAATGAATTAATGAGGGGTGCCTGGATTGCTCAGTTGGTTTAGCGTCTGACTTCAGCTCAGGTCATGATCTCATAGTCTTTGAGTTCGAGCCCCATGGCGGGCTCTGTGCTGACAGCTCAGAGCCTGGAGCCTGTTTCAGATTCTGTGTCTCCCTCTCTCTCTGCCCCTCCCCCACTAACTCGAAATAAATAAACATTAAAAAAAATTTTAATGAATTAATGATACTTGTAAATAAAAATTTTAATCAATAAAAAACACACAAATGATTATAATGAACATTTGCTGGCTAATGGGCCATCAGTGATCATAAAGACTAATATAACACAAATAATTAGTTGAAAATAATTCTATGAAGGCAGATCAATAAAATATAGAATCATGAATCAATTAATGATATGGATATGAAATACAGTATGCATGGAGGTATCAGTTTGGTTACGAAATCAGAACAGAGATTAACTCTGAAAGAGATACTTCCAAAAAAACAGAAAAGAGATCCAGCATACAGCTTCCCCATACCGCCTCTAAATGGCAAAATCAAAGGTAAACAGAAACCGGGAACCAAGGAGAATTTCCCAATGTGAGCTGGACAGGGCTGAGCTGTCCTGTATTACGAAGTCCAGACTCAGTGAGACAAAGACAAAGGCATTGAGCAGGCTGGGTGGGAGGTCAGGGGTGCCCATTATGATGTAGGGCAGGATATTAGGATGTCACACTGGAGGTGATGTTCCACAGGAAAAATTCAAGGAGAAAGAGAATCCATGGAACAGTCTGGGATCCAAGATGAGCAAAAGAAAACCAGCAAAGCTTGGGAGTTCAGATTTAGATGCAAATGGTCCTGTGCAGTTTCATTTGACAGCGTTTGTTTATGTCAGCACCCTTTCAGAAACCCTCAGGCCCTTCTTTACATTCCCTCAAATACATCTGTAACGTTTTTAAAAGAAAAGCACATTCGTTCTGGAGCCTAACAGATACCATGTGACAAGATATTGGGAGAAGGCACTCTGCCTTGTCAAACAAGAAGACAGCAGATGCAAACAGACCTTGGGATAGAGCATAAAAGAAGATGCAGGGGAGACGGAATTTATTGAAAGCATTCCATTAGCTGCAATTGTAACCAAAGCAATATGAGCATCACTTTTCTTTTTATACCTAAATAGGGAAGCTGAACCTAAGAGATAAGTGTGAGATGGTGAAGGGAATGGCAGTGTGCAGGGAGTAGAAATGAAACTGATTGATCAAAGACACAAATAATTCTCTTAAAAATGACTTATGCCACTAGGTCAATGAAATATAGAATTCTGAGTCACAGGCGTTTGCCACTAGATCTTGAAAGTCTTTAAAATTTCCACTCTTTCCCCTACTCCCCCCACCTTGCCCCCAAATATCCTGCTGTAAAAGATATACATATATATACACATGCACACATATATATCTTAGTCTGGAGAGTTCTTAGGTTTGGGGCAGGTAAAGAAAATGTGGTTTATAGCTCCTCAAAACCACCAGCTCAGTCATTATTCAGAAGTAACAACTGGGATATATTCTACTGTTGGGAAATAATGGGTTTTGAAAACACAATAACATTCAATGGCCCAACAGCTGGGATGTTTTACAATTGGGGAATAAAAATATTTATTACTTCCCTCTGAGACCCAGGAGCTGTATATATTGCCATATATTCTTGGTATCATAACTTGAAACTACTTCCCTGGCTCAAAGTTCCAAAGAACTCCAGAACACATATCATAGAAACAAAAACTACCTAAGTTCCAGTTGTCAGAGACCTCCTACATCAGACTCCCACAATTCAGAAGGCAAAGTCATGAACCTATCTATATATGTAGACTTTCATTAGCCTATAGAGTTTAAGGTCTCTCCAAAATTTCCAAAAGAAATGCAATACATTTTAGTACCTGACATTTGTACTTTCTTTGGGAGAGAAAAAGAAATGGATATAGAATATCAGTTTTCTCCCATTCATAATAAACCCTCTAAATACTTTAAGATTTCCTTCAACTTTTCACACCCGATTTATTCTTAAATTAAAGCAACTTTCAAGGAAATGTCTTTGTTCAGATTTATCTTGAAATGACACACTGTTTTAAAATGCTGATGGGGACACGGTGAAACTAGCATATCGGAGCACCTGCTAGAAGCAGCCGAGATCTGCACAACCCCTATTTTGCCCGTGAGACCGTTATCCTTTTCCTCCTACTGCCTTAGATTTAGAAACTTCTGTTGACTCGGAGGCCTTGGGATTGCATCTGTAACATTTCCACTATTTACATGAGATAAGATCCTCAAAATGTCATTTGAACTAGAAGTGGTTTTACACCAGATTCGAGAGGACTGGGGGCCAAACCCAAGCAAATAGGAAACTATCAGGCAAATAGAGATGGCTATAAAAATAAATAAATAAAGAAGAGCAAGGGAAGCAAAGTAAAACAATAACATGACACAACAAGAAAAACCATAACAAACTTGTAAATAAATTGAAGAAATCTAATGATAGGAAGCCATCAGAATCACCAACATGAAAATTAATTTACTTCAGCTGAAAATTAATTTACTCCAATGATAATTAAATTTATTTATTTAAACTAGTCCAAAAAGTATTAAGATACATATATCTAGGATGCTTGAATTCATACATGAATGTTCATGTTATCAAGTTTGTCTTTCTGCCCAGAAAGGAGAGGAAGAGAGAAGGAGTGAGGTAGGAGGTGTGGAGAGTGAGGGAGAAAGTAGGAAGAAAGAAAGTGTTGGGAGAAATATCCCCACTGGTTCACCTTGATAACAGGTAGTCATTCCTGATACTTATTCAGCTGAATGATTTTGCACCTTTCTGGCCAGAGAGGATCCTGGGAGAGAAGTGTCTTAAATGTATAATTGCAACAACAAGAATGTGTTCTGAAATGACAGATACTGCATGCCATTATTTCATTGCATACATAGGACTTTGCATTCAAGAAGAAACATTCCTCCAAGTTCAGAGCATTTTGTAAAATCTGCTTCCAATCAACCAGTGTAGTAGGCATAATAAACCATTGTTAACAGAGATTATTCTCAGTGTGCAGGTAGAAATTTGTTTAAACTTTGGTATTAGATATATACTTCTTGATTTCTCCAGAAAAGCCCTATTTAAATATAAGACTATTGAATAAATGTTTTTGCAGAAGCCATGCCAGATTTTTTAAATAACTTATTTTACTTCATTTTTTTTTTTAATTTTAGAAAGAGAGAGCACAAGTGGGGGAGAGGGGCAGAGAGAGAGGGAGAGAGTGTCCCAATGCGAGGTGGGACTTGATCCCACAAGCCTCAGACCATGGCCTGAGCCAAAATCAAGAGTTAGAAGTTCAACCCACTGAGCCACCCAAGTGCCCCATCCATGCCAGATTTTTTTAAAAGAAAGAGAAATAGGGTCCTCTTTAGATTTCCTATTGGTTGGTTTTCAGAAATGTTTGATACAGAGAAGTGTCAAATATCTAAGTAAATGAAATGAGAAACAAAGTTTAAAAGCAAAAGTAACTATACCAGATAGTCCCTGTTGGCACGGCCAGGCCTGTTTTTCATCCTCTGCCATCCCCAGGAGGCCAACTTCCAAGATGCATCTCTGGACCTCCTTGCTTTCTGATTTCCTGTCAGGTTCAGCAATGAGGGGAGGGCTACCAGTGGGCTGTCAGAGGGCAGAAGCAGAGGGAGCTGGGGTATTTATTTCCCTACTCCTTCCCTACAGCCACAGTTCCCGTCAGGTGGCCCCGTCTGTGGTTTCATACTTTGGCTCTACTTTGCCCCTGGGACTGAAGGTGGTAATGGCTGGTTCCCTCTGTTTTTAGTTAGCTCCTCGGTGTCATCATCCTTTATTAGCATCCTTAACACTGTTCACTCCTCTACAAATAGGCTAGTTAGTAACTGCCCTTCAATTGGTCCTTCAAGGGTGTCCTCTGTGTCTTGTCATGACTCTCGACTAAACAAGTGACTTGGATGGGTTTGATCTTGTCATCAGAGTTGTGCCAAGGGAAAAGTACCACTGCTATGTTTGTCTTTCTGAGATCAGGTTTTTCTTTTCCAAAGGAGGAGAAAGACTCTCTCATGTGCAGAAATCAGCAATGATGATATCTATCTACTCCGAGATAGCATCTGCTGGCTTGCAGTCTGTGTGTGGCTGTGAACAGAGAAAGAAAGAGGAAGGGAGGTGGGAGGAGAAAGGGGGGAAGGGAGAGAGGGAGGAAGAGAAGGAGGACAAGGGGAGGGAAAGAGGGAAGAAGAGAGGAAGGGAGATAGGGAAAGGGAGTTGGGAGGATGCTCTGCCGAAGCACTGGGCAGGAGCAGCCAGTGTGCAGACAGCAGGAGTAGGAGCAAAGTACGTGGGAGCGGAGGTAGATGTGCGTAACCTGTAAGAACCAGGTGCCCTAGAGATCATGATGGCCACCTTACCTGCCAGTAGAAGTCTGCAAGTCCCTGTCACATGCTTGACAGGGGCAGAGACCCTTCAGGAGGTAAGAGCCAGTTCATTTCAAGAGATCATTGGGGACAATGAGGGAGTCATCCAAATGGAAGGGAGGGTGAAGTAAGTGTCACCCTCTCTTGGCTGAAGGACTGACAATAATTTCTTAGAGATGAGAAAGAAAAAACTTGGATTCAACTCAATCTTCTACAGTTCACTTAGAGGTGAAATGTCAGACATCTGTAATTAGTGAAATAATTCAGTTAAATAGTCAGCAAATCTAGTTAGAATGGAATCTGTAGCATCCTGAGTGGGTCCTTTTCAAGCTGTATGGTTTGTCTTAATAGCTCTTTTTTAAGATCCAGAGAAGTTACATTTTCATATCTGAAATTATCTGATGCCAGGTGGATCTGGCCAAACACCTGTTTACTTAGTGGGAGCCTAGGTGGGAGAAACTGTCCAACTCACTTGGCAGAGAGGGGTGAGGGAAAGAGAGTTGATCTCTCAATACAGAGAGTTATGTTTTCATAAAAAGGAGAGAAGGAAACAAGAAAATTGTAAAAGTTTAGAGCAGGAAGAAGCCATAAATATCTTCTGTTCCAATTTCCTTTACCTGTCATTTTACAGATGGGGAAACTGAGGTTCCGAAAGAATTAGGGACTTATCCACTTTTAGAAGTCCAGCACTAGAATCCAGGTCTCTATATTCCCAGAATGTTCCTGCTCAGGCAGGATAAGCAACCAGAATAGTAGCTAATTCTCTGGGCCCAACCGTCTGGGCAGCTAGCAGGTTTTCAGGCTCTCACAAATATGGAGAGCTCTAAGAAGGGGAGAGTGTCCATGTTTCTTCAGTCTACATTGCTGTGTGGGTACATTGTTAACACTTGAGAGTATATCAACAGGAGATAAACCTTTTATTGTCACCAAGAAAAATCACAAATTAATTGTAAAGTCACCAGTAGACTTTCTTTTAGATTTATACACATGGAAAAATACCAATACCTGGGCTCAAACCTGCCTCCTTTTTGGAAGCCACTGAGTTGCCTTGTTTGCTTGTAAGCAGTTTGGCTGGTGGACCAGAGATCACTCTGTGAATCAAGATGATATTTAATGGAACACATTCTTGTTTCACAGAAACAGTTTACAAAACAGCCATTCAGAAGGGAAGCCATTCTCACCGGAATGTTTACAAATCAATTTCCCCACAATCACATCACTGGACCTCCCTTGCCATCTGTGACACCTCCGTGCAGATTCCCCTGTCCCTGAGTCTGGAAAGGGAAGGCATTGGCTACATGTGTTCTGACTGCATGCTGGGACAGCTGGAGGTAATGGATAGACCAAGCTATTCATGTAGGACATAATGACTTCTAACTGATAACATTTATGCTACATATTTCTGGGTTTTCTTCAAATGGGAAGAACCATTTAGAGAGAGAGAGGTATTAACTAAACAGAAAGTTTGAAGTTTGTAAATACCAATGGCTGTGCTCCCAAGAATTGCCTACACGAACCAGGTGTTTATCAGAAGCAGTATAGTGAGATAATAGTAGGGAAAGAACAGGTCATACTTGTAGAGTCTAGAATCAAATTTCCAGGTAGACCCTTGGGATTAGGTAAAGCCAGGGTTCTGACTGAAGAATGAGGCCATGTAGTCGGGCAATGAGTTCAGAGGTAAATTCAAAAGCAGAGATAAGCCTATAAAAAAAAGAGGAAGACAAACTCAATATAGATAGTAAAAATCTCAAACTAATAGTCTAAGGTCTATTCTACCCCTCTAAGCGGTCATGATCAGAGAATGTTGAAAGCACAAGGGAATTATGGGTAACTTTACAGAAAGATGGCAGCAGATGGAAGAAAATCAGTCATGGGAAGTCTCTATACTTTATATCTTTCTAGCAAGGAAAAAGGGACACTAACACCTTTCCTGCCTTGGCCTTTTTTGGCTATTTCTGTGGGTTTAAGGTTGTTGAGACAGGTATTGATTACCTGACTCCATAGCTTAAGAAACTAAGACCGATGAGGCAAAGTGATTTACTTAGGGCCACCCAGCCAAGGAATGTCTCCTCTTGAACTACAGCCAAGGTCTTGTAAAAGCAGTGAGGCAGAAAAAGCACAAGATAAGTTTTGGGCGCCTGGGTGATTCAGTCAGTTGAGCATCTGACTCTTGGTTTCAGTCTAGGTCATGATCTCATGGTTCATGGGTTCGAGCCCTATATCAGGCTCTGTGCTGACAGTGTGGAGCCTGCTTGGGATTCTCTCTCTCCCTCTCTCTCCCTGCCCCTCCCCTGTTCATGTGCGCTCTCTCTCTCTCAAAATAAATAAATAAACTTAAAAATTTTTTAATCTAAAAAAAGATAAGTTTAAAAAAATTGGTCCTTATTTTGATGTTTGGACTAACCATTTCATCTCCCCACTTTCCTCACCTATAAAATGGAGTTAAGAACAACTATTTCATAGGATTACTTTAAGAATTTGATTAAATAAAAATAATTTGTATTTAAACTATAAAGCAATATAGTATACAAATATAATGTTATGTTATGTCTACCTCATTGCCATAGCTTTTCAGAAGTCTTTAGTGAACATAATTAAATAGTTGCAACCTGTCAGGAAAACTTTCAGATAGTAGATTACACCAAGAATTCCCACATATGCCATCAATTTCAAAACAATTTCTTTTTTTCCACTCAAAAGAGAACTACATCAGCAAATGAGAAAATATTGACCACCCATTATGTGTAGCCCTACCATGCACTACACAAAGTCAGGCATTCTGACCAATGTCATAAACACATGATGGCCTACTCATCAACAGCCAGAATAGAGCTACTGCAGAAAACGGAACAATGACAATATCACATTTTATCTCAACATGGAATTTGACCCTAAAGCCTCTGAATATTTCTTAGAGTGGTGAAAATCAGCCTTTGTAGACATTCCTAGGCTTAGATTAGTGATTCCCTTGAATGCTCATTAGACAGAGATCTACAACAAGGCCCGTATATACAGCACGGTATCTGTCAAGTTGTTAATGGCTTAAACAAGCGATCTTGGTATTTCATAAATCCAAAGCTTAACAGGTTCTATTTCTTATATTTTCCTCAAGCCACAGCATCACTATTATCTCCATTAGTCACAGGCATCATATTGAGATACACTTTTTTTTTTTTTTTTTGTATGGGGAGCTTACACATTTCTCATCATCAGAGAGCAAAAAATAAAGAGTGGTTTTGGTGTATATCCCAATTTATATAGCAAAATAGCTTTATTAGTAGCTTGAGGATCTGAAGACTAGCTCTCCAAATCCCCCAGCCTCCCCTCATGACTTAGTACAATTGAGTAATCTCAACAACGGGCACTTCAAAAAACATTTTGAAAGGTCAAAAAAATAACTGGATACCATGTACAGAAAGAGAAAAATGTAAGTTTCTACCAATTGCCGATTCTTTAATTCTCCCATGCTGGACCCTGAGTTGAAGGACACTTTTTGACCTGACCATTTCTCCCCTCCTGAGTCAGAGATGGAGGTGACAGTCATGACTCCCTGAACTGTGATCTGATGGCTTTTATATCCCCCCATATTTTAGGCTGCTGATTTGCCAAGTGAAGCCATGAGGGGTCCACTTGTGTCCCCCATTGTCACATGAAGAAGCGGAGCCCTGCCTTAGACTCTCCGTGTTCCTGCCCCCCCCCACCCCGTTCCTACATGGATGTCTCTCACTAGATCATCTTCTTTTAAGCCTCAGCCAGGAGAGGAGGATCTGATCAGTACTGGCTCAACCGCTTTTTCTTACCTCAAGACCGTTTGCTTCTAGTCACACTACAAATGAAAGCATTCCTTTGGTCAAGTCTTAGGATCCACCAAAATTATCTCTAATTTATTATAAATTTTAAACCAAAACACATTTGGAATATAACCCTAAACATAAACAGCTATAACTTTTAATGCTCTTCCAAGGGCACATAATCCTAACAACAGTCTGTAGAAATTTTCCCTACACAGGCTGGCAAATGCTTTCCTTCTCTGCACCAGTCCCATCCTATAAGCTAATAACAAACAGAATTTTATAAAACCCTCTAAGCAGAAGGAAAAAAACGTGAGTCATTGCTCCTGCCCTAACCAAAAGCAAAACAAAAACAAAAGCAAAAACACAATGCACTGAATTAGCCAAATTCTTAACTCTTTTGTGGGTGTGTACATCCAAGCATGACTGCAAATGCCCCAGCTTGGCAGAAAGGAAGCAGTCTGCAATGACAAAGGGGGAGCTGACCGTCCAACCCTACTCCTGTCATAGGAATTTCCCAATTGGAAACAAAACCTGAGGCCTCGGGGCTGCTCCAGGATCTCGGACAGTGCCCTGCACAAGGATGTCCCCTGAGAGGCAAGGACCTCAAATCATGAACTTCCCCTCTTAAACCCAGAAAAAGTGGTTTTTTTTTTAATTAACTCAAAGACCCAATTATTTGGCAATACTTGTATCTGCAGGGCTGTCCAGCTGTCCTCATGTAGGACCAAGAGAACAAGAGGCTTTCAGCCTCCCTGCCTAGATGCCCCCACTCAGCTCAGCCACCTCTTCTGATCAGTCTCTCCTGAGGAAAGAGAAGGTCAAGGGGAGGGAAGGGGAAAGTGAGGGAGGGCAAAGTCGAGGGTAGATAGTTTTTGCTCAAAACTAACAGGGATTAGGTCCAGCTGTATGCAGCCCACCCCGGCCAGTTTCCTGGAATGTGTCATGTTGACCTTGGCAAGCCAACCATCAATGTTGTATCTGTCTCCAACCAAAGGCTGAATGGGATGCGGCTTGCTCTGGCTGTCACTGTCTAAGCCCAGCTGACCAATGTTCCCCAATGTTCTGTGCACCACTACCATGCATATACACAACCCTCCCTCCTTCCTGCCTGTATATCCAGTGTGGAAACTCAACTAGGTTTAAGAGAGACAGCAGAAACCTTCTGACAGGGTACAGTATTCTTCCCTATCTACAGGAGGTATTTGAAAATTTGTACTCACCTCTCTGTCTTTCAGGGAGTGATAGAAAACGTGAATGTATTTGTTTCGTCTACACAGTCTTCCCTGATCTGCCACTGCCAGCCTGACTCATCAGCCTTACTCGTTAACAAAGGCAACATGGACAGTTGCAATGGTCGGGCCACAGGACTGAAAGTGGGGGCCCCTACCAGTGACCACTTGATAGCAGCCCAGGATCCTTCACTTTGACACAGGAATAAATATAGCTCACTTTTTGGAGACCAACAATTTGACTGAAATATGGCCAACTGTGTTAAAAATGTCATCCGTTTTTAACAAAACTGATAACATTGGAGCAAAACATACATTCATTGGAGCGAGAAGTACTCAGACATTTAAGTCCTGGGGACTCCCTCCCTCTTCTTGCTCTCTCTTTTGTGTGTACATTCTCGGCTTGCTTTGGCCTGAGCCTCCATGTAGGGTAGCTCCTGACTTTTGTAGATGAGGAGCTAATACCTAGAAGGGAAGAGATTTGCTTAAGATCACAGAGCAGGTGAGCAGTAGAAACTGGGACCCTGATCTCCTGAACCACTAACTCAGTCTTCTTCATACTACATTGTGATACCACAGGAGAGGAATAAATGATTCAATTCTGCAGAAGCAGCTGTTCTCCCAACTTGACAGCAATCATGCTTCCATTACTTCCAGACACAAATACTGCTCAGATAGCTCCAAAAGTTTATTATCTTTTTCCCTGTGAATGTACCGATGGCTTTACTGTCCATATCATATGCTGACACACAGTAAAATGCCGTGGTGCAACCTGGTATATACCTTTATTCTGACAACATGTGTTGTAGAAGTCAGTCTATATGCTTACAACAGCCAGATGGTCTCAATTTCCTGGGACATCTTATCTTCAGTATTCAAACATTACAACCCTGTGTTTTATATCTATCTCCATGTAAATATTTCATATCCATGTAGTAATTTGTTAAAATGATAACTAAGTGGGTTAAATCTGTATCTTCATAAGTTTTCTAGTAAACCAATCCAAAAATCAGGAAAATTATCCTTTGTTAAATAATGAGCTCACATTTGTAATTTGGAGAAAAAGATCAGTAATATAACACAATCTTGTTTACTCTTTCACCTTCGAATTAAAAGTGAGGGTTAATGGGAGGATGGGGGAGAGGGGAAAATGGATGATGGGCGTTGAGGAGGGATCTTGTTGGAATGAGCACTGGGTGTTTTATGTAAGCGATGAATCACGGGAATCTACCCCCAAAACCAAGAGCACACTGTATACACTGTATGTTAGCCAATTTGACAACAAATTATATTAAGTAAGTAAGTAAGTAAGTAAGTAAATAAATAAATATAAAAAAGAAATGAATCATTGTGTTCCCAAAATCTGACCAAAAAGAAAATTCTGTGAAGATGGAAATTTCCAAAGGAATGGTGATAATGATGTATATGTCAGGTTCTATGGTAGCTTCATCGTTTCAGGAAGAACAAGGCAGAACCCAGGAAGAATTTATTTTAGTATCACTAATGCTAATCAAAATCAAGGATCCCGAAGCTGGTAGCTCCAGGGGATCAGCACAAGTTATTTATAATTGTATCAATAAATGTATCAAGTTTCTCAATACTCTCCTTGTTACAACTCCTACAGTGATTAAGATTAGATACAACTACACAAAACAGAGGTTACAACAACATACAATAGCATTTTAAAAATAAGACACATCATATTTTAAATAAAATAATACGAGTTTAAACCACAAATCATGATTTTTTAATGTTTATTCATTTTTGAGAGAGAGAGAGAGATGGAGACAGAGACAGAGACAGAGCCCGAGCAAGAGGGAGGCAGAGAGAGAAGAAGACACAGAATCTGATGTATGTTCCAGGCTCCATGCTGTCAGCACAAAGCCAGATGAGGGCCCAAACTCGCCAACTGTGAGATCATAACCTGAGCTGAAGTCAGATGCTCAAGCAACTGAGCCATCCAGGCGCCCCTGATTTTTAAAATAAATTACAGAAATAAGGACTGAATGTTAGGTTTAAGAGCAGATTAGCAGGCAGAAAAATCAGCCAAAATATTTAAACAACACAATTAACATATACGAACTAACTGACAGAACTCTGTTCTGCATATCTACAGTATACACATTTGTTGCAAATGCCAATGGAATATTTACTAAAACTGTCCATATGCTAAGCCACATAGCAAGCACCAACAATTTCAAAGATTAAAATCATTTAGTGTATGTTTTCTCGCCATAACTAGAAAGTTGAGATAGAAATCAATAATAAAGTATAGAGAGAAAAATCCCTAAATTCTTGGAAATTAAGTGATATACTTCTAACATTTATTTATTTTTGAGAGACAGAGAGAGATAGAGCACAAGCAGGGGAAGAGCAGAGAGAGAGAGAGGGAAACACAGAATCCAAAGCAGGTTCCAGGCTCTGAGTTGTCAGCACAGAGCCCGACGTGGGGCTCGAACTCACAGACTGTGAGATCATGACCTGAGCCGAAGTTGGCCACTCAACCAACAGAGCCACCCAGGCGCCCCCTTTTTAAATTTTTTTTTTAATATTTATTTATTTTTTAAGTGGTATACTTCTAAACTCATGGGTCAAAGAATAAATTACAAAAACTTGCAAAATTAATTTGAATTAGATAATTGTGAGAACCACAAAATATAAACAACTGTGGGCTGCCGCAATTTATAACCTGAATTATATATATTGCAAAGGACACAAAACTAAAAATCAATGATGTAAACATTCCTCTCCAGAAGTCAGAAAAAGTACAGAAAATTATATCAAAATATAATAGAGGATAAAAATAACAAAGACAATAGCAAAAATGAATAAAATATAAAACGAAAGAAGAATAGAAAAAGTAAACAGGTGGGGAGCCTAGGTGGCTCAGTTGGTTAAATGCCTGACTTCGGCTCAGGTCATGATCTCACAGTTGGTGAGTTCGAGCCCCACATAGGGCTCTGTGCTGACAGCTCAGAGCCTGGAGCCTGCTTTGGGTTCTGAGTCTCCCTCTCTGTCTCTGCCTTTCCCCTACTTGTGCTCTATCTCTCTCTCTCTCAAAAATAATAAAAATAAAATGTAAAAAAAATAATAAAATAATTTTTTAAAAAAGTAAACAGGGATGCCTGCTTGGCTCAGTCAGAAGAGCAGTGACTCTTAATCTTGGGGTCATGATTTTGATCCCCAAGTTGGGTGTACAGATTACTTAAATAAGTAAAATTTTAAAAAACAAATAATGCCAAAGGGTGATTCTTTTAAAAAACTAATAAAATAGATAAACCCTTGGCAAAACTGATCAAAAAAAAAAAAAAAAAGAGGAAGAAGACACAAATTACCAATATGTAATTGAAAAAGTTAGTGTAGAAATTTTAAAGATTGAAAAAGATATTAAAAATAATTTTATGGAAAAAAATTTGAAAAAGTAGAAGAAATGAACAAGATCCTAAGAAAACACAAGCTGCCATATTGATATAAGATGAAATAGGAAATTTCAATGGTCCTATAGCTACCAAAAAATTTAGAGAAACAGCCCAAATGTCCCTCAACTGATGAGTGGATAAAGAGATGTGGCGCGCACACGTGCACACACACACACACACACACACACTGGAATATTACTCAGCCATCAAAAAGAATGAAATCTTGCCGTTTATGACATGGATGGAGCTAAAGAGTATAATGCTAAGCAAAATAAGTCAGTCAGAGAAAGACAAATACCATATGATTTCACTCATATGTGGAATTTGAGAAACAAAACAGACAAGCAAAAGGGGGGAAAAAGAAGAGAGGATGACCAAGGAACAGACTCTTAACTGTATGTGAGAACAAACTGATAGTTACCATAGGGGAGGTGGGTTGAGGGATGGGATAAAGAGGTGATGGAGATCAAGGAGTGCACTTGTCATGATGAACATCAGGTGCCGTATAGAAGTGTTGAATCTCTAGTTATACACCTGAAATGAGTATTACCCTGTATACTAGCTAACTAGAATTTAAATAAAAACTTTTAAAAATAACAAAAGTAAATAAATAGATAAATAAATAAAATATTCCTTAAAAATATCTTAAGGGAGGGGCGCCTGGGTGGCTCAGTCGTTGAGCGTCCGACTTCAGCTCAGGTCACGATCTCACGGTCTGTGAGTTCGAGCCCCGCGACGGGCTCTGGGCTGACGGCTGGGAGCCCGAGCTGGCTTCCGATTCTGTGTCTCCCTCTCTCTCTGCCCCTCCCCCGTTCATGCCCTGTCTTTCTCTGTCTCAAAAATAAATAAACGTTAAAAAAAAAATTAAAAAAAAAATATCTTAAGGGAAAATTTCAGGACAAGGTGGTTTCATTGAAATTTTCCTAATACTTAAGGAGGAAATTAATAAAAATAATCTTATATAAATTCTTCCAGAGGTTAGTGCAAGAGGGAACACTTCCCAAATCATTTCATGCAGCCAACATAAGCTTGATATTAAAAACTAACAATGAAACGATAGTAAAGGAAAATCAGTCCATCTTACTTAAAAGCATAAGATGGAAAATTCTAAACGAAATATTAGCAGTTTATATCCAGCGATACACACACACACACACACACACACACACACACACACACACATATACACACAGTTCTACTTACCATAGGAATACAAAATGATTTAACTTCCAAAAACAAAGCAAAGTTTCACATATCATTCTGGGCTGATTGGATACCCACACACACTACACACAAAGTTCAACCTAAAGTGGATTCAAGACCTGAATGTAAGAGCTAAAGCTATAAAATTCATAGAGTTTTATACATAAGAGTAAATCTTTGTGAAGTTAGCCATTGATCTCTTTGATACAAAACTAAAATTACAAATGAAAAGAAAAAACTTTAAAAAATTGGACTCCCTAAAGATTTAAAACTTTTACCCTGCACACTATACCATTAAGAAAATGAAAAGACAACCCACAGAATGGGAGAATTTTTTTTGCAAATCAGATATCTGATAAAAGCCTTGTATCTAAAATATATATTTAAACAAAACTACTTTTAACTCAACAATAAAAATACAGATAACCTAATTTTAAAATAGGCAAAAGTTCCAAGTAGGCAGTTCTTCAAAGAAGATACACAAATTCTGGCCAGAAAGCTCAGGGAAACTTGTCATTAGTTGTAAGGGAAAAGCACATCAAAACCATGACTAGATGGACCTAAAGGGTATTATGTTAAGTGAACTTAGTCAGACAAAGAAAGATAAATACCATATGATTTCACTTATACGTGGGATCCTAAAAACGAAACAAAGGAAGAAACAAAACACCCCCCCCCAAAAAAAAACACAACTAGGTCTTAAATACAGAGAATAAGCTTGTGGTTGCCAGAGGGACGGTGGGTGGGGAGGTGGGTGAAATAGATAAAAGGGATACAGAGGTACAAACTTCCAGTTATAAAATAAATCAGTCACAGAGAATAAAGATTGTACTAAAGTGTGGTGACACATGGTGATTACACTTACAGTGGTGAGCCGTGAGTAATGTGTGGAATTATTGAGTCGGTGTGCATACACCTGAAGCTAGTATAACATTGTATGTTAATTATACATCAATTAAAGAAAAGAAAACCAAAACATGAGATACCACTTTGCATCCTGTAGGATGGAACGTTAGTTTGCTAGGGACCATACCAAAGGTCCACTGACTGGGTGGCTTACACATGGAAATTTATTTTCTAGATTAGTTTCTAGTCTACAATTCTAGAGACTCCAAGTCCAAGATCAAGGGGTCAGCATAGTTGTTTCTTCTAAGACCTCTCTCCTTGGCTTGTAGATGGGCTTCTTCTCTCTGTCTTTACATGGTCTTCCCTCTGTACCTTTCTGTGTCCAAATTTCCTCTTATAAGGAAACCAGGCATATTGGATTAGGACTCACCCTTAGGACCTCACTTTTACTTAATTACCTCTTTAAAGACCCTATTTCCAAGACAGTCACATTATGAGGTACTGGAGATTAGGACTTCAATTTATGAATTTGGAGTGGGTGGGGGGAGACATCAGTCAGCCCATGACAGATGGCTGGAATCAAAAACTAATAATAATAACAAGTATGGTGAAGACGTAGAAAAATTGAAGCCCTCATATATTACTGTTGGGAAGATAAAATGGTGCAGCTGCTTTGAAAAACAGTTTGGCCATTCCTCAAAAAGCTAAACTTAAGAGTTATAAAATCCAGCATCTCCATACATAGGTATATACACAAGAGAGTTAAAAACGTAAGACAGTTCAAAACTTCCACATGAGTGTTCAGTGCAGCACTATTCAGAGTGGCCAAAATGTCCACTGACTAAGGAATGGATAAATGAAATGAGGTATGTCTACACAGGTAATTATTATTCAGCAATAAATTAAAGGAATTAAAAGTAAGAGGAATAACATAATGATACATACTGCAGCATGGGCAATTCTTGAAAACTTTATGCTAAATGAAAGAAGTCAGTCATAAAAGATCACTTACTGTATGATTTCATTTATATGAAATGTCCATAACAGTCAAATCTCCTGGGACATAAACTATATTAGTGGTTGCTTAAGGATAGAGGACTTGGGGCATCTGGGTGGCTCAGTTGGTTAAGTGTCCGATCTTGGCTCAGGTCATGATCTCTTGGTTCATGGGTTCAAGCCCCACGTCAGGCTCTGTGCGGACATCTCGGAGACTGGAGCTGCTTCAGATTCTGTGTCTCCGTCTTTCTCTCCCCCTCCCTTGCTCTCTCTCTCTCTCTCTCTCTCTCTCACACACACACACACACACACACACATACACACACACACACACACACACACACTCTCTCTCTCTCTCTCTCTCTCTCTCTCAAAAATAAATAAACATTAAAAAAAGGATAAAGGACTTTGTGACTATTGTCCATCTGTACTCCTATAATTTGTGCACTTTTATACATTTTATGCTTTAGTAAAAATGTTTATTGAAAGAAATGTTGGCTAAATAAAATATTGCTCTGAAAAACATTTATGTATCTATGTACATATACATATAGAAGGTTCTGTGCGTGGGAGCACACAATAGTGCATGAGACACCATTTCTCCTCTCCAGGAGATTTTGACCTATTAGAGGGCTTTAAAACCAGATGGGGTATAAGAATCCTAGCTGAAAAGGCAGAAACCTTGATGGGGGTCTGATAATCCAACTAGAAAGATAAAACCTGGATACAAGATTGCACTCCCATTTCCTAGAAGCTCTTTTTTGGCCCTGAACTAAAAAAACAACTAGTGTGTCCCACATGATCTTCAGAAAAGCACCCTGTCAGGTGGAGGTGATCTTGGTCTATGTCTAGAAAAGGTCATGACCTTGAATTTGAAGCTGCATTGTGCAATGCTCCAACAAACTCAAGACTGCTTCCCTCCAGAGAGGACCTTAGGAGCTTGGCAACCCCTAAGAATCCCAGAAATCAGGGAGGATGTTGGAGGTCAATCTGGTTCACCCTTTTAGAAGGGGAAGCTGAGGGAGACGTCTGGTGAGGTCACATGCTCATCAATGGTACTGTATCACGAATGTCTTCTTCTCTTGACACATTTGCCATTTGCAATGAGCCATAGTCATTATAAAGCTGAAGAACAAAATGGCAATGAATTCAACTCGTATCTGTGGTTAAAAGAAACAGCCTATTTGATGTTTTATGTTTCAATTTTCTGTGCACTAATAAAAGGGCATAACTGCATAGACTCTATATTGCTATATGTGGGCGTAATACAGATTTATAGTCTGTGAGGGAAATACCAAGATTCTCTGACATAGGAAGCCCCAGTCATTAAAATAGCATCAGCAAAATTGAACAAAGAAATGAAATGTCCCAACTTTATTGGCCAATCAAGCAGAAATTGCTATTTCTTAATTTATTTATTTAGTTTCCTCATTCCTTAATCCAGGATATTGGGAATATATTTATGAAAACTTGTCCCATTCCATGTGCTCCTCTCATAGCCTTGGTAGTGCTTTCCAGGGACATGAAATTGTGTGATTAAATTTACACTCTGGTGTTCCCGCATCTGGAGTTTGTCCATGCTGGAACCAGTCCTGGCAAAATTTGGCAGGTTGCTATTGACAGAATGAAGAGAGATGGCCAGGTTGCATTCTGCTTCTGAGCCTACAGAAGGGTTTCTCGGCTTTGAGCTCTGTTAACTGGAGAGTGGACCAGATCATTCTTTGCACTGGGACTGTCCTGTGTAGGATGCTTAGCAGCACCCCTGGCATCTCTACCCACTAAATGGCGGTAGCACTCCACCCCTGCTTGTGACAACCACAAATGTCTCCAGACATTGTCCAACACCCCTTGAGGGCAAAACCACCCGGTGTTGAGATTCCTGGTCTGCAGTAGAAGCATACAGTTGAGATTCAATTTTCACTCATGAGGTCCCCACGTGACATTGAAAGAAAGGCATAGTAATAAAATAAACATTAACAGATAGATACCATTTGCTTAGTGCCTACTGTATAAAAGTGCTTTACATACATTACCTCATTTTATCCCCATGATACCCTGAGAGGCAGTGGATCAGTCAATGCTCTCAGTTGCTAAAATAGTACATCTTAGGTGGTTTAAGTAGAAGTGGAATTTAATTTATGATATTAGGTAGCTCACTGGATCTCCAGGCCTGCCAGAAGGTTAAGTTGGAACCTGGCAGCTGGAAACCATGCCAAGCCACCCTGTAAGAATACGCCAACGGTGACCCCCCTGCATCTAACATATCACAATACACAGTGCCTGTACCACTGCTGCTGATCTGGCACAAGAACTATGCGGCGTCCTTGAGCAAAACCCCTGCCACCACAGTCTCCAGAAAATGTATTTTTCCTGAGGCCCTTTTTCTCACGAGTATACTTTGAATTCAGCATGTCTGTCCAGCCATTTGACTGGCAGTGCCTGTATCATAGGCCGGTACCAGAGCTTCCAGGAAAGCTCAGGTCATGAGTTTCTCAGGGAATGAGGAGTCAGTGAAATTCTCAAGACACGTATTCACAGAAGTGACCACAAAGCATATTAAATGGCTACACCACAGGTAGATGCCCATTTTATAAATGAGAAAACAAACTCAGACAGTGTAAGCAACCTGCTTAAATTCATTCCTGTCGTGTGAATTCACACGCAAGTTCTCTTATTCTTGAGCCAATATTCTTTTCCTATGTGATATTAACAGCTCAAGAAAATGTGTAGCTCCCTACCTCTCCAAGCCCTGTCCTTGAGTACAGCCTCCAAGGAGGTTTCTAGAGTGAGATGCTATGAGATTTTGCCCAATAGAGACTTTTGTCACTCAGGGCAAAATCATCGGTAGTTAATACCCTTCTAAATGTCCCACGAGGACTGTGACGCAGACCATGCAGGCGATGGCGGAAGGGGTGGCTCCCAGAGAAATGAGGATGGGGTGTGTCTACTTCTTTGCCTGCAGCCTTTGGAGAAGTTCTCTCATCTACTGTCTGGAGAAAAGGGGGGGCATTAAAGTTTTCCAGCTATGGTGGGCAACCTCTACCTCATTCTGGTATTCACATCTGGTATAACCCCTCCCTGGAGTGTGGGCTCAACCTAGCGACTCACTCCTAAGGAATTAATGCAGCAAAGGTGAAGGAAGGTCACTTCTAACATTAGGATACAAAAAGACTGATTTCTGTCTTGAGTACACTTTCCCTCTCCCTCTTGCTCTCCTGTTTTCTCTATCTCACTCTCTCTGAGGGAATCCAGCTGCCATGTTGTCAAGATACCCTGTAAAGAAGCCCACATGGAAAGGAACTTGGAAAGACCTCTAGCCAACAGCCAGTGAGGAACAGAGGCCCTCTCTCCTTCCTCTTCCTTTTCTAATGTCCGTGGCATGCACAAATTACTAATTATTGATTATTCTTTTATTCATTTATGTGCTAGAATGGAAGCTCTTGGGGGAGTGCACTATACTTGTACCCCTGCATGTCTCCCCACTAGTATTTGGCACAGTACTCAGTGCATGGAGCTTCAAAGGATATTTTTGGAAGAAATGAATGCCAATGAGTCTTATAAGAAATGCTCCTGGCCAAACTCAAATTGTTTTTTGTCCCTCCCACCCTCCCTTCTTTCCTTCCTTTCTTCCTCCCTCCCTCCTTCCCTCCCTCCCTTCCTCTTTTCCTGTATTCCTTCTTTCCTTCCTTCTTTCCTTCCTTCTTTACTTCCTTCCTTCCCTCCTTCCTATGTAATATTAACAGCTCAAGAAAATGTGTAGCTCCTTACCTCTCCAAGCCCTGTCCTTGAGTACAGCTTCCTAGGAGGTTTCTAGACTGAGATGCTATGAGATTTTGCCCAATCTAGACTTCCTTCCTTCCTTCCTCCCTCCTTCCTTCCTTCCTTCCTTCCTTCCTTCCTTCCTTCCTTCCTTCCAAAAAACATTCACTGAGCTCGTACATGTACTCATCACTCTACAGAGAACAGGGAATAGAAAGATGAATCAGACATAGTTTCTGCTCCCACACTGCATTAATTTTCAATGCTGCTGTAACAAATTGCCACCAACTTGATGGCTTAAATAATACAAATTTACCCTATCATTCTGTAGTTCAGGAGTCTGATACAGGTGTGAGTTGGATAAAATCTAGGTTTAGGCAAGGAATCTTTCTATTAGTGTGCTTGCCTTCTCTAACTTCCAAAGGCTGCCTGCACTCCTTGGCTCTGTCTTCATTGCCAGCAATGGCAGACTGAGTCCTTCTCACACAGCCATCTCTCTGGTTTCCTGAAATCTGAAAAGATTTTCTACTTTTAAGAACTCATGTGATTAAATTTGGCTCACCTGGATAATCCAGGATGCTGTTTCCCTCTCCAGATCTTTAACCTTAATCACATTTGCAAAGCCTTTTGCCATGTAATTTAACATATTCCCAGATCCCAGAAATTATGTCATAGCCATCTTTGGGAACCATTATTCTGCCTATCACATGTTTTCCTTGTCTATCGGTGCAAGTCAACCAACTTGTTGAATAGGAGTCCCCTGTGCCCAGATGAGTCTGTCTGGTAGCTAGGAAGAGATGTACTGCACCCTACAAATGGACTTGAGGGGAAGTAGAAAAAATAAAATCTAGCTTAAAACAAAATCCATTTAAAAGGCAGATTTGAAGCTGGCTATGCTTCTAATGAGAGCCAGAATTTCTTGTATTGTTCTGGGGCTATTGGTTCTCATCTCATGGGGTTTTACTTTGCCTCTTTTGATAGGAGTGGATATTTACCCATTCTCCCTGCTACTATTATTCATTTTCATTAAGTTTAAAATCTTTTGTTGGACAGTTTGAATGTTCTGTAGGTATCTGCTTGGTAGATAAACCCTGTAAGATATAATCTTGAAGAAAAGTGCGCAGGGCATCTCCAAAACCAGACCCATGTTGGGAGGCCCTAGTAGGGTATAAGGAGTGCAGTGCTTTTGCAGCAGGAGAGCATTGTTTTAGCCCAGCCCCCTCAACTGCACTATTTCTGTTCCTTACTAGGGAAGACCTTCTCACTTCCAGCCCCCACGAATGTCAAGGCTCCAGTTTCTTGTCTATTGCTCCAAAGGTGGTGTCAACTGCCCCCAGAAAAGAAGGGGAAGGCGCTTCTTATATATGCAGAAAAAAATCAAGATCCTATAGGTTGTTCTCAACACTACACCCCTGAAAATTTGCCCTTACTTCTACTAATCCTTCCCATTATAATTTTAGCCCTTCTGTTCACACCTGGGTCTCTCAATTGTACTCTTATGCCTCTTCTTTCTGGACAAAGTATCAGAAATTTCTTTATTCCAGAGCCAATGTTTGTAGTGTGTGCGACTCTCTTTTCTCCCATTTTACCTCCACCTCAAGTTTTACTCCACATTTTTCTTAGGCTCCACATCTACTCCACATTTTCATTAGACCTCAGTCTTTTTAATTAAAATTAATATAGTAGTGGGCATCTGAAAACCACCAACTTCTAGTAATTTGCAAAAATGTCCAACGTGAAGGGAAAGAGGGGAGGTACCCACTAAGTGTTCTCTAGTCTTGTTAGAAAGTGTGGAGTTGTTCCTTTGGCCACATACATGTGAATCTACCAGAAATGCAATATTGTAGACATCAAGGGAGTGGGCGCTATTCAAAAAGGAATGCCTCATGAATGTTCCCATGGCAAAACTGGAAGAGTCTACATTACTCCACAAGCTCTTGGCATTATTGTAAACACACAGGTTAAGGGCAAGATTCTTGCCAAGAGAATTAACGTACATATCAAGCATATTAAGCACTCAAAGAGCCAAGATAGCTTCCTGAAGCATGTGCAGGGAAATTATCAAAAAAAGAGGGAAGCCAAAGAGAAGGGTACTTGGATTCACGCAAAGCACCAGCCTGCTCTGCCCAGAGAAGCACACTTCGTGAGAGCCAGTGGAAAGGTGCCTGAGTTGCTGGAAACCATTCTCTATGAATTCATGGCATAGTAGGTGTAAAATATATATATATATATATATATTCAAAAGAACTCTGGACTGTAAGAAAAAAAAAAGTGGGTATCTGCAGGATTTAGAATTGCAGAATGCCAGCATCTGAAAACACTTTTGGTGTGTCTCTTTTAATCCCCTCATGAAGAATGCTCCAATATTTTATTCTAGTAGTCTCCCAAACTCAAAGAACTGATCCTTTTAATTCACTAGAACTAGAACATCCACATCGATGCAGGCTGCTCATATGTTACAAAAATGTTGCTAGGTTAAGTTTTGCACATTTAATGAATTGGCCCAGTGTCAGGTTCCTAAGCACTCAGACTTCCCACACATGCTTGGACCACTTTGATTCAACCAATAAAGAAAAAGCAGCCTAGAGGAGCTTGCATTAGGCTAATGTCACCTCTATTTCATAAATCTCTCTCTCTCTCTCTCTCTCTCTCATATTCAACTGAAAGCTATATTGGTGCAGCAAAAAGAACCAGACTTTCGTATCCATTGTCTGGGTCTCATCTCTGCCGCCTACTAGCTGTGCGGTCTAGGGCAGCTTCCTCTCTTGTAAGATGAGGTTAGAAATATTCATCTCACCTGGTTACCATGATGGTTCAAGTAGATCGTGGCTAGAAAGCGCAGCCACAATTCAGTCACATGCTAAGCAGCCTCTAAATGGCAGTTATTATCAATATTGAATATTTTGCTTCTCTGGTGCTGTAGATCCTAATGAAGCTGCCCCACCACTCAGTGCACAGTCTATCTAAGAATGGATGTGACAGGGCCACCAAAGAACATCAAGGACTCTAGATGTTGTCTTCCAAAAGCCTAAGAAGACTTGGAACAAGGCAAAATCTGGCAGAAACAATATTACACGGGAAGGGCTCTCAGCCTCCTTCACTCTGATCCACCTCCAAAATTAGAGATGCCTCCCAGGCCAAGCAACAGAGTGGGTACAAGGCAGAAAAGGGAGAGTGAGGACATCAGTGATTTTCAGAGAGGTTGAGACCTGACGGGGCCAAATGGGCAGGAGGGAAGTCAATAGGAGCCGCATGAATTGTGGGTCAGTCACCACTTGAGTGAAAACCATCTACAGATTAAAGGGCCTTAAATATTCCCCAGTTAATGTTTCTGAAGATTCCTGGGCCCATTAAAATGTCGACATGGAGGCAATGACAGGTATACAACAGGAACTCCAGAAGACACAGAGCTGTGTATCTGAGGGGGCAGGGCCATGGAAGTCCTAGGAGGTCACACTTGTAAGAGAAAAATCATTTCTCAGTGATGATGGCTTTTTCCATTCCACAACTAGGCCAGAAAAACTGGAATTAATCCAGTTCATAACTGCAAGACTTAAAAAGAAACAAACAAAAAGACTATTTTCCTAATCCTTAGTCTTTCTGAGTCTTACCTGTGACCTTAGAAAGAGAACATAATCTCTATAGGCCTTAATTTCTGCATGTGAGAATGGAGGGTTGGAGGGAGGTGACCCCACCATCTCTGAAATAATTCTGATAGTCGTCATAATCCTTACCTTGCTTGGGTTTCTATGTGTTATCTTAAAGACTTTCTAACAGCCCCATTTCCCATTGAGGAAACTGTGGGTCAAAGAGAGTAAGGAAGCCGCCATGTTTAGACAACTGGAAAATGGCAGAATTGGGGTTTGGAGAGAAACCCATTTGACTCCAAAGCTCTTCGTCTTTTCCACCCCAGTGGCCCTATGATTCTGTGGCTCTTTCATACCCAGGAAGTGGTCACAGAGGACACTTCCTGGAACATGGCTGGCACCCTTTGGAGAATCTGTCTGCTGTGCCTCACTCTCACACAATGTAAGCAGATTCATCTGAGCCACATGGTATAATCAGGATGCCTGGGCACCTAAGAAGTCACCAGCAGTGGCACGAGAAACCTGTGACATCCCATGCTGTGGCTTCCTAGTTGCAATAGAGGCAGAATGATTTTTAGATGCCCCTGCCAGACCTCCCTTTTGCATCTAGATTATAGTTTCATAATTCATAATAGTGTCATTTGTGGAGACTTCTCATAGAAAAATGAAAATGTGATTTTTCTTCTTACAGAAATACCTTCTGAGTGAAAAGACCTGCCATTAACTAGGTGGGTGACAGAGAAATGACAAGTCCTCTAAGCGTCAGCTTCTTTGTTTATGAATGGAAAGATGCTCACATTACAGTTGACTGAAAATCCATTAAGTATAGGGTCAATGCCATGTTTGGATGGAATCGACTCCAAGATATTTTCCAAGTGTGTGGCAGTGCAGGCCACGGGGTCAGTCTAAGGAGTGAGTGAGCTTTGGCATCTCTTCCCTGAAAACACTCTTTCCTGTTACTTTCCTCAATCATGTAGAGTTAGTCATTACTTTCTTTAAGCTCCCATAGCATAGTCTTGGACTCATATCTTCAACCCATACTCCTAGCATGGTGAGCTCCGCATCCCCAGGGCTTAGCTGGGCCCAGTGCCTGGAATTTATCTGTTGATTTCTTTATTCACTTATTAATTCATTTCTCAAGTATTTACTGAGTGCCCACCACCTTGCTAGCTTCTGGGAATGCAAATAAGATAGACAAGTTCCTTCTTTTACAGTGTTCTGTCTCATAGGTGTGGTATCACAGGTAATCAATAAATGCCTGTGGAATGAATGAGTGAATATACCAATTGTACGTGGGACCTTGGGGGTTAATTGCAGCTGTGAGGGGAGGGGATCTGACCAAAACTAGGTTGTTCAAATAATGGAGCATGCCTGATATGTGTTCTTGCTCAGCATCCTTTGTGCGCACAGCCAACTTCTGCCACTAGATTATGAGTCTTGAGACATGGGATCAAGTGGTTTCCTGTCTGTGCCTCCTTGAGTCAAGCACAATGTCTACTAATGGAAGATAAATATCTATCAACCTCAGATGTGATCTTCACAGGCTCTTGTCCTCAGGGTCCAGAACCAATGGTTTCAGAAAAATTACACCCAAGGTCTGTATTGCTGCATTTCCAGGCACACCAGTTGCTTCTTATTCTTCCAGGAGTTCACTGAGTACATCAGTCACCACACCAGTACATCAGTCCTATTTGCAATGGCCTCTTTTGTGGAGTGAGACCCATCATCTTGTCTAATTAAAGCTTTCTCCAGTTTATCCCCCCAGATGTTTGAGAATAATAACTTTTTGAAAGCACAATGTACAAGAATCATTGCTATGCTCAGCAATCTATGGTTCACAGAAGAGCAAACAAAAATTTCTGCATCTCACTATAGCTAGAATTATTTTTGGTATTGAACACTCAGGCACAAAACCCCTATTAATGAGTTCTCTGAAAAGTTAATACCAATAGCAGTAGCCTGGACACAGAAGGCCTTCTGAGGAGAGGTCCAGTTTCCAGAATCACTGGATGAGGAAGACGAGAAGGCACTGATAAGGACAATGTTCTCTGCCAAGATTCCTAAGCCAGAAAAGGAGGGAATTTTATGAAATGCTGGAGATCATCTCACCCACCATGTCCTTCACACTGCATGGAGATGGGATGGTATCATGAAAACCAAGGGGGTTGAACTTTCTTAGGAGAGCAGGTAAGCAGCACTGAGTGCTTGATACATTGGTATAAGGTCAAAGGGAGATTTGTTAGTCTTGAGAGAGGCCAACAGTTTGGGAGCAGGGAAGGGCTGGTGGGTCCCCTGAGGCACACTGCTTAATCCTGAACCTTACTTTCCTCCTTGATGAAATAGTTATAATCTCACCTGTCTCTTGGGGCTTTTGAAAAGATCGAATAATGTTAAAACCCATGCAAATATCTTTTCCCATTCCGTTGGTTGAAGGGATACAGGAGTGCTGATGCATAGGGGCACTTGTACCCCAATGTTTATAGCAGCACGTTCAACAATAGCCAAATTATGGAAAGAGCCTAAATGTCCATCAACTGATGAATGGATAAAGAAATTGTGGTTTATTTACACAATGGAATACTACGTGGCAATGAGAAAGAATGAAATCTGGCCTTTTGTAGCAACGTGGATGGAACTGGAGAGTGTTATGCTAAGTGAAATAAGTCATACAGAGAAAGACAGATACCATATGTTTTCACTCTTATGTGGATCCTGAGAAACTTTACAGAAGACCATGGGGGAGGGGAAGAAAAAAAAAAGGTTAGAGAGGGAGGGAGCCAAACCATAAGAGACTCTTAAAAACTGAGAATGAACTGAGGGTTGATGGGCGGTGGGAGGGAGGGGAGGGTGGGTGATGGGCATTGAGGAGGACACCTGTTGGGATGAGCACTGGGTGTTGCATGGAAACCAATTTGACAATAAATTTCATATTTAAAAACAAAAACCTTGTAAACTGCAAATCACTAGACTGATAGCATTCGAATGCACTAATCAAGTATTTCTGTGTTAGGCATAGCTGACTCCTTAAGTCGCCATGGGGACAATCAGTTCATTAGTCCCAGGGATGACCTAACACAATATGACTTAATTTAACCCTCTCTGTCTCCAGATGAGATCAGCCACTTTTTTTTTTTTTTTTTTTACCACTTAAGAAAATGTGAAAAGTACTTTGAAATTGTTTAGAATAAAGAAGCAAACTCTGTACATGATGGCTAGATGACCATCAGTCAAGGGGTCTAGGGTAATATTCCAGTTGCACCCAGGTACACACACTCACACATGCTCATAGTGTAGTTCACTCCCTGATGGGGTGACCTCCTCAGATCCACCCATCCGCTATGCCATCCCAAGGCTGCAGGCAAAATGCAGGGTTGTTTCCAAGATGGAGCAGTAAGCCCCGTGTCAAAAATTCAGTCCAGGGAAGATGAAGAGGACTCTTGTGAAAGTCCAAACCAGGAATGCAGAAGAGGCAGCCACCAGTCACTTCAGAATCCAGATTTCTTAAAAGGAGCTCCCATTCTGCTCCAAGGGCTTAGGAAGGAGTGTAATTCACTTGCCAAATGAACCTGAGCAAGCTCTGAGCTCATGGCATTAAGTTATGGAGTATTAAGCTTCCATCTATGGTGGCAGAGGCCTACTGCCCAGCCCCAGGACACCAGGACTGCCCACTCCACTGTCAACTTCTCGTGGGCCATGTTCTGTCTCCTCTGGGATTCCTGCCCTGACTTCTACTTAAGGGTCAAGCTCTAGTTTCTATTCCCACAGATTTTATCCAAACTTTTTATGGTATGCCAGGCCAACCCATACCATCATTTTGACACCACAAATAACCTCTCCATCTGTGCTTCCCTCTCCATTCTGAGACCATTGGCAATTCCGAGGCTAGGCATTATCATCTCTGTCCTGGACTATGTTTGCTGCCTCCAAATTGTCTTCTCTGCCTCCAGGCTCACTCCCTCCAATCCATTTTCTACACAGACATCCAGAGGGATACTTCCAGAACAAAAATTTAATTATACAACTTCCATGCTTAAAAGTACCATACAAATAATGATTAACACTAAGTCCAAGCATGCTATACATAATCCTCCATGATTTGGCCTAACTCCCTAGCTCCCCCAATATATTGTGCTCTCTGTACCCAAGACTCTGCTATCTTTCACTTTCCACATTCTCAATCAAGTAGAATACTCATCTACTGATCCTTTTGGCTCAAATGAACAAATCAACAACATTTAGCAGAACAGAGCAAACTTCTATCTTTCTGTACTCATTAGTTCTAGAAGTTTAATGCTAATGGCCATCTTAATAATTTTAATGTTTGTTTATTTTTCAGAGAGAAAAAGAGAGTGAGTGTGAGTGGGGGAGGGGCAGAGAGAGAGAGGGAGACACAGAATCCAAAACAGGCTCCGGGCTCTGAGCTGACAGCACAGAGCCCAATGTAGGGCTTGAACCCATGAACTGTGAGATCATGACCTGAGCCGAAGTTGAATGCTTAACTGACTGAGCCACTAAGGTGCCCCAGACACTTTCATTATAGACGAATAAGACAATGAGACTTGGGCTCCTTAGAGATGAAGCAGAAGAGCAGAAAAGTTGGGTGCTCGTGAGGAAACACAGCAGAGATGGGGTGGGCACTTGAGAAAAACCAGCCCAGTGCTAGAGTATGGACAGTAGCCTTCACAATGTGCATGCTCCAATTCCATCACATCTGAAGCTCAGCCACATGGACAAAGCCACAGGAGATGTTAGGGGACCTAGCCAAGATCACACGAGCATATCCTGGCTCCTAGTTGCAAGGTCATACAAACAAAGTGCACTGTCTTCTCTAACATCCCCCTCTTCTATGCTTTCCAGATGCCACATGCTACTGAAAGGTCAAGTGGAAGGATTCCTTGAAGACCAGGCATGTGACCAATATCTGCTGAGTGTCAGTTTGGGCCCCTCAACATATCAGCACTTTATCTTACCTGATCTTCACGCATTTGTCTGCTAAACCCCAGTTTATCACAGTCCCTCTCACAGATGAGGAAGCCGAGGATGGACAGCTCACCTGAGTCTACCTAGCTAGTGGGTGGCGAAGCTGAGACACTGCTTCACCTGCCACCCTCTCAAGCACATACCACTTAACTTCCCCACTTGTAGGCCATGCTTCCTGCCCTGTAATAAAGTCCCCATTCCTGGGCAGCTGAGACTGCACAGCCTCCATCCTCTGCCCCCCTGCACTTTTCAAAGCATTAGTTTCAAAGTCATAAGACGGAGCATGAGGCCAATCACCCTTACCAGCTGTGAGCGAGCTTCTCCAACCCTCAGTCTCGGGAGCAGTCTTACCTATCCTGAGTGCAGTTGTAAACATTTAGTGAGATAACGCTGGAAAGAACCTGGCACACCGGGAACTCAGCAGATGAAGACGGTCAATCATGGGACTGTGAGTTTCCCAAGCACCGGAACACTCCCTAGCTCACATTGGTATTCCCAGTGATTAGCACTAAATAACAATTTGTAGAATGGACAGGACTTTCTGAAGACCAGTCAAGGCTGTGGGGCTCAGCCTCATCTTTGTAACGCCACTGGCCACAAAGCAGAGCACAGCATGGCTAGCCGTGGGGCAGTACAGAAGGATTTCCCATGTCCCTTCATGAATCCATTCTCCTACAGTAACAACTACCAGGCAGTAGGGAATATGTTATCTTCCCCTTCAGATTCACAGAAGGCAGTCAGGGTGGGCCTTGGACTCTCTCTTTGCCAGCAGTCTTCCCTTGAAATGCTTGCTCTCCACTCTGTGTTCCTTGGAAGCCAGAAGTTCTAGCTGTGCTGACCTCTCTTGTGTCTCCCCATCTTTCTGGTGGACTCAGACTGCCTCGCCTGGCCTGGGTGTCAGAGAACCATTAAGCATGGAATCTGCCCAGGGAGGGACTAGAATCCCTGTGTAGCTGTCAGCCCTGTGATGCCTGGCAAGACAAAGTCTCCCATCTGGGTCAGCAGTTTTTCCCACTTCAGTACGTGACACATCATCAAAAGACAACAAAGTCATCATCTTGCTCATTAATTAATCACAGAACATGATACAAACACAGTTACATCAAAGCTCATTGTTTCCAGACCTTTCCCTTGTTCTTAGATAAGCTTTCCCCCTTAGAGAACAATTCTGTAAGATTCGAAGGCTAAATATTTCCCAATAACATCTCTGTTTCTTCAAAGAAAGGGAAGCCAGACTTGTGGAATGACTCTCACAATGCATATTTTGAATCTCAAATACCACATTGCACACACTATAAATTATTTCCCAAGACCCATTTTTTCTTTAACAGACTTATCTTGAAATTTAGTATGCAAAAAGATTCCATCTTTAGTACAGTCTTCGTCTCATGTTGCGTTGTAGGAAGAGCAGTGAGCAATTTCAGAGATGGTACTTGACCTCTGTGAGATGCTGGTCTGTGGGAGCGTCTGTCCCATGGAAAGAAAGACATCTTCCTCATTTTCAAGGACATCATTTCCAATGAACCTCTCCAGTGCCTATTTACCATCTTTTCCAAGCTCTCCTCTGCAAAGCATCAGCGTGCAATGCAGACACAGCTGCCCAGCCAGGCTCTTATGAAGCCAAACTCCGGAGGACAGACCCTGAGCCACAGAGAAAGATGGAAACTTCTGAGCCCCACGTGAGCAAGAGAATATCTCCTCATGGGCTGGATCACAGGTCCCCAGGAAGCCCAGACTGCTGCATCTCCAGCCAGAGTCCGATAGGACACAACTTACTCATGTATTTACCACCAGTGTGAAGAGAGGGTCTCTGAAAAGCTGACAACTTCACGTTATGCTAACACAGATATAAGCTTTTGAACCCAAATTACCTTTAATTTGGGGCCACTTAATGCCTTTCATCAACTCCCATTGTCTTAGTTTAACAAATGGAATCATAAATTATGCAATTGATAGCAATTGCACTTATTTGCAATTAGAATTCATTCGACAGTGCTCTGCCTATGAATAATTAATACCAGGATAACCTTGATGGAGCAAATGCACTTTGGTGGGGTATACTGAATATTTAGGAAGTCTCCATTTGTGATCTCCATTTTGGGTTGAAATAGTCAGTAAATCACTCCAAATACCATTCGACCCAGCAAGTCTACAGTGTTATGAGCTAGAAACAAGAACCAAGGCACAAATAATTCCAAAGGTTGTTTGTGGTTGGATGCAAAGTAAACAGAGGTATTATATTCTTGTAGGTATCCAGTGGACAAAGCTCCCTGTGTGGTTCTGGACCAGTCCTGGGGAACTGTGCTTGGGTTTGCATTTTTCCCATCTGTAAAGTGAGAGCACAGGGATCTGTGACCCTTAAGTTCCATTTTGGATTTTAAATTTTTAAAACACTCTCAGAATTTTTAAGCTGTAGTGCATGAGTTCCCAAGAAATCTATAGGTAAGACTATATTACAACATAATTTTTCTTATTCAGCCTATTGTTATATTTTACGTACTTTTGAACATTATTCTCTGGAAAAATTCATCTTCCTTCACTAATACCTAAGCAATTCATGGCACCCAAAAAAATGGTTGAATCCCAGATAAAATGACACACATATATGCATGTGCACAATACACATAAAAATGAATTTTGATCAAAACAAAGAGAAAATATGAGATACAAACAATAATGCCTCAAAGGGCAATGCTGGGAAGGCTCTCTCCCAGTCTCCTATCTCTAGGGCAGAAGTCCTCCATAGCCTACCTCACAGGCTGAAAGAGCCCATTCACAAACACTACCTTTTGATCCAGTCAACTGCCTTGTAAGATGGGCATCTCACCATCCTGATTCTACAAGTGAAACTGAACCTTGGAAAGAGTGAATGACCTACCCAAAGTCATATGCTAAGAACCAAAGTCTCCTGACCCCAAATCCTTGCTGTAGCGTCTTGTCATGTCAGTCATCTGACTTGGATACAACGTGAAATAAAACTTTGTCAACAAAATCCAGAAACATGATTTATAATTGTAGAGAAATTAAACTCAGCCTAGATGTTCTATAGTGGAGGAGGTGGTGAATGTTTCCCTTCATGGGAAAACAGTCCAAAGTGACTCATTTTCCAGGCAGAAGACAGAAATTCCCAAAGCCACCCTCAGGACTCCATCTGAGACAGAAACGCATGTTCTGAGAGCCTGGGGCCACCAGAACAGAAGGTAGTGGAATAGCTGAGTCACTATCTTCTCTAGATGCAAAAGAAATCCTTTGATTCTCAGCATTTCTGTGATATGTTTCCAAAATAAAGCCTCAGTCAGAACTTTTAACTTATGAGGGAATGAATTTTAAACTCTCATTTCTTGCTGAACTCATAGGCTATGATATAAAGAACTGGCTCCTGAAAACTGAAGGGATCTTATTATCCATAGAACATTCCAACTCAAAGCACAGAAGGAGAATTCAATTCAACAACTTAGTGGCCGCCTACTCCTGAACAGCAAGTATGTGCCAAGCACTCAGAGCAGCACCCTAGAAGGGTGGTGAATAAGATTGAAACTCACAGGGAAGGAGGGAGATAAACACCTAAAAAAAATTACTGCAAGGCAAGACAGAATTTGCCAGGAGGAACACACAAGGAAATAGATTTGCCTTGAATGACAAAATATACCAAGCCTTCATGAAGGAGGTGGATTTGGGATCTGGGAAATGTCCCTCAAATAGATTCTCTTACCTCCATCTCTATCACAGGACAGGCATGCAGAGAGAAAGAAGCATTCCAGAAAAAGGAATCATATTCATGTAAAAAAGGGAGGGAAGTGTTTCGGGCAAATGTAAAGAGAACAACTGGGCTAAATCGTGAAGGATCGTGTACAGAAAAAAAAAAAAAGTGTGAATAGTACCTTGTTGTTGACAAGGAGTCAACTGACAGTTTAAGCAGGAGATTCATAAAACATGATTTTTTTTTTTTTTTTTTTAGAAAAATCACTCTTGGGGCTGGGCATTGAACGGGCTGAAAAATGAGAAGCTTAGCAGCCAGTTAAGAGGCTATAGAACACATGGAGCCTCTTGCTCAGCAGAAGCGGGGACACTGTTACAGAATTCTTATTCTGAGTCCAAAGCTGCCTCCTAAAAACTTTAATTAAGGTATTTCTCAGAAATCTCATTCAATTTCAGTAAAAGAGAAAGTGGATATATTGTTGAGTTATCTGATACTCCTTAGAAAGATTGTTAATGCAGAAGAGTAATGCAATAAGTAAATAAATTCACAATAATGCATACAGAATTAAGCCAATCACCAGGAAAACTCAGCCCCCAACTATTTTAACAATAATATGGCCAGTTCACATGGAAAATGGATTTTAGTCTGAGGTACACTTGACATGTCTTAATCCTCAAGTAAGCCAATCCTGGGTCACTATTTTGTAGAAATATTTCGCCTTAGAACCACTCAGCCTATGAATCAGTTCCAAGTGTACCAAAAAAAAAAAAAAAAAAAAAAAAAGAGGGGAGGTGGGAAGGCATGGAAAAGGAGAAAGAAGAGGAAGAGAAGGAAGGGGAAAGAAAGAAACCCAGAGAAACATGCATACAGAGAGAGAAAGACAGAGAAGATGGCCCAGAAGGTTAATATCAGAACAGAAGTCATGAGTAGAGTGAGGCAGATGGTGAGGATTTGCAGGGGGGGGGGGGTGCAGGGGAGAGGCTCATGGAGAGGGAAGAATAGCCATCTGAACACTTAGAAGTTGTCAATTCCTTACTGTCATCCAGCTCCCTCCCTGGTTCCTGAAGAAGGACTGACTGATAAGGTGAGGGTGTGCCCATGTTACAGGCCCTATAGGTATGGCATGAGGGAGGGGTCAGTGACAACATGAAAAGAGCTACACTAGTTTTACTTCATTCCATATAGTAAATTCTTCCATCCATTCTTTTTTCCATTCATGCAGTGAGCACTCTACAGATATTTATTATGTTCTGGTCATGGTAGCAATCTCTGAGAATGAAAGTAAATGAATGAATAAACAAATAAACAAATGAAATTACCCATCCTGCAGGCACAGCTTTAGTTTTGCTTGGGTTCCTTTAACATATCAATAGAAAAAAAGGAAATCTCTGAAGAATCAGATAAGTATGGATGATTTGATTGATCTCTGGCTGTGTGGCCTTAGACTAGGAACAGAATGTTTTGGAATCCATTTCCTTATCTGTAAAATAGATAAGAAAAATGTCCAGTTCACCTCATAGGGTTTTTGGGAAGACAAAACAAAATCATTATAGAATGAAATATTTTGTAATCTCTAAAGCACAAGAATAGGATGCTATTATAATGAAGGGAACAACTAGTAGTCTACTTTTGTGACCATTGAATATAATTTAAGTTGGAGTTTCATATTCACCTTGTATTCTTTGAAGAAAGTGTCAGCTGATTGAACTAATAATGTAAATAAGATGAGGGAGGGAGAGTAGGCATTTAAGCCACTTAATTGTTTCTAACCACAATGAGTGTGCTAATTATGAATCTTATTTGGCTATTCCCCAAAGCAAGGTCCTATTCTTCTTGTCCTAGGTAGTTTGCATATTTAAAAGGAAGGAAATTGAATTGCTTTAAAAAATAGACAGTAATTCCAATTTCTGTTATTTTAGGCTGCCTAGTTCACCCAAGGTCTCCTATATCTATACTCCTCAAGGATGGATCAAGGCTGACAAGTAGGACTTGGACACAAAGACAGATGACCAGCAATGCATTGATGCACTGGACTCAGCAAGTGAAACCAGTCTGAGAATAGGGGGCTCAGGCAGGGACTGTGGGGCATAAACACGGGCTGAGCAAGAATTTCACTGGGAGCATGACAAAATGGCAGCATCCCCTCTAAGGAGACAGAGAGGGAAAAAATGGAAAAAGCACAGCCCTAGGAGCCTATCACCGGACTCTCCCAATGTGAAGAATGGGGACTTGCTGTCTCCCATTGAGGCCAGCTTCTAATTAATCTGACCCTGACACCTGGATGAAACTGCAGCCAGCAGGGTAGAAATGGGGTAACCGACCAGAGGAGCTGTGGACCTTCCTGTTGTACTCTTTCTTGGACACACGTTACAAGCCAATTACATGTGAGTGCTATTTTAGAGACTGTGAAGCACTTTCCCCGCGTTATCTCATTTGATTCTGACCACAGTCTATGAGATAGGTATTATTAGCCCCATTTTACAGAAGCATCAACATAAAGCTCCAGGAAATTAAGTGGTTTGCCATAATTCACACAGCTATTAGTAGGACCACACATATTATTTTTCCCCCGAGCCTATCTCCATCAACTATGCTCTCTTCTGAATCATTCACCCCTCCTCTCTACTATCTCCTCCACCCCCTAATCCTAGATATAGAGTCAATTTTCTTCTATCTTTTTAACCTTTTTCAAAAATTACTAGATTATATATATATACATGTGCATATATATGTATATATAATTGTGATATATCATATATACTTAAATATATTATTTCATATGGCATTCTATATTTACTTACATCCCACTTCTTGTCTACAAAGGTTGAAAATAATCCTGCAACAAAGATGTCCAATAACATTAATATGGAATGAAGAAATTAGGACTGTAGCAATCATAGGTTGCTACTGATTAAATGGCTGTATTCTGTCTTTTTATACATATATATTCACACACAACATATTGATGTATGTGTATGTACATGCAATATATACATACATATATCAATATGATGTGTGTGTGTGAGAGAGAGAGAGAGAGAGAGAATGAGAGAGAGAGAGAAAGAGAGAGAGGGAGACAGTACTTGGGATGCTGGTAAGCTCTCTGTATAATTTGAAACAGAGCTTCCTGGGAGTCAAACTGAAGATAAGCAGGGTAAATCCCCCCCACCCCATCATTTGGGGGATGGAAAAAGCAGATTAGCAAATTGGTAGAAACAAAATATTTCTCAGTAATAAGTTCTATAGGATATATCTGACATTGTGTTACATATACTGATTCTCCCCAGGATCTCTTGTCATGTAATAAGAACCTATTGATATTTTGGTAATGAAGTTCCTTTGTGTGGGTTCTAAGACAGATATGCCTTTGAAGAAATATTACCATGCATCTACATATTGACTCCTTATCTCTCTTTCCTCTCATGGAGATCCAGAATCTTTCAGTGCCTCCTTATCTCATGATTTCCTAGTATCTCTGAAAATGTGAGTAAACAAGTAGTCAAAATGGTAGTACTCTAATGGAATTAGTTTAGTCAAATTTAAATACTAGAAAAAAATCAGCAATCAAGATATTTTATTTTAAAACTCCAATATGTGGGTTTTAAAAAATATTTTACATAAATTTTTCAAGTTGGGAAATATATTTATTTATAGAAAATTAGAGATTATGTAGTCATCTCAAATTTTATTAAGTATCCACTTTTTAAAATAAATTCGGTTTTCTGAAAATACCAAAAGATCACCTTTTAACATTAGTTTAATGCAGACATAGCATGTACACACATGCAAGAGTTGTTGTTAAAAGATAGTAAATTTAGGGGCGCCTGGTGGCTCAGTCAGTTAAGCATCTGACTTCGGCCCAGGTCATGATCTCACCGTTGGTGAGTTCAAGCCCCACGTTGGGCTCTGCGCTGACAGCTCAGAGCCTGGAGCCTGCTTCAGATTCTGTGTCTCCCTCTCTCTTTCTGCTCCTCCCCTGCTCGTACTCTGTCTCTCTTTCTCAAAAGAAACATTAAACATTAAAAAAAAAAAAAAAAGATAGTAAATTTAGGAACTAGTGGTTTAAATTCACTCCTGGTGCAAAGGATGCTTCTTGGTTGGCTTATTAAAACCAGAAGCTTCTATTAGAGGTGGTAGAGATTCACATGGGAATTAACTGATATTGGAATGTTTTGGAATAATCAAAAAGTTTTTTTTTTAATGAGTGTTATTAGAAAGTTAGAGACATTTTTGGGGCGCCTGGGTGGCTCAGTCGGTTAAGCGGCCGACTTGGGCTCAGGTCACGATCTCGCAGTCTGTGAGTTCGAGCCCCGCGTCGCGCTCTGGGCTGACAGCTCAGAGCCTGCAGCCTGTTTCAGATTCTGTGTCTCCCTCTCTCTGACCCTCCCCTGTTCATGTTCTGTCTCTCCCTGTCTCAAAAATAAATAAAAAACGTTAAAAAATTAAAAAAAAAAGAGAGAGACATTTTTATTTACAAAAGTACATTAATTTTCTTACATAGGCAAAAATTGTTTTTAGAAAAATTAAGTTCATTTCCATCTTGGATATAAATCATACAAAGAGAATCTAAATTAGTATGTGTGTCTTTTTTCTTCCCTCATGCACCCATTTGAACTTTGATTATAACTAAGAGGCGATCTCTCAGTTATCAAGAATCAAGCATTTCTAGAAACTGTTTTCTTCAGTTTTGTTATGCAGGCAAACCATTTTCTGAGACAAGGGTGATACAATAGAAAAGGTGAAGAACCAAGAGTCAACTTGGGTTCTATTGGCACTCCCTTGAGAGATTTAAGACCTTAGTTTCCCATTCTTCAAAACATTAATAATAATGCATCATGGTGTTACTCTAAGGGTTAAGTGAAATAATGTGCATAAAGATCCTAACCCAAGGTGAACATTTAATAAATGCGAATTCTTTTCCCTTTCTGTTTATCTTCAGGAATAGTTTAAGGATCAAATAGTCATTGAACAAATGTTTATTGAATATTTGTTCTCCGCACATACTTTTCCAGGATTTGGGGATGTAGCAGTAAATAAAATCATATCCCTTTAGAAATACCACATAAATATGAGTTGTGTTATTAGTGGAATTTTCAGAGCAACCAGGACTATATGATTCTACCTGTCCCAGAGTAGATACGTTTGCATCTGTATGCATCTTGGCAGAGTAGTGGAGGAAAAAAACAAAAAAGCAACATAGTTGGAGATAAGAGAATCCAGCTGAAATTTTAACAACAGTTTAAGGCTATATATGGGCATGACAGCTTAACATTCTGAGAACCTCCAGGCACAGAGTGAGATTGAATTCACCAGCCAAATCTTTCCAACAGGTCTTCCCAGGGTGCTCATAGGTAGTATGCCAAAAGGTTAAGGACAGGTCAGGAACACCGAGAGATCACCCATGAGGCACACAATGCCTTCTCCACATAAAGTAGCAACATCCAGACACAAAAAGTAGGACAAGAGGGCTGAATGAAATTTATTAAAAGCACTACTGGTTTTCAGGCACCAAATGGTTGAGGAAATGCAAGGCATCTCAGAGAGATATAAGGCATCTGAAGGCTTCACAGAATGAAGTGAAGCTGCCTTCAGAAGACTTGGGTAGATCAGGAGGGAAAAATATTTCCTTAAGCCACAGAAACACAGGAACTGGTCTAGACAGCAGAGAGATCCTCCTAACAAGCCATCAATCTTGCAGCCAAACTATAAAGCAGAGTGTTTTCATATGGTTTGGAAAGCTGTTAACTCAGTTGTAATCCATAAAAAGATCTCTGCTACTGCAGCGGTTCCAGAGCATAAATCCTGCTGATAAGAAAGTCCCAAGCCACCTTCAAAACAGCTAAAGCCTGCAGTGAGTGAATTGAATCAAACTAAAGCCACTACAGAGCCCAGGTTCAGCTTGATGACGGGTCAGATTGATGTAGGCCCTGACCATGAAAGACTAGTAGAAAGAAGGGTGTGTTCCTTTCTAGGGCAAACATTGTTTGCTTCAGTCTATTTTTTATACAACATGTCTGCCAAATGACCAAAAATTATAATACATCAGGAAGCAAGAAAATGTAGCCCATGGACAACAGAGGAAATAGTCAGTCAAAGCAGAACCAGAGATAACCCAGATGATGAAATATCGGATTGGATCTTGAAAGTAGGATAAAAATGCTAAGTATCTAGTGAAAAAATGTGTAAAACATCCTTCAAAAACTAAGAGATTACAGTAGATAAATAGAACGATTTTTTAAACCAATGGAAACATTAGAAATGAGAAAAACAATATTAGACATGAAGATTCAGTATAAGGTCTTAATATCAAAATGGACACAGCAGAGGAAAGGATCAGTGAACCTGTAGACCAGTAGAAAGTAACCAAAATAAGACTTTAAAACAAAATTAAAAAAGAAAAAAAGACAAGAAAAAGAACTGACTGTTTGAAATCTGTAGGAGAATACAAAATGTTCTAACACACATGTAATTGGAGTCCCAGAAGCAGAAGAAAACAGTGCAGAAGAAATATTTTACAATAAAATGGCCAAGAACTTTTCAAAATTGATAAAACAGATTCATAAAGCCAATCCCAACTAGGATAAATACAAAGAAAAGTACACAAGATATAATTATGAAAACATGTGAAGACAAAGACAAAGAGAAAAATCTCAAATGGACCCAAAGCAAAAACAACAGCGATATGAATAGAAATGTCTTCTCATTAAATACAGTGTAAACTAAAAAACAATGAAACAACAATTCTTAAGTATAAAAAAAAAGGTGTCAATCTAAGATTTTATATGCAATGAAAATACTCCTCAAAAATAAAGACAAAATAACCGATATTTTTATTCACATAAAATTAAAAATCATTAATCCTGAACAAAAAGAGGACAAGTTTCCTCAGGGTATGGAAGATTAAATCAGATGAAACTTCAGACCTATAGGAAAAATGAAGGGCACAAAAAAGTATATAAAAGTATTTTTTTTTGTTAGCATCTAAAAGCTTTATTGAAATGTTTTATAGGTTATGTATAGTTTAAAATACAAGTAATAAGATACTATGGCATAGTATATACAGAGAAAATATATAAAATACCAAAAGCCCCAAAAGCAGAAGAATGAATGGAAATATATAGTTGCCTCTTTAATGTTTATTAAACAGTATAGCCTTATTTGGAGGTTAACTTAATAACGTAAAGATCCATATTACAGTATCTAAAACAACCAGTAAAATAAATCAGGAAGATGTATACCTACAAAAATGCTGATTCAAAGGGGCACATGCACCCCAATGTTTATAGTAGTGCTATCAACAATAGCCAAATTATGGAAAGAGCCCAAATGTACATTGACTGAAGAATGGATAAAGAAGATGTGGTATATATACAACGGACTACTACTCAGCAATGAAAAAGAATGAAATCTTGCCACTTGCAACAAAGTGAATGAAACTAGAATGCATTATACTAAGCGAAATAAGTCAGTCAGAGAAAGACAGGTATCATATGATTTCGCTCATATATGGAATTTGAGAAGCTCAACAGATGAACATATGGGAAGGGAAGGAAAAATAAGACAAAAACAGAGAGGGAGGCAAACCGTAAGAAACTCTTAAATACAGAGAACAACCTGAGGGTTGCTAGAGGGGGGTGGTGGTTGGGGAGGATGGGTTAAATGGGTGACAGGCGTTACAGAGAGCACTTTTCAGTCTGAACACTGGGTGTCATATGCAGGAGATGAATTACTGGGTTCTACCCCTGTATGCTAACTAACTTGAATTTAAATTAAAAAAAAAAAGAAGATGTATACCTAAGAAATCACTACAGATTGTGCTTCTGGTCAAAATGAAGTAATGAAACAGTATATCCCTTGCCATTTCAGGCAATTAAAAAAAACACAAAAACTGGACAGAGGCGACTGGACGGCTCAGTCAGTTAAGGGTCCAACTCTTGATTTCGGCTCAAGTCATGATCTCACTATTGGTGAGATCAAGTCCCACATGGGGCTCAGTGCTGATAGCAGGGAATCTGCTTGGGATTCTCTGTCTCCCTCTCTCTCTACCCCTGCCCTGCTCGCATGTGCATGTGCATCTCTCTCTCTGTCAAAAATAACATGAAAAAATAAAAACTTTAAAAAACTGGACAATATATGAAGCAATAGTCTTCAGACAATGGATATTGTACAATACAGGAGACTGATCCTTGCAACAAACAAATTGAGCCCTACAATTGCTCTACAAAAACTCTGGAGAAAATTTCCAGGCTGCTGTACAGATGGGTGATCTCTGGGAGAAATGCAAAGCACTCCAGGGCTTCACAGAATACAGCAAAGCTGCCCTCAGGAGGCTTGAGCAAGACAAGAAGAAAGGCAGAGTCTGGAGTCTGGAGAGTAGCTGGAGTTCACAAGGCAGACCTCCAAAGAGGTCCTAACAATGATGGAGACAACGAGCAAGTATATTGGCTTAAGTATAGACTGACAGATCAGTAGAACAGAATAGCATTCAGAGATTAACCCACACATACATAGACAACTGATTTTGGCAAAGGCAACTGAGTGAAGAAAGAATAGACTTTTCAACACATGCCATTGGAAACACTGGCTTTACATAGACAGAAAAAAAATTACCTTTGATCTACATTTCATACCATATGTCACAATCAGTTCAAACATGGACTGTAGAAGAAAATTAAGACTCAAAGCTATAAAGCTTCAATTAAAAATAGGATAAAGTATTTGCTACCTATACATATCAAACTGTCAAGATCAAGAAGGAAAGACTGAAAAAGTGCCACAGATTGCATGAGACTAAAACACAGAACAAGTAAAAAATACGTAGTATCCTATGCTGGATTCTGGAACAGAAAAGGGACATTAGTGTAAAAACTGGTGACATCTCAATCATGGTAGTAGTGTATCGCTGTTAATTTCTTAATTTTGACTAATTGCTATGGTTATTAAATGTTAACATCAAGGGAATCTGGGTGAAGGATGTACCAGAATTCTCTACCATCTCTGCAATTCTTCAGTAAATATAAATTTATTTCAAAATTTAAAAAATTAAAGTAATAAAAAATGAATAATCTTAAACCAATAAGTTCAACTAATTGAAAGGGAAAAATTCCTTGAAAACCATTTTTATCAATGTAAAGGAGAAATGATCATTGTAAATAACTACACATCTAGGAACAAAGTTGAACTTTCTTTATTCAAAACTTTCCCACAAAGTTGCTGACGTTCATTGCTGAATTCTATCAAACATTTAGTGAAGAAACAATATTAATCCTATATCAACTTTTTCAAGCAATAATAAAGGGAAGACTTATTATGAGGTCAGCATAACCTTAATAACAAAACCAGACAAAGATATTACAAGAAAATAAAATTAAAAATAAATATCTTTCAAGAACATAAATGCAAAAAGATTTAATGAAATATGTAAAATCTACTTTAGCAATACATCATCATGGTCTAGTAGGATTTATTCTATGAATGTAAAGATAGTTTATCATTACAAACTCAATCAATGTTACCATTTTAAGAGAGGAAAGAAGAGAAATCATATACCCATTTCATACATTAAAAAACAATTAATTCAACATGTTATGATAAAAAAAGAAATCAAAATTTTAGGAAGAGAAGGGAACTTCCTCAATCTAATAAATAGCATCTACAAAATCTCATAAGTAACTTCATATTTAATGGTGAAATATTAAGCTCTTTCCCTTTAAGATCACCTACTGTTACCACCTCTAGTCAATGTTTTATTGGAAATATTAGGTAGTATAATAAGGCAAGAAAAAGTGTAAAAGGTATACAGATTAGAAAGGAAGAAATAAAACTATATTCATAGATAACATGGTTTGTTGGTAGAAAACCCTATGAAATTATATATTTATAAATATATATGTTAATTTAGCAAGGTTGCAGATTAAAAATTGTAAACACTGGCAATAAATATCTAGAAAACAAAACTGTATTGTATCATTTACAATATCACTAAAAATCTTCAAAAAACTGGACTACATCTAATGAAAGATAGTAAAGACCTCCATACTGAAAACTTCACGATAGTGCTGAGGGAAATGAAAGATGACCCAAATAAGCGAACAATATTCATAGGTTAAAAGGCTTAGTATTGCTAAAATATACATTCTTTATAAATTGGCTACATTTTCAATGCAATCTCTATTAAAATTCTAGCAGGTTTTTTTGCAGAAATTGATAAGCTGATCAAATAATTTGTGAGGAAACAAAGGACCAGACTAGCCACTACAGCCTTAAAATAAAAATAGTCAAGGAACTTACAGTGCCTGATTTAAAAATCTAAAGCAAAAGTAAAACTACTTTTAAATTACTGTAGAAATAGTTTTATAAAGATACTTTCTAAAGGTCTTTTTTAAAACTAAAGTAATCGAGAACATAAGTCTTCTTATTTTAACCATCCTTGATGAAAATTTTCCCTGCCACAGCTAAGAGTACTCTACCTTTTCTCATCTGAGCATTAACGACAAAGAACATTGCAGGTGCTTCCCTCCTTGTAAGGGGATGGGGCCAGGAGAATTATGATGCGGGTGTGCACTGAAAAGCAGCTGAGGTTTCTAGTTCACTCATTAAACAAACCTTCACTGAGTGCTCATGGTGCCTTTCTTTTTAAAAATTTTTAAATGTTCGGGTCGCCTGGGTGGCTTGGTCGGTTAGGCGTCCGACTTCAGCTCAGGTCGTGATCTCACGGTCCGTGAGTTCGAGCCCCGCGTCGGGCTCCGTGCTGACAGCTCGGAGCCTGGAGCCTGTTTCGGATTCTGTGTCTCCCTCTCTCTCTGCCCCTCCCCTGTTCATGCTCTGTCTCTCTCTGTCTCAAAAATAAATAAACGTTAAAAAAAAAATTAAAAAAAAATTTTTTTTAAATGTTCATTTAGTTTTGAAGGAGAGAGAGAGACAGACTGTGAGCGAGGGAGGAGCAGAGATAGAGGGAGACCTAGAATCCGAAGCAGGCTCCAGGCTCTGAGCTGTCAGCACGGAGCCTGATGCGGGGCTCGAACTCACGGACCTTGAGATCACGACCTGAGCCAAAGTCAGACACTTAATGCACTGAGCCACCCAGGTGCCCCTCAGGATGCCTTTTATATGAGACAAAATATAAGAAGGAAGTAGAGGAAGAAAAGGAGGGGGGGGGGGGAGGAGGGGAGGAGGGAAAAAATTAGGCACCTGGTGCCAGGACTAATATTAGGCATTGTACATATTCATAGTCCTCACAACAACCTCACATGGTAAATATTAATATTCTCATCTAATAGAAGAGAAATTTGCAGCTCAGAGAGCTTGGGTAACTTAAGGCAACATAGGTAGTGATATGGAGAGGTGGGCACTCAAGTCTTGGTCTAATTTGGCTCCATGCTTCCTCCACTACACTACGTTGTTTCCCAGGACAGTCTAGCAATAGAGGTGAATAACAAGAAAATCAATACAAAGTAACATGTGCTATAATGGAGATAAATCTTATTGAAATTAACTCTTCCTGGTGGAGTCCTGGAAGTCTCATGGAAGAGGTGTTATTTGAATCAGGTATTATTAATGATTAGGAGCTCACCAGCCTATGAAACAACCTGGAGGAGTGTATAGAGAATGACCAGGAATTAGATTGGTCTGGAATACAGGGTTTGTAGGGTTTTTAAATTGCCAGAGATAAGAGTTGGTAGGTCATTTAGGGATTAGGCTAAGAAATCTTGTGTATGTTAAACTAAGGAGTTTATATTTAAGGTTGATGGGTAGTGGTGAGTCATTGAAATGTTTGAATAATGGCACTTTAACTATTTTGACAATGTATGGAATCTAGATCAGAGTAGAGAGGTTCTAAGTAGAAAGATATGTTTGAGATCTATTATAAAAACCCACGTGAGAGCTAAAGAAATCCAGAAATTGGACTGTATCATGGAAATGGAATGATGCAAAGGCGTGAATAAAAAGTAGGACAGGAACTTGATAGGACTTACTAAATAATTGGATAAATGTAGAGATAGAAGAACTATTCCAGTGACAGGTTCAGGTAACGGCGAGTAGCATATAATACAAGAAAAGGAACAGGCTAGCATGGGAAGACATCAATTAGGAAAGTTGGTCTCCTTTTCCATTTACTAACCAAGGAATAGACATGAGTGCCCCTTATCCACTCTTGCAATTTCAGGCTATGGCGCCCTACCTCCCACTCACCCAAAAAACAACTGAGTTAAGATAAAGGCTCATTCTTATTTTAGATCCCTCCCTTCAGTCCACCAGGCTTCCTGGCACCTCACCTGTGACACAGTCCAGCCAAAGGGATCACATTTGCTTTCACACCCACCTTTGACCTCTGTTTAATTTCTCCCTGATCGCACTTAAATCTACATGTGGCAGAGTTTGGCTAATTATTCATCAAATGAGTTTTCCTTTCCTCCATGCTCACAGCTGGACCACAATCCCTAGCCTCCTTTGACATTAGGTGTGGTGACACGATCAGGTCATATGACCAGATCTGGCCAATGAAAAGTAGGAATAAGTGAGGGGTCCCACAGCCAGACCTGATCTACAAAACTGCACGGACCTCCACTCCTATTTTCCCATCAGTTGAGTATCAGTGCCTGAGGTGACGTCAGAAGCCACGTGCTGAAGGAGCCAGAGCTCCATAAGCCTGAATGAGCGGATGGAGCAGAGCCCTCTCTCCCTAGCCCACCTCCCTGCTACTGCTACCATGACTTCACATGTGCTACCAATAAACTTCAATTGAGTTCATCTATTGTGATACCAGGGTTTATCTATTAACTAAAACACCAATGGTGCAATTCAATAATGAACTGTATCCCATCTGTGATACAGTCCAAACTTCTGGCCAATGACAGCTCCCATTTACCTAGAAACTATGAATTCCACTCACACCCAAAAATACATTTGCAGTCTGTTGGACAAGGAGCCTAGGTCCACAGGCTACTCAGTTAACAGAGCTTCAACCAGCAAATTCTTTGTAGGCCGACCTCTGGGCTGAGGGTAGTGTCCCTGGACACCTGCCTTGGGGGCTGAGAAGGGGCAACCATGGGGGCCAGGGTAGCCAACTGGATGTTTAGAAACATCACTTTAACTAGGTCTTGCACACAGCCCGCCTTCTTATCGTGTGTCTTCTCATTTGATTGGGGCTGTTTGTTCCATTTTTGGCCACCAAGGGAGAAATAAGTCTTAAAGTCTCAGAATAGGGAAATTACAGAAACCTAAATTCAGCTAAAGACAGATTGAGAGCAGTGGTTCTTGTTCTTTTTTCTTTTTTTTTTTTTTTTGTTGGTAACATTTATTAAAGTATAATATACTTGAAAAAAAGTGCACAGGTCTTTTAAATGTACGGCTCAAGGAATGTTTACAAACTGAACACCACCAGGTAGATCAGCACCCAGATCAAGGAGAAGAACATCACCAGCACACCTAAATTTCCCTTCTCTACCCCCCACCCCATGCTTCTTTCTTTCATCTATCTCCCTAGGGGATTCACTCTCCTGACCTTTCACAGCATAAATTAAATTTCCCTGTTGTTGAGCTTTATATAAATTGAAGTGTTCAGGATGTGTTCTTTTGTCTCTGGCTTCTTCTGTTCACCATGATGTTTGTGTGATTTATCCACAAAGCTTCTTTGTTCCACAGTTTGTGTGCTGTTATTGCTCTATGGCATTTCACCATACGAATGAACCATATTTATATATCCAGGCAATGGGACACTTGGCTAGTTTCCAGTTTGGGGATATTGCAAACAGTGCTACTTTAAACATTCTCACACATTTCTTTTGGTGAATGTATGTAAGATTTTCTGTTAGCCATCTACTTGGGAGTGGAATTTTTGAGTCATATGCTGTGCATTTGTTAAGTCTTTGTGGAAATAATTGAACAGTTTTCTAAAGTGGTTATACAATGCCATGCACTTTGTAATCAATGCCCTGCAAATGACCAGAGTAGCAGGAAATTGATTAATTAATTCAGAGGCATACTGAATCTGAGACCACTGTTTTTGAGCTTTATATAAATTGAGTATAAATTGAGTATAAAATGAGAAAACTCATTTATACTGTATAAATTGAGCTGTATAAATACAGCCAGAAGGAGCTAGGAGAAAGTGTTGGCTCCAGGGGTGTGAGGCTCAAGAGAAAAACCTAGACTGGATGTGGTCATCAGCATAAGAGTGACAGGGAAAGTCATGGGTTCAGATAGAATTTCCCAAGGAAAACCCAACAGTGCCAAGAATGGGACCTGGTGCTGAAGAGGAAAGCGGAAGAGAATCTAGAGCAGGGGGAGACTAAGAAGTACCTCCCTCACTAACAGTGAGCAAGGGAGTCATATGGGAGAACTGGATTCAATCTGTGCTCTTTGGGAACTGACAGGGTATTTAAGGAGACTGATTATTTTATATTTCTTGAAATTTACTTTGAACAAAACTTTCTCTCGACTGTGCTCTCACTCTGGCTTCATTACTAATTCTTCTGCTTCTTTCCTGCACATTCAGTGTAAGAAAAGGCTATCCACAGAGAAGAAATGGCTTCTGGCATTTTTCCTTTTAAAGATAATTCAAACACCTCATTAGATTGGAGTTGAGTTTAGATGGCGTTCCCCATGACAGCTTGACTTATTGCAAGGCAGTTTAGCATCTTCATGATACTGGTAGCTCTGAAACCTACCAGACCAACATTTTAGGCCAGTTACCTTCCAACCTTGGTGAATTTCTCTATGACAACGCTGACGGAATCTATGAGAGCAGACACTTAAATGGTGCAAATCCTTCAACCTCAGAAAGAAGAGTGTCTGCCTGTCTTGACATTGCTGTCTCTCCTGGAGCTTCAATTCGCAGAGAAAGGAGAAGAGGGTTGAGTGTGTGAGTACTGGGGTTGCCTCCTAGGCACCATGGTAAAATTTAAGCCTTTCAAGAATTCAAAGAATAATGAAATATGGTCCCTTCCCTCAAGGGACTGATGATTGAATAAAAGAGATGGCACACACACAATTAGCTCTGGTACAATGTAGAATGGAACAAATACTAAAGTAGAAGTACACGTAGCATGTTGTAGAAGTGCATGAGAGAGTGATGGAGACAACCTTACTTGGAAGGTAAAATTAGCTTGGAAAATGTGTGAACTCTACCAATAGCAAGAGCCTGAAGAAAGAGTATGAGAAATGCCAAGATATGAAAGCATGTGCCGGATACACCTCCAAAAAGCCAGCACTTCATGTGGTCAGAGCAATGTTTCTTAAAGGGGGGTCCCCAAGGAACACACTCAGTACCCCCTGGGAACTTATTAGAAATGCAGAATTTCAAGGCCGAATCTCAAACTCACTGAATCAGAAATGCTGGGTGGGAGGCCCAGAAGCATGCATTTCTTTTTTTTTTTTTTTTTTTTTTTTTTTTTTTTTTTTTTTTTTTTTTTTCAGAAGCATGCATTTCTAATAAGTCCTCCAAGGTGATTCTGAAGCACACTTAGGTTTGAGAACCTCTGGGATAAAGGGTAATGTGTGGAGTGATATGGTGGGAGATGAGGTTACAGCCCAGTGGGCTTGCAATGTAAGCTCAGGGCTTGGGATTTTATCCTGTAAGTGATGAGGAACCACCATAGAATTTTGAGTGGGGGAATATTTGCTTTAGAAGGGAAATTCTGGCAGCAGGTGGAGGAGGCACTGGCAAAAGGTATAACTGAGGGCAGGGAGAAAATACTTGCAAGCCTGTAATTGGAAATCCTTGTGAAAGAGAATATCTACTTGAGTTCAAGGAGGTAGACACCGTCAACATTATCTTTATGAGAGAGTAACTCTAAAGGAATGTATGTTCACAATTTGGCTCTACAATAGAAGATCTCAGATTACTGTGCTTTCATACGAGCAAGAAAAAAAAACTGACATTCTAGAACTTACTCAGTATCAAGCACTACTTTAGATGTCTTGTATGCTTAAATTCACATAATCTATGCATCAGTCTCAATCTGAGACTGTTAGAGACTGCCCAAGGTCACACAGATAGGAAAAGGCAGAGGGAGATCTCATGGAGCTAAGAATAGAGTGAGGCATAAAAACAACCAACCAGGACTATCACAAAGTTATCTTTTCCTGCTACGCCATCACCATGCTGTGGACATTAAGCCTGGCTTCAGTCTTCGTGCTCATTCAGACCACAGCCCATCCCTAAAGTAGTACAGACACATGGAGAAATAGGACCGGTCCTTACCTCTAATTTTCTCAGCCCCTTCCACTCACCTGCCACCCAATTTCCCACACCAGCTTCACAAAGAATCATGAACGCTCTCTCTCCCTTATCCCAGTGCTGTAAGCAGTTTCCATACTGAACCTTAACGCATTGAACACCCACACTGAAATCATCGATGCATATTTTCATTTTTCAGTAGCCTGGTGATACCTCAATGACAGAGATGGATGGGACCTTGGAGATTGTGTGGTCTAATCTCATCTGCCCCTCGCCCATTTAGAAACTAGAGCCCAGAAAGGGCAAGAAGTTACCTAAGGCATTCACAGAATCAAAACCAGATTTCTTTGTTCAGAGCTCTTCCTGTTTCTAGCTCTACAGATTTCTACCCCATAATCAGTTTTGTGAAATCTTCTGGCATCATTCAGCTTCTAACACAGTAGCTGACATGTACTGGGTACTTGATACATATTTTCTGATTGAATGAATGAAGTTCTCATCAATCAGTCCTGCTTGGTATTCTTCAGACATCCAGCTCAACTATCCTCAACTCTCCCCCTCTTGCCCTAGACTTCAGGGCTTAACTGGTCCCTCCTCCCTGTAGTTCACAAAGACAATCCTACTACCTTGCTCTTTAACTGATGTTACACGGAAAAGGACATTACTTCATTCTTCAGATTAAAAAATAACTCAGGCATTCATTTCTATATGAAAAAAAAACTTATCTCTACTTTGAATAGCCATGGGGAATGTGCAAGCATTTTTATTATTTTTTTAAGGAAAGCAATTTTATTATTTACAAGTGCCTACAGCAAAATATGGCATGTTGTGACAAAAAAAGTGCCCTGGGATTGAGATTGTGCATCGAGAAATACTGTATTTATCAACTTGATTCCTTGTAAGTGATGTTTCTAAAGGCCTTAAAAACTAAGCTTCTGTCGGGGCAATTAAACTTCTTTGTTGGCAGAATTTGAAACACTTGTTTCTACAGCTACATAATTTGACCCACCAATGCTCATTACATTAGCCCATTAACTGGAATGTTCAGAAAAATATTCTCATTTATCTTATATCCTGGGGAAACAAAAGTAAGTCCTTCTCTGATTCTAAGTCTCTTCTACTTAGAAAGCCTGGAACTGGGTTTGGATATTTCAGAGTGATTAGAGTCCAACAAATGGTACATTAAGCAAGGTTTTCTTTCATGATTCCAGGCTTGGGGAGTGGGGGGGAGGGAGGGGAGTCCGCATCTTCATTCAGGATATCCTTCGTTTTTTTTCCCTCTTTGTTTTCTTATTTCATTCAATCAGACAATGTTTCTGAGCAGTTATTATTTGCCAGACTCTGGGCTGAAGACTTGCAGAGAGCTTGAGCTTCCTCACCTACTCCAAGCCTCACCCCACCCCCAATATTGATTAGGTTGTAGACAGTGGGTTGTCGATACAGAACATGTGGGCAGTCACTGTCCTGACCTCATCCTACACTGAAACCAACAGGAACGCAGAATGGTGGGATGTCCGCTGTTGGAAGGCACTCAGTTTAGATCAGCTAAGCACACACTTCCTGAGGGTGTATTATGGCCAAACCTAGGCTATGCCCTGAAGATGGAGAAGACGACTGGGGTGCCCGGGTGGCTCAATTGGTCAAGCACCCAAATTGATATTGGCTTGATATTGGCTCAGGTCATAATCTCACGGTTTGTGAATTTGAGCCCCGCATCGGGCTCTGCGCTGACAGTGTGGAGTCTGCTTGGGATTCTTTTTCTGCCTCTCTCTCTGCCCCTCTCCTGCTCGCTCTCTCTCTCTCTCTCTCTCTCTCTCTCAAAATAAATAAACATAAAAAAAAAAAAAAAAAAGAGAAGACAGACTAGACTTGTTCTGATGTTTAGTGATGGATGCAGATGAGTAAGTAGATGATTAACCCTTGATAGTAACAATGAGAAAAGTCATGAGGTCCCTCAAGAAAGGTGCTTGATCTAGACTGGGGAAGTCTGGAAACTTCTACTGTGGAGACAGGATCAAAGAACTCTTCCTGGATGGAGTAGCAGGGATGAGTAGGAGTCAGCTAGATGAAAAGAGAGGCATTTAGACAGAGCAAACTGCATGAGCAAAGACCTGAACTCTATGAAGGTATTTTTACTTGGCCTTGAAAAATGATGTTAAGGGTGGCAGTTGCAGGCGTGAAGCCATCCCAGTTATTCCCAGCAAAGAAAATTTCTTTGCCATCATAGACTTGTTCCATGACAGCAGGGGAGGCACCCTCTCCAAGAGTGCCGACTGTACTCGGCTATTTTTTGCTGCTTGAAATGCATCCAGATGCTACCACAGCAGGGGCTCATTTCTTATTTTATGGATTTTCTAATGCAGATTTTCTCTAAGTGTAGTCTGAGGCCCACATGCATCAGCATCACATGGGCTAGATTTTTAAAAAAAATTTAGCTTTCACTGACCATCATGTATACTGGCTGAAGCAAAATCTCCAGTGGTGGGTGCAGGAATATGAATTTTTTAGCAAGCATTCAGCTAAGCATATGCACGCAAGAGTTTGGGAAATTACTTTCAATAAGGCTAGAGCAGAGATTCCCAATCTTTTCTTTTTTTAAGTTTATGTATTAATTTCGAGAGAGAGAGAGAGAGAGCACGCTAAAATGGGGAAGGGGCAAAGAGAGAGGGAGAGAGAATCCCAAGCAGGCTCCATGCTGTTCAGCCCAGAGCCCGATGTGAAGTTTGAGCCCAGTGTGAAGCTTGATCCCATGAACCATGAGATCACGACCTGAGCCAAAATCAAGTGTCAGACATTTAATAGACTGAGTCCACCCAGGCGTCCTGGGATTCTCAATCTTAAGTAAACATTAAAATCACCTAAGGAGAGGGGTGCCTGGGTGGCTCATTCCGTTAAGCATCTGACTTGGGTTCAGGTCATGATCTCACGGTTCCTGAATTCGAGCCCTGCATTGGGCTCTACTCTGACAACGTGGAGGCTGGAGCTTGCTTCAGGTTCTGTGTCTCTCTCTCTTTCTCTGCCCTCCCCTGACTCGTGTTCTGTCTGTCTGTATGTCTCTCTCTCTCTCTCTCTCTCTCTCAAAAATAAACAATAAAAAAATTGTAAAAAAAATAAAATAAAATCACCTAAGGAGCTATTAAAACTAAGCAATGCCTGGGCCCCACCCCCAGATTTTCTGACTCATTTGGCCTTGGGAATAAGTGCACATGGGTATTTCTGAAAGCTCCATAGGTGGTTCTAATGTTTGGCTGAAGTCACTCAGATGAATAGTTTGAGAGTAAAAAAGGAGACATAACACATCCAAATGTGTGTAACATATTAAATGTAGTACTTTGAAGGACATTTGTGGCATTCAAGGTGTGTATTAGAAAAGGACAAAAGGCCTCAAACCTATGATCTAAGGTTTTATCTGAAACTAGAAAAGAAAGCAAAACAAATCCAAAGCAAGCAGAACAAAGGAATCTATAGAGTCAATACAGTTCCATTAAAAATCCTAACAGTATTTTTACAAAAATCAACATGCTGGTTCTAAAATTTGTATGTAAGAGCAAGGGAACCAAATAAACATTATTTTTTCAAAAAGACCACAAAGTTGCAGTTTTCATAATACCTGATTTCCAGACTTACTATAAAGCTATAGTAATTAAGGCAGTGAGGTATTGGCATAAAGATAGACTTATAGATAACTGAAACAAAAGATATGGTTCAGGGGTGCCTGGGTGGCTTAGTTGGTTTAGCATACAACTCTTGATTTCAGCTCAGGTCATGATCTCATAGTTCATGAGTTCAAGCCCCCATCAGGCTCTGCACTGTCAGAGGGACTCTCTCTCCCTCCCTCTCTGCCCTTCCCCCCACTCACACTCTCTCTCAAAATAAATAAATAAACTTAAAAAAAAATAGACAGTCCATCATGAAGCCAATATATATGGTCACTTGATTTTCAACAAAGGCATAAAGGCTATTCAGTGGAGACAAAACTGTCTTTTCAACAAATGTCACTTGGAACAATTGGTTATCCATGTGCAAAAATCAAAAACAAAAACAAAACCCCAAAAACCTCATTATTCATGTCTCACAACTTATACCAAAAAATTAACTTAAAATGGATCATAAACCTAAATGTAAAACCTGAAATTATAAAAATTCTAGGGGAATGTCTTTGTGACCCTGGATTAAGTAAAGAGTTATTAGATACACATTGGTTCACAAACTAGCCTCCATACATGAAGGTCAAGGAGAGACCACTTCACATTGGTAAGTGGCAGATTTAATAAACAAGGGAACTAACACAGAAGGCTTGACTTGGGTGCTCACAAAATGAGTAGATCCCTACACCCACCATGCAGAATCTTAAAAGTTTATTATAGAGGCCTTAACTGGGTTCAGTCACGTTTTCAGTGCAGATGGTCTCAACACCTTACTCTCTCAAGGCTACTTCCTTGAACAGCTCCTAGTGTGGGAATGGTGGGTGAAATATACATTCCAAGGACAGGGGAGGGAGTAAAGAGCCTCTGATTGCCTGGGTGTGGCTCACAGGTCAACCAGAAGCCCTGTCCTCTTGATGACCTACTCCAACAATATACCATCAAAAACACAATCCATAAAAGAAAAATTGATTAACTGGACTTCATAAAAATTAAGAATTTATGTTCTTCAGGGGCAATTGGGTGGCTCAGTCAGTTAAGTGTCCAACTCTTGACTTCAGCTCAGGTCATGATCTCACAGTGGTTCATAGGCTGGAGCTCCATTTCTGGCTCCACACTGAAGTACAGAGCCTGCTTGGGATTCTCTCCCTCCCTATCTCTCTGCCCCTTCGTTTCTGCATGCTCGCTCTCTCTCTCTCACTCTCGCTCTCTCTCTAAATAAATAAATAAACTAAAAAATTTATGTTCTTCAAAAGACACTTTCAAGAGAATGAAAAAACAAGTCACAAAAATGAGAACAAAGTTGCACATTACATTTCTGATAAAAGTCTTGTATCCAGAACATATATTTTAAATATTATCAATGCTCAAAAATAAACAAGCAACCCCCCAAAAATATAGATGGAAAAATAGTTGAACAGAAACTCTACAAAGAAGATATTTTATACCTATTAATAACTGACCATACTAAGTGCTACTGAAGACGTAAAGCAACTGAAACGTTCATACGTTGATGGTGGAGACACAACATGATACAGTTATTTTTGAAAGTAGTTTGGAAGGTTTTTTTTTAATTAATAGATTCTATTGTTTAAAATGACTTTTAGATTTAGAGAGAAATTGAGCAGATAATAGAGTTCTCTTCTACCCCTGAAGATAGTTTCCCCGTTATTAATATCTTACATTACTATAGTACATGTTACAATTAATGAATCAATATTGATTTATTGCTACCAACTAAAGTCTATATCTTATTCAGATTTCTTTATTTTTCACCTAATGTCTTTTTTAGCCCCAGGATCCTATCTAGGGATATCATATTACACAGAGTCATCATGTCTCCTAAGGCCCCTCTTGGCCATGACAGTTTCTCAGAACTGCCTTGTTTTTATGACCTTGACTATTCTAAGTACACATCAGGGTTTTTTTTTTTTTAATGTTTATTTATTTTTGGGAGAGAGAGAGAGAGAGAGAAAGACAGAGCATGAGTGGGGGAGGAGCAGAGAGAGAAGGAGACACAGAATCCAAAGCAGGCTCCAGGCTCCCAGCTGTCAACACAGAATCCAATGCTGGGCTCAAACTCACAAACCAAGAGATCATGGCCTGAGCCCAGGTAGGAGGCTTAACTGACTGAGCCACCCAGCCACCCCAGTCAGGTATTTTGTGAGATGCCTCTCTATTGGTATTTGTCTGATGTTTTTCTCATGATTAGACTGAGGCTATGGGATTTTGGGTGGACCAATCACCGAGAGAAACTGCCATTTTTATCACATCATATCAAACCTATATATAATCAACATTATTATTTATTGTTGATTTGACCTTGACACCTGACTGAGGTAGTGTTTCTCAGGTTTCTCAACTTTTAAATTACTCTTTTGCTACCCTCCCCTTGCCATACTGTACAATTTGGAGGAAGCTACCATAGATAGCCCATACTTTAAGAGTGGGGAGTTAGGCTTCTCTTTACAGTGGAGTATCCACATAATTTATTTGGAATCCTTCTGCATGGGAGATTTGTCTTTTTCCTCCCCAATTATTAATTTATTCAATCATTTATTCATATTAGTATAGACACATGAATATTTCTTTTACACATTGGGTTACAATCTAATTTATTTATGTTGTTGCTCATACTGTCCCACCTTTGGCCACTGGGAGGTCTTTCAGCTGGCCCTAATGCCCCTTGGACATAATCTCAGCAATGCTCCAAGTTCATATATATTATTATGTATTATATATTTCCTTCTCTAGTCTTAGAATCAGCTATTTATCCAAAGAGCTCTCGTTCCTTTTATTAGAGAATGGTATTATAAATCAAAATCTGGGCTCTGGGTGGGTGGATTTTTTTTATAGAGTTACATATTCATTTACCATATGACACAGCAATCCACTTCAAGGTATTTGTTCAAGTGAAATGAAAACCTATGTCCATACAAAACCCTCTATGTGAATGTTTATAGTGGTTATTTTTAATATATTACCGCCAAAATCTAAGTCAGTTCATACATAACCCAAATGCACCTCAACCAGGGAATTGATAAAGAATGGTCAATCCATACAATGGAATATTACTCAGCATTAAAAATAAACAAACTGGTTACACAGAACAGCATGTATAATTCTCAAATGCATTATGCTGAGTATAAGAAGCCAGACCCAAAAGTTTATACTACAGATTCTATTTATATGAAATTCTTGCAAAACCAAAGCTATACAATAGATAACAGATCCGTGGTTGCCAGGATCTGGAGCTTGGGTGATTGCCTACAAAAGGGCACAGGAAAATTTGGGAGGATGATAAAACTGTTTCCATATCTTATTGTGGTAGTTATGTAACTACACATGCTCGTCAAACTCACAAGAGCTATACACTAAAAAAGACTGAATTTTACTGTGTGTAAATTATACCCTATTTTTTTTTTTGAATGGAATAAAAGCTGTGACGTGCCTATGTATTAATGTGGGAAAATGGAAAATGCCTGTGTTACAAAGTCAGTGAAAAAGAAGAATGCACCTTATGTTCTCAACTACTGAAAAGTACCCAGGCATACATAGATAAAGGGATGAAAACTTTAGCACAATTTTTACAATTATCTCTGAGTGTAGGATACAACTATTATTCTTTTTTATATCTTTATATTAACATTTAATGATAGAGGCAAGTTTATGGAAAGGAAAAGTGTAAAGTTGTCCATAAATGTGAGGGACCTTCTTAAATGGCTGTCCTGTAGCTCCTAGAGTCTAATTCATGTGTGTGACCTGTGACTTCTGCATGGCACACAGCGTGAAACAGGTGCGTATAAAGGCAGTGAAAGCCCTGTGAACAGACAGTCTCAGGAATAGCCAACAGCTGAAAATTTCTTCGATGGGCCGAAAGTGATGTTCTTTCCTTTTATTCTATGCCTGACCTTCAGTTGGTCTTCTCTGTGCTGACTGGGCACTTGCTGGTCTTCATTATAACTGCTGATGAAGTCTGGCTATGTCATGATTGTGACCACAAGCCCAGGGCAGCAGATGGAAGATTGTGAGGTCTTCTTTCACAGCTCATTAAATCATAGAAAGCTGGCCCAAGCTTCATATCTCACCGGCAGGCATTAGTGGAACATGAATTTGCATTTCTTCCTCTGGGATCAGTATTTAATAGTACATTTTAAAATCTAACCTTGAGGTGACCCACATATATCTGTTAAATGGAACCGAAAAGGCACTCATTTAAGTTGTAAGCTTCCAAGTAGGAGGCTCGTGTAATTCCCTGATCAATACCCAACCAGACCATCCTCTCTTCTACTTCTTTGTTATGCATCACCAGCAATTATTAATTAGGCATCTACTATGGGAAGCAGTGTGTTTGGTCCTGAAGAGGCTATATAGGATGAACCAAATAGGTGCTGGCCATAGGAAGCCCACAGTCTAGTACGGATATAGACATAGTGACACACACACACCACAATCTGCAACAAAATATGATATACAGGTGAGAACAACCAGTGGCTAAGTGCTAGAGAAGGACTCAGGGGTATCCATCCCAGAGTCGTGCACTCAGAGTAAGAAACTCGGTAAACAAAATAGGTTGGGGCATGGGAAAGTGGATTTTGAAGAGTCCCAATATCAAGCTAATAAGTTCTGCCTCATCTTTCAGCCTTAGAATGGAACCACAAGTTTTTTTTAGTAGGCTCATGAATAGAGCTGTAATTTAGGAATGTTATTCCAACAGCCTGGGCTGGATGGATTGGGTGGATAGTAGAAATGAAAATTTCAACACAATAAGCAGAAGATGAAATTGCAGAAAGCTCTCAGAAAGCAAAAGAATACATAAAGTAGGAGAGTGAGATCATTCCACACAGACAAAACTGCAGTGGCAAAAGTGAGAAAAAAATTCTGCCATTTGCTGGGACTTGCATACACTCCAACATGACTAAGGGGCAGAATAAATGCAGAGAATACACCAGATACCAGGCCTGCTAGGTATTTGGAGGATGATTGTAAAGGGATTTAAATGTCATAAAAAGAAATTTGAACTAGTTAGTGGGTAAATGGGAGCCACTAGAGGCTTTTGAGCTGGGATGGGAGTCAGGCATAGCTGAACTGAACTCTATGAAGGTTCACTTGTACGCAGGTGCCAAATGAACAGGACCATGGCTGTGACCTTCTCACAGCCTGGTAGGTATTGGCATAGCTCTGAGGTTGTGTCTCCCTCTGTCTTATCAGTCTAGCCTAAGACTTTCTGCTTTCTGTAGTCGCCCATAAATTATGCCTGACTGGCGGAGCCAGGTCTCATCCCACATGCACAGTCTGGCTCTGTGTGGGCAGGACAGAGTCACTTGTAGGACTCATCAGGCTGATAGGAACTCACGGGCTCAGGGGATCCCAGGCCCTAGTCACTGCGACTAAACCCAGCTTTACTCTCCCAGATGTGGATTCTGTCTGGCGCAGAGTACCAGGTTCAGAAAAATGCAAATTTTTGCCTGCAAAGAACCAAAACAAATGCCATGGAGGAGTGAGGTAAACAGAATGCAGGCATCCTTTACTTCCAGTATTCTTTGGATTCAGGGAAGTTGCTATTGATGCAAATTCTCTAAATCACAGCAGGCACTCAGTTGTCCAGAGTGTGTTTGAGCACTTACTCTTTGATGCATTCTTTCCAGTGTGGGATTTGCTTGTATTTAAGAACCTTTCATTGAACCCAACTGGAAAGCAAAGAATCCTCTCTGGGTTTATTTGTTTCCTAGATTTGAGTTTTTGCATATTAGTGTTTTTTTAAATGACAAAAGATATGAAGAGCTATATACTGTCATCTACAAAACATTTCTGAGAGAATGAATGATGAACTAAATAAATGGAGAGATACACCATGTTCCTAGGTCAGAAGACTCAATATTGGTAAGGTGTCCATACCCCCCCAAATGGATCCATAGATTAAATACAATCCAAATCCAAATCCCAAAGAGGTTTCAGTTATTGAAAGTGACAAGCTGATTTTGAATTTATAGGGTGACATAAAAGGGACATGTCAACCTGAAAATAAAGAACCATAATGAGAGGCAAACAAGCACTTATTTGGGATCAAAGAATTGAAATTCAGGGAGCACAGATTCAGCTAGAAAACCAAATAGTGTCCCACCTAGGAAGTGAAAGCAAGGGGATCTTATAAGAAAGAGGAAGGGGGGCAATTATATGTCTTGAATAAAAGAGAAGTATTGTCAATTCGCACTAACAGTCTGAGCCACTTTTGGTTACACGTTGATCAACTATTCTATTGATGTCAACAAAGGAAACCATTCCTGATATGAATTCATTAACTATTCCGTCTTCAGAAAGTCCACAGCCAACAGTCTTATGATCGATCAGTATGCCCACTGTCGTGCTGACTTTAATAATTGCTTGTAAAACAAATGCTGTTTTGCCCACTCCACAGATTTTGGTCCAGTCCAAACAAAGGCAGGTAAGGCAGTTTCTCTGCAGTGAGTGCTCTGGGAATACTTTAAATGGCTCCAGTCATGACAATTTTTCACATATACATAGCCATATCTACTTTGAAAAGAACAAAATGTGGCACTTACACTAATTGATTTCAAGACTTACTATAAAGCTACAGTTATTAAGACAGTGTGATGTTGGCATAATAATAAATATATAGATCAACAGAACACAATAGAGGGTCCCAAAACAGAGCCATGCACGATAAAGACAAAGTTAGAAATACGGCTCCTGCCTTCAAGAGGTTCAATGTCTACACGAAGATCCTGAGCATGTTAAAAATGATGGTTCAATGGAACAAATGCTACGAGAGCCCTGATACAGGATTTCTAACCAAACTGAAGGGATCTAGAAAGTTTCCCTAAGGGAAGTGATATGTTGTCAGAATCCTAAAAGATTAAAGTGTTTGCAAGATGAACAAGTAAGAAGAACAGCATTCTGGGTAGAACATAGGGGAAAGAGCAGAGGCACAAATGGGTATAAGACAGTCTGGTAACTACAGGTTATTCCATATACACTGAAGCATAGAGATGAGAGACCATAGAAGAAAACCAGCAGCCACATCACAACAAGCCATATGAACCACAACAGGCAGGTTGGAATTTGCTCCACAGATGATCGAAAACCATTGAAAAATTTTACACACATCTGTGACTTGATTATATTTGGGTTTTGAAATATCACTCTGAATATAAGAATAAAAACAAACTAGTTAAATTGAGACTGGAGGTCATAAGACCAGGATGCTATTAAAATACTCTAAATGAGCTATAGTGGAGCCTGAACCTAAGGCAAAGGCAATCACGTAGGGAGTATAAATCAGATTGCAGAGATATTCTGAGTCACACTGTGAGGTTGGAGTAACTGGTTAGATACAAGATGAAGGAATGGGTGGAGGAGAAAGAGGAAAGGACTTATCGTTGGTTTTCTCCCCTCTGTTTTCTATCAGGTGCAACAGTAAGTCTGACTTTATGTAAAAGTGAAAAACAAAGCCTTCTTTCAGTAGCCAATCCTATTCAAGAACAGATGCTACTAGAAAACACTAAGGCAGGCATCACGCTCCACTCATCCAGTTGCAACGCCCCACGTCAGCCACATCATGTCCAACTGCCATTTGTTTTGCCTGCAGGGAATCCTTAGATCCTTTCCACCAAACACCTAGCAGGGCATTTGCCCATTGAAGGTGTAGCATGTGCGATTCTAACATTGTGCTTTGGCTTCCATGGGGGTTAAAAGGAAAGCATGCTTGGCCAGTAGAAGGAGACACTGATCTACTCCAATCCAAGCTTCCAATTTCCCTTTCCTGGTAAAGCTGCAAAGCCCTTGCTAGTCTGCAAATGATTTATCTACCTCAAACCCTGCCAAACTTTGGCCCAGCTCTATCCAGACACGAGACTATAAATGGCTGAAGAAATAACAGGAAAGGAGAAGAGTTGAAAGGCCACTGGGCAACTGTTTTTCTTTAGCTCTGTCTGAGCTGAATAGTCAGCCAACTTGGGATCAGCTCAGCCATGCTACCTTTTATTACTCCATGAGACAACTCATGTGACCTAATCTCAGAGCACTTACCAGAGCAAGCAAACTTCTCAAGAACCTAAAGCCTCACCCATTATATTTCCTAGATCCACCAACACTTCTGTTTTATGTCTTGTTAAGACACAAAGAACATTCCACTGTGCAAAGTCAACTTGCTACAAGATTTTTTTAAGGAAGGAAAAAAAGATGAAAATGTCAGTGATTTCTCATTTATTTGCCTGATCTCATTTTCACAAAGTTCTTTATTACTTACTAAAATTTGTATGCTTTCCTAAATTCCATGCAAGTTAGAGAAGGCCATGCAACTAGTTATGGCCAATGGGCATTGAGCAGAAGCCATGTGTGTCATTTCCAAACTAATGCATTTAACAGATAGAGCACAACCCTCCCGCCCACTCTTCCCTTGCCAACTGAACTGGAAGTCATGTTTTCCACATGGTACAACTGCAAGACGCAAGAAATTGAGCTCCTTTAAGTCACTGCTTGAGAAGAAATTGTCGTAGAGAGCTGCCAGACTCATGAGTAAGGTATGAACCTTTATGTATTAAGCCACTGAGATATTGGGCTTATTTGTTATTGTACTAAAGCCTAGATTAGTCTGACTAACAGAGATAATGAGCAAAAAATCAAGACAGAGACTTAGGCCTCAGGTTATCACAAAATAGCTTCAATCACTCAGGGCACCTGGATGGCTCAGTCAGTTGAGCATCTGGCTCTGGTTTTCGGCTTAGGTCATGATCTTATGGTTTGTGAGATCAAGCCCCGCATCAGGCCCTGCCCTGACAGTGCAGAGCCTGCTTGGGATTCTCTCTCTCCTCTCTCTGCCTATCCTCCAACTTGTACACATGCGCTCGCTCTCTCTCTCTCTCTCTCTCTCTCTCTCTCAAAATAAATAAATATTAAAAAATAAAGAAATATCTTCAATCCCTGAATCGAGGTAGAGGGAGAATGAGATCCAGATCAGAGCAAGAGTAAAGCCAGCTTGCCTGAGTGCAGAGGCCCTGGGCTCCCCAGTCTCCTGCCACCACGGGGCTGGGCTACTCCCAAATCCTTGGGCAATTGTGAACTGGGGATGGTGCTGAATAGCCCCTAAGACAGCCTGGTGGATCTAGAACGGATGGGGAAACCAGCATCTCCCCAAGTGTCATACTAAGCTTTTCCATGCTGTAGGAATCCTAAAACACACACTTGGTCCATTACTCGAATTGCACAGCCAACACATCCTTTGTGCCAGGCAGTGTTCTAGGCTCTTTGGGGGATAGAACAGTGGCTAAGATAAAGCCCCGTTTTGCACTGAGTTTACATTCCAGATGCAGGGTGGCAGAAACTGCACTGCACTAGAGGCTAGGATGCCTGGGCTGCAGTCACAGCTTACCCTAACTGTGATGTTGGGCAAGACCCCTACTTCCTTTCTTAATTGTAAAATAGAATATTTGGACTTGATAATATCTAAAACATTGTATTTTTTAACACTTAGTAAGGTAGGTTATCTCCAAAAGGACTATTTGGGGGCATAAGAAGAAATTGCAAGACTACTGAACATAGAGCATCTGAACCAGAAGGAGTATATAGAAAAGCCTGGATACCTAAATTAGGGAGCTTCCAAAAACGCTGGCCATACCTCTTTACCCAGTTCCACAAAGCCCAGTAACACCACTGGTTCTTTAAACATGTTGTTATATATTCAAAATCTTCTTCCCCTTTTTCTCTCTGATTAGAAGCAGAAAATCCCCCTGATAACCTGGCGAACTTTGAAAATAATTATTCCTAAAACATACTCAAAGGAAGACACTTTGCGAAAACATGAGCTCTTTTCTTATTATATCAGATAATTGGCTTTGGATAACTGCTTATCTGTACTGAATGAGAATTATGTCCTCAAGAGTTTCTATACCTATCGACTAGTACGCTCATCTTCAGAGATTTTTCAGAGAACTAAAAAAAAAAAAAAAAATGCATTGCCTCTGTAAACTGTTATGCTAGTATTGATTTTTTTTTTTTAGTCTTTATAAAAGTTCCCTATTTCCCTGTCACTTGCTGATCAACCTGGTCTTTTTTTATATACCTAATGTCAGATTAGTTCAAAGCCCTTGCATTGAATTTTGTTTATGCTCCTCAAAAGGAACATTCTGCCTTTTATTAAAGGATACTGCCTATGAAAATACAGCAAGGATGGCCCTTATAAATGATCTACTACCAAAATTCAATTCACATTCTGCCTGGTGCCTTATCTCTCCTTCAAATCATTGTACAACGTAGGATGGTAAAGAGAGCATAGGTTTTGTTGCCAGACAAACCTAGCTTTTAATTCTCTCTCTCCCTCACTGTGTATACCGTGCTCTGCTCCTGCACTAATATGTCCGCAATCCATTCCCTCCTGTGCACAGGTACCACCACTTCCCCAGTTTAGGTGTTCACCATCTTCCTCTGGAATTACTTCTCATTCCCCTTAAGTGGTCCCTGCCCTGGATACATGCCCTTCACACCCATCATCCACAGAAAGCAGCATAATTTGTCCAAAGCAGGGCCACTTAATTGTGGCCGTCAGATGAGTGAGCAGTTTGCTGGACATGATAAGAGAAGAAGCTCATGCCAGAATGGGAATCAACTATATCAATTTGCTTGTTACTTATTTCAGTTTTTTTTTTTTTTTGAAATAGGAAGACATTCTCCATGAAAGAAGCAAAGTGTTGATGTACATCTTGACACAAGCTTCTGACATCACCACTTGGAATAGCACTGATCTCAAAAAGCTCAGGTCCCCAGCGTGATGTGTAAGACTCTGTAAGGTCTGTTGTCTGCTTTGCTCTCCAGCCCCATGTGTCACCATGAGCAACGTCATCTTTCCTGCTCCAGCAACACTGACCTGCCTCTCATCCTCCTCTTCTCTCCACCTACAACCGCCACCCCAAACACACCCGCACTTGCAAGAAATACACAATGGTGGGTTTCCTCCAGAAAGTCTATCACTGTCATCAACCCATCTCACTTCCTTCTCTAGTTTCATCATGTCTTATATCTCATTTGCTATACTAATCATTTTATCTTCTAATCTTTTATTTATATGCTTCTTCTAACCAAAAAGGTAATTCCTTGAAGACAAGATCTGTATTTTACTCATTTCTATTAGTCAGAAAACATAATATAACTGCTGCAGTAATAAATCAACTATGAGATCTAGTAGCTTCACGACATAAAAGTTCATTGCTTAATCACACAAAATCCCATGCAGATGTTTCCAGGTAGACAGTTACCCCAGGTGGCTCCCATCCACATGGTAATTCAAGAACCCAGACTTTCTGACATGGAGACGAAGCTAATTCTTAGCCTTGGATTCCTTTTCTAGATATTCTGCTTTCAGCTAGAGATGGTGAAAGAGACGTCAAGAGTAAGATCACACAAGGTATTTTAGGAGCCTAGTCTGGAGGTGGCTCATATTGCTTCTACTCAAATCCATTAGGCATCATCTAGGCATGTGGTCTCACCTGACCACAAATGGACTAAAAAGCACAGTTACCTAAAGGTCCAGGAGGAAAAAGAAACTGTTCTAGGAGCACCCAACAGTGCCTGAGCCATGCCATCCCTGAACTTCCAGAACCAATCACAGTGCTAGATATAGCACTGTGGGTTCTCACGAAACACTCCCTTAGTGAATAAATGACTGTCTTCTCACTTTTAGGCGAGTCTTTATTCCATAATATACCAGGGCTAGAAGAAAATATGGACATTAAATGAATACAGGGGTGTTTCCTTCAGCTTGGGAGAAAGGCAGCTAGTAGAGGCAGTGGCAGGTACTAAAGCAAAGCTTTAGTGGTGGGTAAACTATCACGGAAAGGGGCTTCGGGAAGCCATGCTTCCTGGGCATTTGGGCCTGTCTGAGGCATCTCCAAGAGCCATCTGCTTTACTTCCCTTGATGTTTCAGTCAATGACTGGGTTCCTTGATGAAGAACTTTCAAAATCCCCTCTTCATTTATCTTTCCATTTTTACTTTTCATTTCCAACATCTCACAGTAGGAAAATAAAGAGTCTAACATTCCATTTATAACGACCCCACATTTTTTTGTGTGCATTCCAGGTCGCCGGCAAAGTCTTTAAAGGTTACATTTGAGCTCAAATAAGTTCTCATTTTTTGACTTAAACCATTCCCCCCAAATCTCTTAATCTAAACCTTGAAAGGCACTCTTTAAACAAAACATAAATTCAGGGCTCAAACAGCTTAACAAGTGTCCCTTTAAAGAGCTAATATTTAACAGGAAGAGCTGTTAAATAATCAACCCAAAGTTCAGAATGTTCTTCCTCAAAGAGGATGGGAAATGGATCAAAAGCACACCACACTCTTGGGGTGCAAACAACACCTTCATGGAAATACATTCTCTCAGTTAGAAGTTGGATCAAAGTGTTGCATTCAGTCTAATCCCTCATTGAGGAAAATTATGACTTTAAGCTATTTGTAATCTGACAAATGTAACATAAGGAAACATCCAATCAAATCATGTCCACTAGATGGTTTGTGGAGGAAGAGAAACTTTAATTGTAAGAGCCCAATTTTGTGGAAATACAGATGTTTTAAGCTGTGGGGCACAAAATCTTACCTCTTGGATTTACAGAGAACATGCTAGTCATCTAGTCCATCTAATGGTCCCCACATGAATCCCGAATTTGTCCCTTATGGCTTCTGCACCCTGGCTGCAGGCTCAGAAGGCAGACCTTCATCCTTAACACTACATCCTGCCTGCCTTTTAATTTCAGCAGAAGCTTAGGAAGCAAAGAATTGGAACAAAGTATGGGCTTTGGTTCTCCAGTTGACCCTGCATGACAAGCTGGGACTAAGTCTCCCATTACACCAGTGGTCTGCCCTGCCTTCTGGAAGCAAATATTTAAATAGTCACTTCTATACATTCTTCATTAATTCACTGGTTTCTTCAGTAGACTTCTGAGTGCTGATTATGTTCAGGGTACTGGGATAGCATCCCTAAAGACTGTTATAAAGTAGAAAACACACTTCAAGGAACTAATCATCTGATAAGGAAAAAAAAAACCATAAACGCCCAATAATTGGAATTCAGAAATATTTACTGGACATGGCTTCATGCCAAATATTATGGTAAATCCTGAGGATTAAAAATAGATGAGATTAAGACCAACACAAACAATAATAATTATGTGAATAATATTTATGTAAATGAAAGCCCTAGGGAGGTATATATGATGATGGTAATGGTAGTAGCAATAATAAATGATAATAAAAATAATAAATAATTAGCACGTATTAAGTTACAATGTGATTCCAGTAAACTTTCTGAGAACCTTATCCTCATTAAAATTTTATAAGTGGCAGTATTATCATTGTTATTATCCCTGTGATCAATTGGGGAAATTGAAACACAGAGAGATTATATAACTTCTGCAAAATCACAAAGCATGAAGTGAGGTAGATAAGAGTCAAACTTGGCATTCTGGCTCCAGAACGACATTACAAATAGGAAAACAACTGCTTTTCCTTGGGATGTGACTGGAAATGGAACTAGAGAAATGTCTACGGGAGAGATGCTATTTTGCTAATTCTTAAAGAAGAATATAGAAAGCTTCAGAAAGAAAAGAATTGAACTTCCCGAGAAAGGGAAATAGAACATATAAAGGCACAGAGGCATGAAAGAGTGTGATAGAGACGTGGCTGCTTAAGGGTGGCTAGAGCTCAGAGATAGGACACAAGCAAGGGGCGATGCAGAAAGACGGAGCGGAAAAGGTAGGTGGGGTTCCAAGCTTGTATCTGCCATATTTAGGAGCATGGGCTTTCCTTGCATGTGTCGGCGAGCTATGCCCATTATGGGGTCCAGGAAGGGTCTCTGTCCCTTGGTCTCCCTCCAAACCCCGACCATCCCTTTTTTATTTCTGCCCAGCTTCCGGTAACATTAGTTTCAATATTTGACCAGTTCCCCTTCCCCTGTATCATGTGAATCACTTTTATTCTTTAAGGGTTTGTTGGAAACAAGTCATGATCTCAAATAACTGCCTGTTTTAAGCAATCTGAGCTTTAACTTTAAATCAAAATGCATCAGGTTTTAGAGTTACTGAGACAGCTGCACTTGAAGAAAAAAAACACTTTCCTTTATGAAGCACCTTAAAAGTGTAACAAATTCAGGACTTAATATAACGGACGGACCCTCTTGAAAGGAATAGCATTTAATGGCGACAAGGACTTAGAAAAGCAACCTGAAGTTCAAAATGTGAATACAGGTGTGCCAGCCAAAGTCAATGTCCTACCTGCAGCTGCATCAACAACCCCAGTGCTCTTTTTTCTGTCACGGTTGTCTCATCTTTCTGGGTGCAGCACCCCATCTCCAGAGTTCAAGACACAGACTCATTCTGCTGGTCTTACTGTGCATGGACCCATGGAGACTCCAGTTGGACCTCAAGTTGTGATCTCTAAAGGCTCAAATGGTCTAAAGACTGAAATGGTCACCAGGTATTTCCTTATCATTGAGATCAAACATGTGATATGCTTGCTCATCAATTTCTAGCTACAGAACAGGGAGGGAGCTCCTAGAAAAATCTTCCTCTCCATCCTCTTTTTATGCTCCTCTTCTTCCTGCCTTCCCTCTCCATTCTCTCCCATAGATTTTTAGAATAAAGGGTGGCTTTTGGGGGGGTGGCTGGTTGGCTCAGTTGGTTAAGCATCTGACTCTTAATTTTGGCTGAGGTGATGATCTCATGGTTCATGAGATCAAGACCCACATCAGGCTCTGTGCTGACAGTGCAAAGCCTGCTTGGGATTCTCTCTCTGCCCCTCTCTGTCTCTGCTCCTTCCCCACTTGTGTCGGTGCATGCTCTCTCTCTCTTTCTCTCTCTGTTTCTCAAAATAAATAAATAAACTTAAAAAAAGATAACTTTTTGGAAACAGACTGGGAGGTGGATGGTACACTTGGCTGCCAAGTAAAAATTCTCTTTGGCAGAAGAAAAGTTAGAACTCTCTCAAGTTAATAATTGTTATTAAATTACACATCCTTACTGAACCAAGTGCTAACTGAATAGCAGAAAAAGCAAATGCTGCAGAAAATCTGAAGAGAGGATATCAATGTAACCTAGAATATGTAGAGACTTATTTACACTTGAATCAAATTTTCTCCGGCTGAAAGCACTTTGTGCTCATATTACATACACAAAATATTGTTACTTTATTTCTGCTGGCCTGAATGCTCAAATATCAAATAATTCCTTATTTCTTGTGCTGGATTATAAACATACACGTACCAAATTGTCTTGATGACAGAGAGCACACATTTATTTTCATGAATCATTTCCATTATTAGGGCTAAATAAAAAATATATTCATACACATTTTTGTCACGCGTGATCTTAATTACTACCCACAAAAGGTAGCTAGAATCACCTCTATTTGCAGATAAAGAAAGTGAGGTTTTGAGAAACCAAGTTAAGGTCACTGGACAAGAAAAGTGACAGGGTTGGGATAGCAACCTAGGTCTTTTGAAGGCAGACTGTGAGTTCTGGGGACTCAGAGAACTTCATGTGGTCTCCTACATGCCATTCAGCAAGCCTTAATTCACACGCCAGACAGGTATTAAGTACCAACCACATGACATCAGCAACAGCAGATGGCTTTGGGTGGTCACTCTTTTTTTTTTTTCTAAGTTTATTTATTTTGAGAGAGAAAGAGCATGCACAATTTTGAGGGAGGGGCAGAGAGAGGGGGAGAGAGAGAATTCTGACACAGAGAGAGCCTGACACAGGGCTTGATGGGGCTTGATCCCATGAACCATAAGATCATGACCTGAGCCAAAATCAAGAGTGGGATATTCAACAGACTGAGCCATCCAGCTGTCTCTCAGTGGCCACTCTTTGCACAAAGGGAGTAGGACACCTGATTGAGAAGTGGGCTTAGGACATTTATCCCCTGTCATTCTTTTAAGCATCCTTTTGGCCTCTCTGTCTTAATGGCACCAAGGGCCTCTAGAAATATAACTTTTCCTATCAAGCATAGGAAGAGGAGATTTTGCAGCTTTGCTCAAACTTGACAGAATTCCTGGGAGAAACAGAAAAGTGAGCAATGCTCATACTGGCTACTCCTCAAAGGATTTACAGATAAATAATCCTACCGGCTTTAGTGTGGCAGCCGGATGCAACCCAGACTTACCACTGTCTATTCTTTTATTCAACACTTGCAAAAGCTTGGGTAGTTTAAATAGGGAAGAAAACATGTTGCATTCAAAACAACTCTCTTAAGAGCATGCGGAATAGGTAAAGAACAGACTGCTTTACATATTTAGAGCTGAGCTGTAACACAAAACTCACAAGAAGTTTGTCAAATGCATCATCGTGTCTACGGTAAGCAGTAGAAAAGTGAGGACAGGAAGTAATTTTTCAATTAACAGGTCACACAATACGTGCCTGAGCCTTCTTAGCAATAATCATTCACAAATAATACTGTTTTCCTTAATGGGCCAGATGTCTTGAGAGCATATTTGGAACCAAATCTACTGTATCTCAATGCAACTGCATCCCTATGGGTGAAAATGTCCCTACAGCCAATGGCCTTACCTGCCCAGGCATTCAGCTGGTGATGTCCAGACCCACAGAAGGTGGGCTAGGAAGGACAAGGACTTTCACTGGCAGGAAATGATGCTGGAATGGAGGAAGGAGAAGATAAGGGGCAGGGAGAGTTGACAAAAAATAAATACTTTGATTCTGAGCTAGGCTCATTCCCTAGGCATCACTCAAGAAATGGCTTAACAGAGGCAAAGGCACGACACCGAGTTATAAAATCAGTTCCAAATTTGCCAAAATGTCAGCACTGTGTCTTCTCTGAGCCCCTCCTGTACCTCAATTCTCAGAGCAAAGTAAAGCCTCCCATACCACTGACTGCTTCTCCTCACTGATTTCCTAGGGTATGTCAATTCACGATCATCTTTAAAGCAAAAAAAGTCGTATAAACTTCTTGTAGGGTAGCCATGCCAAAATGCACGAGTCCACGGTGGATGTGGGTGCCCTGCCACACCTTTGCAAGCTGCCATGTTGCAACACGTTGAGCCAAATGCTAGTTTACGGTCAGACCTTCTTCCTTTCACATCTCATCTCTGCTTCAGGAATACTGCTGGGCTCTTGAAAAGACCCAATACTGTTGGAGCCTAGTAAGAATTTGAATAATGAGGAAAAAAGATTGTTCAGCTTTACATGGCAACATTATGCACTCAGCTTCATTCCTTTCTTTCCAGGACCTCGAGATAAAGTTCTCTACTCGTCTGGTCAGTGTAGGGTTGCTGAAAATACATTGAGAGAAAGAAAGCGGGAGAAAGGACCAGAGCATTTGCTGCCCCCCTCCCTGCATTCTACTGCACAGAGGCAGCCGCTGTCCATTCTTAGCCACCTCTTGTATTTGCTACTTAACTTTGCTGAACAACGTGCTCATCTGGCTACTTCCGGGTTAGTTGTCAATTTTAGACACTCTCTGTTGACTTGTCACCAGGGAGAATGGCACACTTACTCTTTTAAACCAGCACCACTGGGGTATACACACGTCCCCCCTCTCCCCACCTTCCTAATACATTTTATCACACTTTCTGGTAAATTAATATTCAATACTGACATTATTATGACCATTGGAATGTTACAGCTGAGATATGGATGCACCAGGAGCACATTTCCTTTCTTACAGAAGTTTGCATTTTTCCTGGGGGAAAAAAATTGTTTCTTATTTTTTTAAAAAAAATATGTCTTAGCTTTATATGTACCTGTCATATGATTTTTCCCAAGTACTCCAACCATGAGGTGACAGTCCTCCCGGTGTCATCAGGTGGTCTATCAGTTTGTTTCCACCCACACAGGCACCCTTTGGGAACTTCCGTCCAGAAGTCCTTTGGGGCTGGCTGCCTGTTGCCTGATGTGCATCCTGAGCTTCCCCTACATTGACATTATCCAAATATCCTTCCTCTCTGGTGGCAGAATCCTGTTTTCTGGATCATATGTGTCTTTTTGGCTCCATGGTTTATTCCCTCATTTCTAGGAGGGGTGCCTGTCAGTAGCTTCCCAAAAAAGGGTGCATAGGCATTAAAAGTGTAAGGCCTTGCATGTCTAAAAAAAAGGCCTTGCATTTTTATTTTGCCCTCATACTTAGTGATATTTTGGTTGGATATAGAATTATGGACTGGAAATAGTGTGTTCTCAAAATTTTAGAGTTATTACCATATCATCTTCCGTTTTCCCATTACTACTAAACAAGTAACACTTTTGATTCTTGTTCTTTTTTTATGTGAATTTTTCTTTTTCTTTTTTCTTTTTCTGAAAGTTTTGGCTGTTCTGAGACAATGATTTGCCTTAATATGGGTCTTTTTAAACATCACGCTGGGGCGGGGGGTGCCTGGGTGGCTCAGCCAGTTGAGTGTCTGACTCTTGGTTTCGGCTCAGGTCATGATCTCAGGATTTGTGGGATCAGGCCCCGCATCGGGCTTTGCACTGACAGTGTGGAGCCTGCTTGGGATTCTCTCTCCTCTCTCTGCTCTCCTCCACTCACTCATGTGTCCTCTTTCTCAAAAAAAAAAAAAAATTATTTTATAAAATAAACAAACAAACAAACATCAGATGGCTGGGCATTACATGGCCCTTTCAATATGTAAACATAGTGTGTCTTTTCCTTTCTGATCAATTTTCTTCAATTTTTTTCTTTGATAATTTCCTGTCCTCTATTTCTCTCTCTCTCTCTCCCTTTTTCTGGAATGATCACACTACAGATGGTGGAAACCCCAGACCAGTTCCCTGTCTCATCTTTTCTCTCTTATTTTCCAAACTTTTATTCTATTTTCAAGGACATTTCTTTGAGTTAATCTGCCATACTTTACACTGAATTGTTAAGAATTTGTGCACCAAATTTTCTTATTTTTCTTAACAGAAACACTACATAAAATTCATAAAAACTCTACCCAAAAGTTACATCAAAAAGCAATTGCCAAACTTTTGTGTTTGAGAAAAAAAATTACGAAGCTGTGACCTAAAATGTAAGGAATGTGCTCAGCAGTAATTGATTAGTCTGTCATCATCAAAGAAAGTTTTGATGTGATAATTGAATGTTCTAGATCACTGACTTTAAAAAAACAACATAAAAATTAAGACACGTATGTTGACATAAAATTAATGTATTCAAAAATGTTTCTATAGGAAAAGTATTATGCTAGGGATCATGAAGACCAGAAACTGCGGTGAATTTATTTATACCAAGTACTGTTCTAGTAGATGCCTTAGTAAATATAGAAATCAATACAAAGTCTTCACCTGGTAGATGTTAAGAGCCCAAAATGATACAGGGAAAGTATATTATTTTTATCATTGCTTAAAAATATAAATGTATGGTATCCACCATTCCTCTAAATCTCCTTTAGTTTCAGGAACACTCATATTTTTTTAGTCCATTCAGTCAGTCAGTCTGTAAACAAACCATTGAATGTCAGGTGTGTTCCGGGCTGTGAAAATACAAAGTTGGGTTAGAAATGGAGCCTGTTTCTATGCATCTCACACTGCTTAGAAAGAACAGGCTGGGGTTACTCCATCTAACTCTGGACAAGGGGGACTTCAGACAAAAGCCTCAGTGTAGCCAACCCAAGGCCAAACTCTGATTTAAAGTGTGTGTCCCTTTGTTTTTGCAGCCAGAGATGGAGTAAGAGGTACATGGGTCTGCTCTTCAGGAAGAGCAGTGGACCCCCCACTTTGCCTGCACAGGAAGCTTCCTGTACACGAACCTGAGAGCAAGAAGAGGGGAAGGGAAAAACACAGGCTTGCCTGTGCCGCGGGCCAGGGAAAGGATTGGAAATTGTGTCACCTTAGGAAAACAGCTGTCATCCTAAACCCAGGATTAGTTTGAGCTGCCTGCGAGCACTTGTGTGTGTCCTTGAGGGACGTGGTGAGTATGCATCTAAATATGGACGTGTGTCCATGAGCTGTTCTCAGGTGGCTGGAAGCCTGTATCTCTGCCTCACGCTAGCAGAGCCCTCAAAGCAGATCTGGTTTGACAAGATCTTTCCTCCTTCACACGCCAAATTTGGGAAATAAACTCATATGAATCCCTCTGCCCCACAGATGGCCCGTTTAAGAGGTGTTATGGACTGCATATCTGTGTCCCTCCCAAAATTCATATGTTGACGCTCCCAACCCTCAGTGAGATTGTATTAGAAGCTAATTAGGTTTAGATATGGGGCGCCTAGGTGGCTCATTCTCTTGAGCATCCATGTGTTGATTTCAGCTCAGGTTTCTCAAGGTTTCTGAGTTTGAGGCCCGCGCTGAGCTCCATACTAACAGCGCAGAGCTTGCTTGGAATTCTCTCTCTCTCCCTCTCTCTCTCTGCCCCTCCCCCCACCTCTCAAAATAAATACAATTTTCAAGTTTGGTTTTTTTTTTTTTTTTTTTTTTTTTTTTTTTTTTTTTTTTTTTTTTTACTTATTCTGAGAGAGGGAGAGAGAGGGAGAAAGAGAGAATTCTAGGTAGGACCACATAGACAGCACAGAGCCTGACAGGGGGCTCGAACTCATGAACTGTGAGATCATGACCTGAGATGAAATTAAGAGTCAGAGGCTTAACCGACTGAGCCACCTAGGTACGCACAAATAAATAAATTATTTTTTAAAAAAAGAAGTTAATTAGGTTTAGATAAGGTCATGAGGTCCATGGAGCCATTAGGATGTGATTAGTGCGATTATAAAAGAGAGATTAGCGCTTGCTCTCTCTGCCATGTGAGGACACAAGAATAAGAAGGCTACCAGCAAATCAGGAAGAGGGCTCTCACCAGACACTGGGTCTGCTGGCACCTTGATCTTGGACTTCCCAGGCTCCAGAACTGTGAAAAATAAATGTGTTTTTTGTTGTTGCTATTGTTGAAGCCACCCAGTCTATGGTATTTTGTTGTAGCAATCCAAACTTAATAAGACTGAAAGGATCCATAGAATAAATACTTGGACGAAGCCAACTTCTGTGAGCAAAAGATGGTAATTTCCTTAAGGGAGGGAGAGACCCATCCTGGAAAGGGTCGGAGAAGGGCTTTCTCTGTGAGAAAGGAAGTAAGATAGAAAAGCAAGGCAGAGCGAAGGGGTGCTTCATGAGGGGGGTCTCTGTGAAGGAACTAACCTTTTTCTTTTCCCATCGGGTGATGGAAGCAGTGACATTTAACATCCAGCTTTAAAATTTCTCGTCATGTCCTTGTGATCTCAAATGTTTAGTAAAACCTGTTACCTTATCTCTTGATACCGGTGGTGCTCGGAGAAATAAAACGATGGGCACAGAGGGACAGCTTTGCTGTGCTGGTGACTAGCATGCTGGTGGCAGCAAGGGAGTGAGGAGAAAGAGATCCAAGAAGTCCAAGAGGTAATGTCGAAAATAGCGTGGGTGGCTTGGTCGGTTAAGCATCTGATTCTTGATTTCAGTTAGGGTCATGATCTCACAGTTCGCGAGTTCGAACCCCGCATCAGGCTCTGTACTGACAGTGTGGGATGCTCTCTCTCTCTCCCTTTCTCTCTGCCCCTCCTCTGATCTCACTTTGTCTGTTTCTCTCTCTCTCTCAAAATAAATAAGCTTAAAAAAAAAAAAGGAAAAGAAAATAGTGTGTCAGGTCACCAAAATTCCATGCTTTGGTAATTTACACAGGATTTTTAGGATTACATGACAGCCTTTTCAAAGGAAAAAATAAGAAAATCAATAATTCAAGCTTGGACCATCATACTGTGCCGGCAGACAAATAGAGTGGAAAGATTATTAGTTTTAGAGTTGAGTGACGTGAATTCGAGTCCCGGCTCTGCCATTCATCAGCCACAACTCCTCTGAACCTCACGTTAGAAAATGAGATAATAATCTTGACCTAATCCCTTCTCAAGGATTTTTGAGAGAATTACACAAGACAATAAATGTAAAAAAGGCGTTGCAAGTTGCCTAGTGCTCCACGTATTTGCATGTAAGGGTGACCAAAAGGAGAGCTAGGCAGGGGGCACCACACTCACCCCCTTGGGCCTGCCTTGTACCATCCAGCATCCCCAGTACCAGGGATGGGCGAGGCTGGGTGGGGTCTGCTGACTCAACCATCCAGCTCACCGCAGGCTCGTCTCAGTGGACGGGGATGACTCAGGGAGCAGCTGAAGCATTTCATATGTACATCCGCCTCCAAACCCAATCTGAACTGGCCACCTAACCCTTTTGTTATCTTTTGGTTTGGAGCATGCTAAGAATGGCAATTATGAAATTTTAAAAGATTCATTGGCACCATTAGAATGAAATTCATCTTCAGAACAAAGAAGACTTGCTCGCTTTTGCATACAAATAAAACCTGCACAAAAGCCTGGGATAAATTCCATTTTCCTCTTTGGCAGAGTTTCTGTCCTCTAGAAAGAAAAGTAATTCTGAGAGGCAACATGCTTTGCAACTTTATTCCTCTTTGTTGGAAAAAGCCCGAGTGCTGTGAAGGGGATACGTGGGGAAACGCCATATTGAGAATTAGTAGCATTTGTCAACATAATAACCAGTCATTCACCTACTCTGCAATTGGTGCTTTTTCTGGTAGGTCATTTGATTTGGACAATAATTCTGTGAAAAGAAATGCCATCCCCACTTTACAGAAAAGGCTGCGATATGAGAAGTGAGTCATTTATCCAAGGAAACCATGAGATAGAGTCACATGCAAGGGGGGACTCCAAGCCTAGGCTCTTTTCAAAACACCCATGGAAACTTCCCTTGAAAAGAAAGGAGGAGAGTGGTTGGCATCCCCACCCTAGTATTCCAGGACTGTGAGTCCTAAAGGATCAGAAGGTGGTGAGGAGTGGGAACAACAGAAACACACTCCAATTTTTAGAGCAGAAGTGAGGTTTCTGAACTGACAAAAGGACACCCCATTATTTCTTTCCATAGGCATGGGTCTCAGCAAGGTGGCAGAGGTGACTAAATTGATCTCCCTTAGCTGCTTAGGGAAAAGAGCTCTGGATTTGGGGTCAAGCCCCAGGTCCACTACTTATTAGCCTTGTGACCTTCAGAAAAGCACTCAACCTTTCTGTCTTAACAGGGCTCCAGGGGGATTGAATCAGCTTTAATATAGTATCTAGCTCCGGCTGGTGGTCAAGATAGAAATCCCCAAGGAAGGGCACCCTCAACGATACTGGGCTGGGTCCGCCCAGCCTCCATGTTGACCCCAGAAAGCTGGCAGCAGAGTGAGCATCTCCCACACTCTATTAATTCACCCTCATCTCCACAGGATCAAGGGTTTGATATTTGGGGGAGGAATCACTGAAGCCCAAAGCTAGTCTCTGGCAAAACAATTCAGAACAGCAAATGGAAAGCAGCTAATCTCTTTTACTATAAAGCATAAATTAGAAATGATAAGAATGTTAGAAGACCCCCAAGTCACCTTGAGGACACTCGAATTCATTCGCCAATTTCACAATCTTTTAAAAGTAAGAGGACTGTGGGGTTTTTTTGGAGCAAGTTGTTCGGGGAAAGATAACTTGCCCCACATCATAAGCATTTCATAGCTGTTCTATTTGCAGGGCTGAAAATGCCACGTGAAGAAAGGGTTGCAAATAGTCTCAATAGTTCAAGGTGTTTGAACGTGCAATACAAATAACCAGGGGCTGAGAAAGGACAGCGGATGTCTCACACATATGAGATGAGGCTTTAAGATAATGAAACTGTTTCCAAGGACATCTTTCACTGACTTAAGCTAAATGTGAGCAGCAGTCCGGGCAGGTATGCCCTCTTACATTTTCTCCCTGCTCCCTACTTCTCCTCAGAGTCACCTCAAGTGTGCGGCTGACGACTGTCTGTACCCCTCCACTCTCTCTTGTCACAGATGAGACAAGGTCAGCCCTGGCCCCTTCTCCGGGAGGTACCAGGCCCGAGGAGGAGGCCTGTGGGCAGCTACGGCCCTTCACTGCTGGTCCGGGGCTGACCTCATGCCCCACGTAAGATGATGAGAAACCTGCTTCTTTGTTGGTATTTTAACTTTTTACTTTGATGTAATTTTAGACTTACAGAAATAGCACAGGAGAGTACCCTTCACCCAGCTTGCCATCACGTTAACATCTTACATAACCACAGCCAAATTATAAAATTATCAACCCAGGAAATTAATATCATACGATGCTCTTAACTAAATTACAGACGGATATTTTGCCCTTGTAAATGTTGCCGCAATGAAGGAAAAAAAAAAAAAAACTGGTTCATCTATATTTTTCACACCGTTGCTGTGTCTTGAAGGTAGATTCCTCAAGTGACGTGGCCGGATGACAAAGCAAGTGCATGGCGAGCTCTGGCAAGTGTGGCCTACAGCCTCTCGAGATGAGTTGTGCCAGTTGGGCACAGCCTCCAGCAAGATGTACCAGTACCTGTCTCCCCCACTCCTCCACCAGAATGCTGCGTTGTACTTTGCACATCTGACAAGTGAGACGTGGTCTCTGGTGACATTTTCATCCTGATTTGTCTAATTATGAGTAATTTGAACATTGTTCATATGTTTGAAGACCGTCTGCTTTGTTTGTATCGCTATCCCAAGGAAAGGCATGGAAGACCCCGGTCACCAAAGTATTCACTCATCCCAGCTGGGTGTGGGCAGGGAATAAAGGTCACAGATTCTCTGGTCCTAAAGCTGTGCACATAGGCAGTCATTGTCCCTCTGCCGGTCTCAGTGCCCTGGGAATGTCCTACTCAGCTAACAGGTATCAAGAGCTGCCCTCTCCCTAAGAAACTGAACCTATGGGAAGATCACGGGCCTCAGGTCAGTTTAACTTGACTACTTTTGAGCTATGTGGTTTGGGGCAACTCATTTCACCTGTTTGGATCTCAGTTTTGTCATTTTAAAAAAGGAAATAGGGGCACCTGGGTGGCTCAGTAGGTTAAGCGTCGGACTCTTGATTTTTGGTTCAGGTAGCGATCTCACAGTTCTTGATTTCAAGACCCAGATCGGGTCGTTCCGGAAGATGGCGGCGTAGGAGGACGCGGGGCTCACAGCGTGTCCTGCCGATCACTTAGATTCCACCTACACCTGCCTAAAGAACCCAGAAAACCGCCAGAGGATTAGCAGAAGGGAGTCTCCGGAGTCAAGCGCAGACTAGAGGCCCACGGAAGAGGGTAGGAAGGGCGGCGAGGCGGTGCGCGCTCCACGGACTGGCGGGAGGGAGCCGGGGCGGAGGGGCGGCTCGCCGGCCAAGCGGAGCCCCCGAGTCGGGCTGGCAAAAGCGGAGGGGCCGGACAGACTGTGTTCCGACAGCAAACGCGACTTAGCGTCTGGGAGGTCATAAGTTAACAGCTCTGCGCGGAAAGCGGGAAGGCTGGAGGACAAAGGGAGGGAGAGCTGCTGAGCCCCCGGACGGCAGAGCTCAGCTTGGCGGGGAACAAAGGCGCCAGCGCCATCTCCCCCGCCCATCCCCCAGCCAAAATCCCAAAGGGAACCAGTTCCTGCCAGGGAACTTGCTCGCTCCGCGCAAACACCCAACTCTGTGCTTCTGCGGAGCCAAACCTCCGGCAGCGGATCTGACTCCCTCCCGCCGCCACAGGGCCCCTCCTGAAGCGGATCACCTAAGGAGAAGCGAGCTAAGCCTGCCCCTCCTGCCCCCATGCACCTTGCCTACCCACCCCAGCTAATACGCCAGCTCCCCAGCACCACAAGCCTGGCAGTGTGCAAGTAGCCCAGACGGGCCACGCCACCCCACAGTGAATCCCGCCCCTAGGAGAGGGGAAGAGAAGGCACACACCAGTCTGACTGTGGCCCCAGCGGTGGGCTGGGGGCAGACATCGGGTCGGACTGCGGCCCCGCCCACTAACTCCAGTTATACACCACAGCACAGGGGAAGTGCCCTGCAGGTCCTCACCACGCAAGGGACTCTCCAAAATGACCAAACGGAAGAATTCCCCTCAGAAGAATCTCCAGGAAATAACAACAGCTAATGAACTGATCAAAAAGGATTTAAATAATATAACAGAAAGTGAATTTAGAATAATAGTCATAAAATTAATCGCTGGGCTTGAAAACAGTATACAGGACAGCAGAGAATCTCTTGCCACAAAGATCGAGGGACTAAGGAACAGTCACGAGGAGTTGAAAAACGCTTTAAACGAAATGCAAAACAAAATGGAATCCACGATGGCTCGGCTTGAAGAGGCAGAGGAGAGAATAGGGGAACTAGAAGATAAAGTTATGGAGAAAGAGGAAGCTGAAAGAAAGAGAGATAAAAAAATCCAGGAGTATGAGGGGAAAATTAGAGAACTAAGTGATAAACTAAAAAAAAATAATATACGCATAATTGGTATCCCAGAGGAGGAAGAGAGAGGGAAAGGTGCTGAAGGGGTACTTGAACAAATTATAGCTGAGAACTTCCCTGAACTGGGGAAGGAAAAAGGCATTGAAATCCAAGAGGCACAGAGAACTCCCTTCAGACGTAACTTGAATCGATCTTCTGCACGACATATCATAGTGAAACTGGAAAAATACAAGGATAAAGAGAGAATTCTGAAAGCAGCAAGGGATAAACGTGCCCTCACATATAAAGGGAGACCTATAAGACTCGTGACTGATCTCTCCTTTGAAACTTGGCAGGCCAGAAAGGATTGGCACGATATCGTCAGTGTGCTAAACAGAAAAAATATGCAGCCGAGAATCCTTTATCCAGCAAGTCTGTCATTTAGAATAGAAGGAGAGATAAAGGTCTTCCCAAACAAACAAAAACTGAAGGAATTTGTCACCACTAAACCAGCCCTACAAGAGATCCTAAGGGGGATCCTGTGAGACAAAGTACCAGAGACATCACTACAAGCATAAAACATACAGACATCACAATGACTCTAAACCCATATCTTTCTATAATAACACTGAATGTAAATGGATTAAATGCGCCAACTAAAAGACATAGGGTATCAGAATGGATAAAAAAACAAGACCCATCTATTTGCTGTCTACAAGAGACTCATTTTAGATCTAAGGACACCTTTAGATTGAGAGTGAGGGGATGGAGAACTATTTATCATGCTCCTGGAAGCCAAAAGAAAGCTGGAGTAGCCATACTTATATCAGACAAACTAGACTTTAAATTAAAGGCTGTAACAAGAGATGAAGAAGGGCATTATATAATAATCACAGGGTCTATCCACCAGGAAGAGCTAACTATTATAAATGTCTATGCGCCAAATACCCGAGCCCCCAGATATATAAAACAATTACTCATAAACATAAGCAACCTTATTGATAAGAATGTGGTAATTGCAGGGGACTTTAACACCCCACTTACAGAAATGGATAGATCATCTAGACACACAGTCAATAAAGAAACAAGGGCCCTGAATGATACATTGGATCAGATGGACTTGACAGATATATTTAGAACTCTGCACCCCAAAGCAACAGAATATACTTTCTTCTCGAGTGCACATGGAACATTCTCCAAGATAGATCATATACTGGGTCACAAAACAGCCCTTCATAAGTTTACAAGAATTGAAATTATACCATGCATACTTTCAGACCACAATGCTATGAAGCTTGAAATCAACCACAGGAAAAAGTCTGGAAAACCTCCAAAAGCATGGAGGTTAAAGAACACCCTACTAACGAATGAGTGGGTCAACCAGGCAATTAGAGAAGAAATTAAAATATATATGGAAACAAACGAAAATGAAAATACAACAATCCAAACGCTTTGGGATGCAGCGAAGGCAGTCCTGAGAGGAAAATACATTGCAATCCAGGCCTATCTCAAGAAACAAGAAAAATCCCAAATACAAAATCTAACAGCACACCTAAAGGAAATAGAAGCAGAACAGCAAAGGCAGCCTAAACCCAGCAGAAGAAGAGAGATAATAAAGATCAGAGCAGAAATAAACAATATAGAATCTAAAAAAACTGTAGAGCAGATCAACGAAACCAAGAGTTGGTTTTTTGAAAAAATAAACAAAATTGACAAACCTCTAGCCAGGCTTCTCAAAAAGAAAAGGGAGATGACCCAAATAGATAAAATCATGAATGAAAATGGAATGATTACAACCAATCCCTCCGAGATACAAACAATTATCAGGGAATACTATGAAAAATTATATGCCAGCAAATTGGACAACCTGGAAGAAATGGACAAATTTCTAAACACCCACACTCTTCCAAAACTCAATCAGGAGGAAATAGAAAGCTTGAACAGACCCATAACCAGCGAAGAAATTGAATCGGTTATCAAAAATCTCCCAACAAATAAGAGTCCAGGACCAGATGGCTTCCCAGGGGAGTTCTACCAGACGTTTAAAGCAGAGATAATACCTATCCTTCTCAAGCTATTCCAAGAAATAGAAAGGGAAGGAAAACTTCCAGACTCATTCTATGAAGCCAGTATTACTTTGATTCCTAAACCAGACAGAGACCCAGTAAAAAAAGAGAACTACAGGCCAATATCCCTGATGAATATGGATGCAAAAATTCTTAATAAGATACTAGCAAATCGAATTCAACAGCCTATAAAAAGAATTATTCACCATGATCAAGTGGGATTCATTCCTGGGATGCAGGGCTGGTTCAACATTCGCAAATCGATCAACGTGATACATCACATTAACAAAAAAAAAGAGAAGAACCATATGATCCTGTCAATCGATGCAGAAAAGGCCTTTGACAAAATCCAGCACCCTTTCTTAATAAAAACCCTTGAGAAAGTCGGGATAGAAGGAACATACTTAAAGATCATAAAGGCCATTTATGAAAAGCCCACAGCTAACATCATCCTCAACGGGGAAAAACTGAGAGCTTTTTCCCTGAGATCAGGAACACGACAGGGATGCCCACTGTCACCGCTGTTGTTTAATATAGTGCTGGAAGTTCTAGCATCAGCAATCAGACAACAAAAGGAAATCAAAGGCATCAAAATTGGCAAAGACGAAGTCAAGCTTTCGCTTTTTGCAGATGACATGATATTATACATGGAAAATCCGATAGACTCCACCAAAAGTCTGCTAGAACTGATACATGAATTCAGCAAAGTTGCAGGATACAAAATCAATGTGCAGAAATCAGTTGCATTCTTATACACTAACAATGAAGCAACAGAAAGACAAATGAAGAAACTGATCCCATTCACAATTGCACCAAGAAGCATAAAATACCTAGGAATAAATCTAACCAAAGATGTAAAAGATCTGTATGCTGAAAACTATAGAAAGCTTATGCAGGTAATTGAAGAAGATATAAAGAAATGGAAAGACATTCCCTGCTCATGGATTGGAAGAATAAATATTGTCAAAATGTCAATACTACCCAAAGCTATCTACACATTCAATGCAATCCCAATCAAAATTGCACCAGCATTCTTCTCGAAACTAGAACAAGCAATCCTAAAATTCATATGGAACCACAAAAGGCCCCGAATAGCCAAAGTAATTTTGAAGAAGAAGACCAAAGCAGGAGGCATCACAATCCCAGACTTTAGCCTCTACTACAAAGCTGTCATCATCAAGACAGCATGGTATTGGCATAAAAACAGACACATAGACCAATGGAATAGAATAGAAACCCCAGAACTAGACCCACAAACGTATGGCCAACTCATCTTTGACAAAGCAGGAAAGAACATCCAATGGAAAAAAGACAGTCTCTTTAACAAATGGTGCTGGGAGAACTGGACAGCAACATGCAGAAGGTTGAAACTAGACCACTTTCTCACACCATTCACAAAAATAAACTCAAAATGGATAAAGGACCTGAATGTGAGACAGGAAACCATCAAAACCTTAGAGGAGAAAGCAGGAAAAGACCTCTCTGACCTCAGCCGTAGCAATCTCTTACTCGGCACATCCCCAAAGGCAAGGGAATTAAAAGCAAAAGTGAATTACTGGGACCTTATGAAGATAAAAAGCTTCTGCACAGCAAAGGAAACAACCAACAAAACTAAAAGGCAACCAACGGAATGGGAAAAGATATTTGCAACTGACATATCGGACAAAGGGCTAGTATCCAAAATCTATAAAGAGCTCACCAAACTCCACACCCGAAAAACAAATAACCCAGTGAAGAAATGGGCAGAAAACATGAATAGACACTTCTCTAAAGAAGACATCCGGATGGCCAACAGGCACATGAAAAGATGCTCAACGTCGCTCCTTATCAGGGAAATACAAATCAAAACCACACTCAGATACCACCTCACGCCAGTCAGAGTGGCCAAAATGAAGAAATCAGGAGACTATAGATGCTGGAGAGGATGTGGAGAAACAGGAACCCTCTTGCACTGTTGGTGGGAATGCAAATTGGTGCAGCCGCTCTGGAAAGCAGTGTGGAGGTTCCTCAGAAAATTAAAAATAGACCTACCCTATGACCCAGCAATAGCACTGCTAGGAATTTATCCAAGGGATACAGGAGTACTGATGCATAGGGGCACCTGTACCCCAATGTTTATAGCGGCACTCTCAACAATAGCCAAATTATGGAAAGAGCCTAAATGTCCATCAACTGATGAATGGATAAAGAAATTGTGGTTTATATACACAATGGAATACTACGTGGCAATGAGAAAAAATGAAATATGGCCTTTTGTAGCAACATGGACGGAACTGGAGAGTGTGATGCTAAGTGAAATAAGCCATACAGAGAAAGACAGATACCATATGGTTTCACTCTTATGTGGATCCTGAGAAACTTAACAGAAACCCATGGGGGAGGGGAAGGAAAAAAAAAAAAGAGGTTAGAGTGGGAGAGAGCCAAAGCATAAGAGACTGTTAAAAACTGAGAACAAACTGAGGGTTGATGGGGGGTGGGAGGGAGGGCAGGGTGGGTGATGGGTATTGAGGAGGGCACCTTTTGGGATGAGCACTGGGTGTTGTATGGAAACCAATTTGACAGTAAATTTCATATATTAAAAAATAAAAAATAAAAAAATAAAAAAATAAAAAAAATAAAAAAAATAAAAAAAAAAAAAGACCCAGATCGGGCTCTATGCTGACGGCACAGAGCCTACTTGGAATTCTCTCTCTCCCCATCTCTCTGCCCCTCCCCTGGTCATGCTCTCTCTTTCGCTCTTTTCCTTCTCAAAATGAGTTTTAAAAAATAATAAATAAATAAACAAACAAATAAATAAACAAAAGTGGAAATGGATGAAATCTATTCAATTTCACATGACTGTCACAAAGATTAAATGAGTTAATGGATATGAAGCTTCTCCCTCATGGCCAATAAGTGAAGAACACTGGTAAATGTTCTCCTGAGTTTCTTTCTGCTCCCACACAGGTCATGAAATAGTCCCTCATTAACTGTAATGCCCTCTTGCCTCTAAACACCTGAGAGAGAGGGGTGCCCAGTGAAGTGGCTTGAACCCAGACCTTGCTTCTTGACCTTGACCACAGAGCAGGAGAACAAGATGGCTCTTGGATACTAGAATTTAGGTGTTGTATCATTGGATCAGGAAGATAACTGAGGTGGGTAGGGGACAGGATCGCCAGGTTCAGTAAATAAAAATGCAAATTATAAATAATAAATTTGAAGTTCACACCATGGGTGTGAAAGACACTCATGTAGGATGCTCTCCTAAATTTAGAAACCTACCAACATTATTTCAAGCACATTTCTAAAATATGGAGATTTGATGAGACTAAGGTTACTGGACAAAATATAGGGCACTCAAATTTGAATTTCAGGTAAACAATGAATTTTTTTTTGGTATAAGTAGATCCCACATATTCAGTGAGACATACTTACATTAGAAATTATTTGTTGTTGATCTGAAATTTCAATATTGCATGGGGCATACTTATAACTTAAAAAATTATTAGTTATCCAAAACTCAAATTTAACCGGCAATCTTGTATGTTATCTGGCCACCCTAGTAAGAAACCTTTCAGTCACTGAAAATCACCTGCCTACGGCCCTACATGAAAGCTGGGTGTCCCTCCATTGTCTGTGCACATCACTGGACCGGCTGATGCCCTAGGATGCCAGAGAAGTAAGTGAAGTAGATGCTGAAACCCATTAGAAACGGCCATGGATAAAATGCCTGGCAGTTGTAGAACTCTCAGTCTGTTAGTTGCAAATGACAGAAACCCAACTAAGCTGGCATACACAAAAGGTGGAAGGTATTGTCCCATGTAGCTGAAAACTTAAGGGACACAGTTGACTTCAACATGCCAACATGAAGGGGTCTGATGGTGTCATTAAGAATATCTTCTTTTCTCCATCTCTCGGCTTTGCCTGTCTGTATTTGGGCTTTATTCTCGGGCAAGCCCTTTATGCCCACGTGGTGGCAAAGATGGCAAACGGCAGCTCCAGCTTGGATCATCCTCACGACGAATCGTTGTACGAGGGGAAGGAGCTCTGCCTCTTTCCCAGTTGCTTCCAGAAGAGGCTCACGGAGGACTGCTGAAGGTCTCGGGTGTTGCCCACTCCTGACACTGCGACGCGGAAGCATCAGCTCCATCGGGGAACACATGAAGGGTTTCCCAGAGGAGAGATGTTCTTTGCCACCAAAGGAGTCGGGAAAGAACAATGTGCACAGGATATAACAAAAGCTGCAGTGACTCCATCGCTCACTAAAAGTTTGTTAATCAAACCTCCAATGCTGAAACAAGAAAGAAAGAGAGATTCTTGCTGTTCTTAACGCAAGAATAGCAGGAGGAAGGCCTGGAAGCAGGGATATGATGGGTGACTGAAAAATGATTGTCTGAAGCAGCTAGGAATTATAGGTTAGGGAGTATAAAGAAATGATGAAAGTAATGTTTATATCCTTTATCTGCCTACCTGATATAAGGGGGAAACCCATGTGGGGAAAACCTCCATAAATGATTAGGCATAACAGGGGTGCCTGGGTGGCTCAGTCGGTTAAGCCACCGACTTCGACTCAGGTCATGATCTCACAGTTCATGGGTTCGAGACCTGCATCAGGCTCTGTGTTAACAGCCTGGAGCCTGTTTGGATTTTGTGTCTCCCTCTCTCTGTCCCTCCCCGACTCATGCTCTGTGTCTCTCTCCTTCTCTCTCAAAAATAAATAAGCATAAAAAAATTAGGCATAACAGAAATCAAAGTGGTCTCAGGGGCCACCAAGGACACTAACTGGAACTGGAAACATATTACTGTCATACAGAAGAGGGGACTGAAGTCAGATTTAAAACATCAAGTGAGAAATCATCACAGTCCTGTCCATGCTCCTCCATAAGATGTCCTCACTCCCAAGAACACATAGCTTCAGAAAAGCTACCTTCTCCTCATCGGGTAGTCATGTCCGAGGGAGATTTTTCTGAATAGAAGAATTTGATAATTATTAAGCGTTGCAAGCTTGCAACTATTTGCTTAGCGGAAAAAACATTTCCAGCGACCAGTCATCCCTGAAATTAAACAAATAGCTTAGAATGATGGCTAGAGATGGGGGCCAGGAAGCCAGTGAAAGGAATGCCTTCCATCTTGAAGGAAATAGAAAATGGAATTTGTGGTAGAATCCAGATAAGCGGCTCTGAAGTCTGATCCGCAGATAACCCCTTTCAAGAGAGCAGGAAAGATGCCTGTAGCTTTTTCAATGGGTGTATTGCACAAAGAGAGAAAGTGCAGTGCAGAAGCCCCAGGACAGTGCTCAGCAAAACGTGGGCACTTATGTAAGGTCTACCCCTGGTCTGCACCCTGGGTCCTTCCAAGTTTTCCACAGTGTCCCCGACAATGAGAAGAGTTTGTCTCTTATGACATTTTGTGCATGTAATCTCAAATGCCAGGTTAAGAGTAAGTAAATGTATGAAAACATAACATGGGAAATATATTTTATAATCAGAAAAATTATTAGTGTGCTTATGAAATGTAATAGGGGAAACCTTGGGTGAAATCATGTTTCAAGTTATTCAGGACAGCATTATTCAAGGAAACTTTTATCCCTTTTAAAACTTGAATTCCTGTAAAAAAGAATAAAATTGCCTCTCTCTGATTTGTGTTTTCCTAAAGATCCCATTTCACTTTTCCCAGGTCCTAGGGAAACTACCTTCACTCTAAATTTAAGAGTAAAAAGTGGGGTAGGGGTACCTGGGTGGCTCATGGGTTTAGGCATCCAACTCTTGATTTTGGTTTAGGTCATGACCTCACGTTCGTGATATCGAGCCCCATGTTGGGCTCCGCACTGAATGTGGAGCCTGTTTGAGATTCTCTCTCTCCCTTTCTCTCTTCCTCCCCCCAAAATAAATAAAAAATTAAATTAAATTAAATTAAAAGAGTAAAAACAGGGAAACCCCCGAAAAAAATCAAACTAAGGACATGTGGACCAGAAACCAACAACAAATCATTCTAGAATCAACATTTTATCTTCAATAAATCCTGGGGAGCCACACGGAGCCCAGCCTCTACATGGAATCACATTGAAAGGGAACATAAATCAGACCTTAGCAGCATTAAAGAAGAATGTTGTTGTTTAAAAGGCGGCAGGAGAGACCAACACTAAACCATCCTACACACCTAGAAAACCAATTGGAGGATTAACACAACAATCTGCACAACCTGAATCACAGAATTCAGCAGGTATACGGCACAGAGAGGTGAACTTGAGGAGCGAGAAGGCGCAGGAAGAGAGGTGCTTTTGCGAGCAGAGAGAGGATGGAGACTGGGGGTGGGGGGAGGGAGAATACGGGAAAAGCATTCCTCCCCAAAAGCAGCTGGAGAGAAAGTGGAAAATTGGAAACAGCCGCAGGGACTAAACTAAAAAGAGAGAAAGGAGAAAGGAGAAAGGAGAGGGTTTAAATTCCATTAAGACTGTAAACAAGGGGAGCGCAAAGTCTGCAACTCCACAGCTCGATACCTGGCGGTGCTCTGGTGGGAAGGGTGAATCCTCAGGAACAGAGTGGGGTCCGGGAGGTTCTCAGGCCACACGGGGAAAGCGGTTCCACTGCTGGAAGGACATTTGGTAGAGACTGTTGAAGCCACCTGGTATCAGCAGACCCCGGAAGGCAGACACATTCGTTGGTGCCGGGGCAAGGTTGTTGAGGGTGAAGCCTGGTGCCAGATGTATGTTGCGATTTTCCATAATCCCTGAAACGCTGATGCTACTCTGTCTCGCGATCTTTTTTTGGGACGGGCTGGCACCTGGCTGCAGTCTCGGGGCACAGGGAGCAGCAGGGTCCAGCAAGCGTTCCTGGATGCAGCCTACATTCGGCCATTGCTCATTCGGCCTCTGCTCGGTGAGACCCTCTCACAGAGGGGCGGAACTGGTCAAAGCTGCAGTCCTTCAGAAGTAAGGGGCTGGGGCAAACAGCCGCAATTTGAGACAAAACTCAGGAGAGAGTTACTGCCTGGGGCCCGGTCATGGAAAGTGAAAAAGCGGGGAGTGGATGAAAGCTGAAGATAGAGGACCGATGCACGACTGCCGAATGGGGAGAACAGACTAAGTAGCTGGGTGGCGCCATTTTCACCACTCCCGCGCATGCGCATACACACCTACAAGCGCCACGAAACTCCACCCCAGTAGGCGAGCAGCGCCATCTAGTGGAGAGTGAAGCCATTACACTGAGCCCCGCCCAACTGGGCCAACTTGCTCTTCAAATATGCAAGTCTCACCGCCTGCTTAGTTTATGGACTGTAAAGTGCTATATAGACTGACTTCTAGGGGAAAATGAAGTAATTTCAGTCCTACTTCAATCTGTTAGGTCCATCGATTCAATTTTCTTTCTTTTTTGTTCCTCTTTTACACTTCTTTTTCTTGAATACAGAAAGAGAAAAAAATTCGTTTTTATTTTCAATTTTTATGGAAAATACTTTAATTTTTAGTACTATATTTTTTACTTTTGTGTAAATTTTTTTCAAATTCTAGTTTACTTCCATCATTTTATTTTAGTCTACTTCAGTGTATTCACCTTTTCAAATTTTCACACGATTTCCTTTTTTTTTTTTTCTGTTTTTCGTTTCTTTTCTTTTTCATGAATGCAGAAAGAGAAAAACTTCATTTTTACTTTCAATTTCTATTAAAAATATTTTTCTTTAAATTTTTTTACTATATTTTTTTATGTAAATTTTTTCAAATTCTAGTTCACTTCCATCATTTTATTTTAGTCTACGACAGTGTATTCACTTTTTCAAATTTTTAAACAATTTCCTTTTTTCCCTTTTTAAAATCTTTTTTCTCTTTTTTGTTTCTTTTCTTTTTCTTGAATACAGAAAAAGAAAAATTCATAGTTATTCTTAATTTTTATTAAAAATATTTTTCTTTAATTTTTTTCAACTATATTCTTTACTTTTGTGTATATTTTTTCAAATTCAATTTTACTCCCATCATCTCATTTTAGTCTACTTCAGTGTATTCATTTTTTCAAATTCTCAAATTATTTCCTTTTTTTCTCCCTCCCCCCCGCTTTTTTCTCTACTCTGTCAAACCACTTTCAACACCCAGACCAAAACACATCTAGTATCTAGCATCATTTATTCAATTTGTGTGTGTGTGTGTTTAATTTTTTAATTTTAATATTTTTTTTAATTTTAACTTTTCTACCTCATTAATTCCTTTTCTCACTTCAAAATGACAAAGCGAAGGAATTCAACCCAAAAGAAAGAGCACAAAGAAACAACAGCCAGGGATTTAACCAACACAGATACAAGCAAGATGTCTGAACCAGAATTTAGAATCACGGTAATAAGAATACTAGCTGGAGTCGGAAAAAGATTAGAATCCCTTTCTGCCGAGATAAAAGAAGTAAAAAATAGCCAGAATGAAATTAAAAATGCTATAACTGAGCTGCAATCACGGATGGATGCAGCGGCGGCAAGGATGGATGAGGCAGAACAGAGATTTGGCGATATAGAGGACAAACTTATAGAGAATAATGAAGCAGAAAAAAGGAGGGAGATTAAGGCGAAAGAGCATGGTTTAAGACTTAGAAAAATCAGTGACTCCTTAAAAAGGAACAACATCAGAATCATAGGGGTCCCAGAGGAGGAAGGGCGAGAAATGGGGGTAGAAGGGTTATGTGAGCAAATCATAGTGGAAAACTTTCCTAACCTGGGGAGAGACACAGACATCAACATCCAGGAAGCACAGAGGACCCCCATTAGATTCAACAAAAACCAACCATCAACAAGGCATATCATAGTCAAATTCACAAAATACTCAGGCAAGGAGAGAATCATGAAAGCAGCAAGGGAAAAAAGTCCCTAACCTACAAAGGAAGACATATCAGGTTTGCAGCAGACCTATCCACAGAAACTTGGCAGGCCAGAAAGGAGTGGCAGGATATATTCAGTGTGCTGAATCAGAAAAATATGCAGCCAAGAATTCTTATCAAGCAAGGCTGTCATTCAAAATAGAAGGAAAGATAAAAAGTTTCCCAGATGAACAAAAATTAAAGGAGATTGTGACCACTAAACTGACCCTGCAAGAAATTTTAAGGAGGACTCTCTGAAGGGAGAAAAGATGAAAGCAAAAAAAAAAAAAAAAAAAAAAAAAAAAAAAAAAAACAAAAAGAAAA
>NW_026057579.1:26504987-26514147 GCF_023721935.1 Panthera uncia
AAAAAAAAAAAAAAAAAAAAAAAAAAAAAAAAAAAAAAAAAAAAAGACCAAAAGCAACAAAGACTAGAAAGGACCAGAGAACGCCACCAGAAACTCAAACTCTACAAGCAACATGATGGCAATAAATTCATATCTTTCAGTATTCACTCTAAATGTCAATGGACTCAATCCTCCAATCAAAAGACATAGGGTAACAGAATGTATAATAAAACAAGACCCATCTATATGCTGTTTACAAGAGACACACTTTAGACCTAAAGACACCTTCAGATTGAAAATAAGAGGATAGAGAACCATCTATCATGCTAATGGTCAACAAAAGAAAGCCGGAGTACCCATACTTATATCAGACAATCTAGATTTTAAAATAAAGACTGTATTGGGGCGCCTGGGTGGCACAGTCGGTTAAGTGGCCGACTTCGGCTCAGGTCATGATCTTGCAGTCTGTGAGTTCGAGCCCTGCATCGGGCTCTGTGCTGACAGCTCAGAGACTGGAGCCTGTTTCAGATTCTGTGTCTCCCTCTTCCTGACCCTCCACCATTCATGCTCTGTCTCTCTCTGTCTCAAAAATAAATAAACGTTAAAAAAAAATTAAAAAATAAAATAAAATAAAGACTGTATCAAGAGATGCAGAAGGGCATTATATCATAATCAAGGGGTCTATCCACCAAAAAGACCTAACAATTGTAAACATTTATGCGCCAAATGTGGCAGCACCCAAATATATAATCAGTTAATCACAAACATAAAGAAACTCATCGATAGTAATACCATAATAGTAGGAGACTTCAACACCCCACTCACAACAATGGACAGATCATCTAATCAAAAAATCAACAAGGAAACAATGGCTTTGATGACACATTGGACCAGATGGACTTAACAGATATATTCAGAACATTTCATCCTAAAGCAGCAGAATATACATTCTTCTACAGTGCACATGGAATGTTCTCCAGAATAGACCAAATACTGGGACACAAATCAGCCCAAAGTAAGTACAAAAAGATCAAGATCATACCGTGCATATTTTCAGACCACAACGCTATGAAACTTGAAATCAATCACAAGAAAAAATTTGGAAAGGTAACAAATACTTGGAGACTGAAGAACATCCTACTAAAGAATGAATGGGATAACCAAGAAGTTAAAGAGGAAATCAAAAGTATATGGAAGTCAATGAAAATGATAATACCATAACCCAAAACCTCTGGGATGCAGCAAAGGGGGTCATAAGGGGAAAGTACATAGTAACCCAGGCCTTCCTAAAGAAGGAAGAAAGATCTCAGATACACAACCTAACCTTACACCTTAAGGAGCTGGAAAAAGAATAGCAAATAAAACCCAAAACCATCAGAAGACAGGAAATAATAAAGATTAGAGCAGAAATTAATGCTATCAAAACCAACCCAAAACAAACCAAAACAAAACAAAACAGTAGAACAGATCAATGAAACCAAAAGCTGGTTCTTTGAAAGAATTAACCAAATTGATAAACCACTAGCCAGTTTGATCAAAAAGAAAAAGGAAAGGACCAAAATAAATAAAATCAAGAATGAAGAAGAGAGATCACAACCAACACAGCAGAAATAAAAACAATAATAAGAGAATATTATGAGCAATTATATGCCAATAAAATGGGCAATCTGAAAGAAATGGACAAATTCCTAGAAACATATACACTACCAAAACTGGAACAGGAAGAAATAGAAAATTTGAACAGACCCATAACCAGTAAGGAAATCGAATTAGTAATCAAAAATCTGCCAAAAAACAAGAGTCCAGGCCCAGATGGCTTTCCAGGGGAATTCTACCAAACATTTAAGGAATAGTTAACACCTATTCTCTTGAAACTGTTCCAAAAAATAGAAATGTTAGGAAAACTTTCAAACTCTTTCTATGAAGCCAGCATTACCTTGATTCCAAAAGCAGACAGAGACCCCACTAAAAAGGAGAACTATAGACCAATTTCCCTGATGAACATGGATGCAAAAATCCTCAACAAAATATTAGCCACTGGCTCCAACAATACATTAAAAAAATTATTTACCACGACCAAGTGGGATTTATACCTGGGATGCAGGGCTGGTTCAATATCTGCAAAACAATTAACGTGATTCACCACATCAATAAAAAAAGGACAAGAACCATATGATCCTCTCAATAGTTGCAGAGAAAGCATTTGACAAAATACAGCATCCTTTCTTGATAAAAACTCTCAAGAAAGTAGGGATAGAAGGAGCATACCTCGAGATCCTAAAAGCCATATATGAACGACCCAAGGCTAATATCATCCTCAATGGGGAAAAACGGACAGCTTTCCCCCTAAGATCAGGAACAAGACAGGGATGTCCACTCTCACCACTGTTATTCAACATAGTATTGGAAGTCTTAGCCTCTGCAGTCAGACAACACAAAGAAATAAAAGGCATCCAAATTGGCCAGGAGGAGGTCAAACTTTCACCCTTCGCACATGACATAATACTCTATGTGGAAAACCCAAAAGATTCCACCAAAAAACTGCTAGAATTGATTCATGAATTCAGCAAAGTTGCAGGATATAAAATCAACGCACAGAAATTGGTTGCATTCCTATTCACCAACAATGAAGCAACAGAAAGAGAAATTAAGGAATCGATCCCATTTACAGTTGCACCAAAAACCATAAAATACCTAGGAATAAATCTAACCAAAGAGGTGAAAAATCTATACACTGAAAACTATAGAAAGCTTATGAAAGAAATTGAAGAACACACAAAAAAATGGAAAAATATTCCATGCTCCTAGATAGAAAGAACAAATATGTTAAAATGTCAATACTACCCAGAGCAATCTACATATTCACTGCAATCCCTATCAAAATAATACCAGCATTCTTCACAGAACTAGAACAAATAATCCTAAAATTGATATGGAACCTGAAAAGACCCCGAATAGCCAAAGCGATCTTGAAAAAGAAAACCAGGGGGGCCTGGGTGGCTCATTCGGTTGGCCGTCCGACTTCGGCTCAGGTCATGATCTCACAGTCCATGAGTTCAAGCCCCACATTGGGCTCTGTGTTGACAGCTTAGAGCCTGGAGCCTGCTTCAAATTCTGTGTCTTCCTCTCGCTCTGCTCTTCCCTCACTCATGCTCTGTCTCTCTCTCCTACAAAAATAAATAAAAACATTAAAAAAAAAAAAAAGAAAGGAAAAGAAAACCAAAGGAGGAGGCATCACAATCCCAGACTTCAAGCTATGCTACAAAGCTGTAATCATTAAGACAGTATGGTACTGGCACAAGAAGAGACACTCAGATCAATGGAACAGAATAGAGAGCCCAGAAATGGACCCACAAACATATGGCCAAGTAATCTTTGACAAAGCAGGAAAGAATATCCAATGGAATAAAGACAGTCTCTTCAGCAAGTGGTGTTGGGAAAACTGGACAGCGACATGCAGAAGAATGAACTTGGACCACTTTCTTACACCATACACAAAAATAAACTCAAAATGGATTAAAGACCTCAATGTAAGACAGGAAGCCACCAAAATCCTCGAGGAGAAAGCAGACAAAAACCTCTTTGATCTTGGTCGCAGCAACTTCTTACTCAACATGTCTCCAGAGGCAAGGGAAACAAAAGCAAAAATGAACTATTGGAACCTCATCAAAATAAAAAGCTTCTGCACAGTGAAGGACACAATCAGCAAAACTAAAAGGCAACCAACAGAGTGGGAGAAGATATTTGCAAACGACATATCAGATAAAGGGTTAGTATCCAAAATCTATAAAGAACTTATCAAACTCAACACCCAAAAAACAAATAATCCAGTGAAGAAATGGGCAAAAGACATGAATAGACACTTCTCCAAAGATGGTATACAGATGGTTAACCGACACATGAAAAAATGTTTAACATCACTCATCAACAGGGAAATACAAATCAAAACCACAATGAGATACCACCTGACACCTGTCAAAATGGCTAACATTAACAACTCAGACAACAACAGATGTTGGTGAGGATGTGGAGAAAGAGGATCTCTTTTGCATTGTTGGTGGGAATGCAAGTTGGTGCAGCCACTCTGGAAAACAGTATCGAGGTTCCTCAAAAAACTAAAAATAGAACTACCCTACGACCCAGCAATTGCACTACTAGTCATTTATCCATGAGATACAGGTGTGCTGTTTCAAAGGGACACATGCACCCCCATGTTTATAGCAGCACTATCAACAATAGCCAAAGTATGGAAAGAGCCCAAATGTCCACTGACGGATGAATGGATTAAGAAGATGTGGTATATATATATATATATACAATGGAGTATTACTCAGCAATCAAAAAGAATGAAATTTTGCCATTGGCAACGACGTGGATGGAACTGGAGGGTATTATGCTAAGTGAAATTAGTCAGAGAAAGATAAATATTATATGACTTCACTCATATGAGAACTTTAAGAGACAAAACAGATGAACATAAGGGAAGGGAAACAAAAATAATATAAAAACAGAGGGGTACAAAACAGAAGAGACTCATAAATATGGAGAACAAACTGAGGGTTACTGGAGGGGTTGTGGGAGGGGGGATGGGCTAAATGGGTAAGGGGCACTAAGGAATCTATTCCTGAAATCATTGTTGCACTATATGCTAACTAATTTGGATGTAAATTTTAAAAAATAAAAAATAAAATAAATAAATAAATAAAATAAAGTAAAATTTAAAAAAAGGTGGCATGAGTACAGAGGTTTCTACACATCTCATTACTCAAAAAGCATCCTAGAAATACCTTCAGAAGTTGTTTGCCGTCTCTCGCTCTCATGCAAACAGCTCTCACACCACCATGCTCTCTTTCCCTAGGCCCTCTTCCCTCATATGCACAGGACACACATTACCCTGGCACCTGACGTATGCTCCTTCCGCGGCCTGCTGTTCGCAATACCTGGTCATGTTCTTCCAATCCAGGAAAGGCTGAAGGAGCCAGAAGCGTCACACCTCCCTCATCCACTTTTACTCCCCCCACTGGAAAGCCACGGGATTCCCCTTTGTAGAGCACTCTTCTCTTGCTCTGATCACCTTGGGAGACACCCTTATGGAGCATTTCCCCCTCATTACAATCGATGCTCCTGCTCTATCCTCCCAGAAGCAAACAACGCAAAGGAAATGGAGAGAAAACACTTCCACAAAGAAAATTCACAAAGAATCCCCTCAAAAAACTGGGAAGAGTGAAGCACAAGGGCTAACTAGTCCAGGTGAAAGAACATAGACTATCTTTGTAGAACAGAAATTCCTTTTGGCCACCTTGGATAGAGAGTGGCTGGGCAGAGAGCAGAAAGAGCTGCCATGTTGTTGTTCTCTGGATGGGGGAAAGGCAGGGTGGGCTCCGGACATGGGACTTGGTTCAAAAAATGATGTGGTTGGTTTGTACATTGATGTCCATGGCAGCATTATTCACAATAGCCAAAAGGCAGAAGCCACCACCCAAGTGTGTATCAACAGATGAACGGATAACCAAAAGGTGGTGTATCCAGACAACGGAACATTATTCAACCCTAAAAAAGGAAGGACATCCTGTTACATGCAACAACGCACGTGAACGTTGAGGACATTATGCTAAGTCAAATAAGCTAGTCAGCCACAAAAAGATGAATACTGTAGGATTCCACTTATGTGAGGTACCTAGAATAGTCAAAGTCACAGAGACAGAAGGCAGGATGGTGGTTGCCAGGGGCTGGAGAGAGGAGAAATGGGGAGTTGTTGCTTAATGGGTACACGGCTTCAGTTTTGCAAGATAAAAAGAGTTCTGGAGATTGGTTGCACAACAACGTGAATATACGTAACACAGCTGAACAGTACACTTAGAAATTGTTAAGTTGGTAAATTTTGTGTTATGTGTATTTTTAACACAATTTAAAAATTTTTTAATTTGGTTTTTTAAAATGACATGGTCAGGAAGACCAAAAGAATATGACCGTATAACCAATATGTATTGGATGAGGAGAAGGTAGAGGTGGACAGACAGATGATGAGGCTGATAAAAAAGTGCAAGGGAGGGGCGCCTGGGTGGCGCAGTCGGTTAAGCGTCCGACTTCAGCCAGGTCACGATCTCGCGGTCCGTGAGTTCGAGCCCCGCGTCAGGCTCTGGGCTGATGGCTCGGAGCCTGGAGCCTGTTTCCGATTCTGTGTCTCCCTCTCTCTCTGCCCCTCCCCTGTTCATGCTCTGTCTCTCTCTGTCCCAAAAATAAAATAAAAAACGTTGAAAAAAAAAATTTAAAAAAAAAAAAAAGTGCAAGGGAGGGGCGCCTGGGTGGCTCAGTTAGTTAAGCATCAGACTTCAGCTCAGGTCATGATCTCATGATTTGTGGGTTCAAGCCTCACATCAGGCTCTGTGTTGACAGCTGGGAGCCTGGAGCCTGCTTTGGATTCTATGTCTCTCTCTCTCTCTCTCTCTCTCTCTCTCTCTGTCTCTCTCTCTCTCTCTCCCTTTGCCCCTTCCCCTTTCACACTCTGTTTCTCTCTCTCTCTCAAAAGTAAATAAACATTTTTTTTAAAGTTCAAGGGAAGGGTAGCAGAGGTGCAGTCCCCAGAGAGTCCGAGGGAGAGCCTCAGCCTTGAGCTGCCTCCCCATGCCCCTGCCCAGCCATTGGTAAGAAGCCTCTGCTCCTCTCGAGCTCTGAGACAGCAGATTTGGCAGCGCTGTGCTCTGGGTCACACAGGCTGGCCTGCTGACCAGAGCCACAGCAGAAAATGGAGGGGGCTCCTACCTGTGCAGTGCAGTCCTGCCGAAAGAAGGACTGTAACACAGGCCTGTAACACAGGCCTCGAGACTCTCCAGTCCCTCAGCCACCCAGACAGGAGCCCCAGTGCTGCCACACTTCATTCTCCTCATCACTGGGGTCGAGATCTAGCCAGGCATGTGACCCAAGAGGGGCCCTGTCACATGGCCAACTCCCATAGAAAAAAAAAAAAAAACTGAATAGAAATATAAAAGGAAACCATTCTGGACACCGAGCCACACCAGTCTCCATGGCACCTCTGCAGGTAATGGAAAGTGGGTGTACACAGGGGCCCCATTCTAGGGCTACTGCAAGTCTGGGCTATGAGACAATCTAAAAGATGAGAACTTCTGTTTTTCATTTTTAAGTTTATTTACTTTGAGAGAGGAAGAGAGAGCACAAGTGGGGTAGGGAAAGAGAATTCCAAGCAGGCTCCACGCTCACACAGAGCCTGACGCAAAGCTCGAACTCACAAACCAGATCATGACCTGAGCCCAAATCAAGAGTTGGATGCTCAACCAACTGAGCCACCCAGGCACCCCAAGATGAGAACTTTTAAAATAAGATCCCACTTTACTTCTGGAAACTGCCTGCATACTGTTGGCTTCTAAACTTGAGTAGCCTGTTGCAGAACAGTTGAAGAAGATTGTTACATGTCCCATTTATATGTCCTCACCTCATTTTTCCATCTATTCTTACCACCCTCGCTCTCTCTCCACCTGTTCACACAGCTACCAAAGAGAGCTTTCTAGAATACAAATCTCATAAGGTTATTCCCTGCTTAAGCTCCCTCAAAGACTCCCCACTGGACATGGGATAAATTTCAAGCTCTTGAGCCCAGGTCACAACCCAACACACCCCCTTTCGTTCAGCGTTGCCTTTGACCAAAACTTTCTCAGCCTGGAACAATCTCCCATCTTCCCCAATGCACAGCCATCCTTACCTAATAAACAATGACACATCCATCCAGTTGGCATAAGTCAGTCTCCTCTGGGAAGTTGTCCCTGGCCCCATCCCACCCAGGTGGGATTAGATTCTTCCAACTTCTCCTATGGCTCCTGATTCCTATCTTGCCCAGAGCACTAGCCAAAGAACTGGATTGACACACAGGAGTATTCAATGAATGTGTTTTGAATGAATGAATGAAATATAAGCACATGGAACAGGGAACAGCAGGACTGAATATTTTGGCCTTGCTCAGTCCTCTGTCCTATACCATTCCAACTACAAGAGCCCACTCTGCCTGGGTGACAGAATCTCCCACTGATGATTAAGGTAAATTTGGCTTTGCTATTTGGATTCTTTGTGCCTATGTGCAACTGAGGTCACAGAGGCACATCTGCTTGTCACTGTGATCCATCTAATGCACAGATAGCATCAGCTTGGCTCCAAGTGCTTAGGACGGCATAACTGAGAACCAGGAAGCCCCTACATGCACCCCTTTTCACCCCCATCCAAATTTGCACATGCTGCCCCTACGAGCAAAAGCTTAGCAGAAACAATTGACATCTGTCACATCTCAAACACTTTACAGAGTGAGCTGGGATATAAATAAAGAGGCATCCAAACTAAAAACACCGAAACAGCCACGTTTCCCAAACAACAAAATCATGCCGGTTGTCTTCCAGTAATGAGCTGAAGAGTCCACCAAGGAAGCCCAGCCCAGCCTCCTTAAGGTACTGATTTACTCCCATCCTTACCTAAGAGCCTGGGTAGCAACTGAAGCTTGACCAGTCAATGCCAAAAATGTATCAGGTAGACTATTGCCTCCAGAAAGCTTCAAATTTAGTGAGGAAAACTATCACTAGACAAATAATTGGCAATATGTGATAAGCGTAAGAGAAATTTTCATTGTGCTCTGCTCAGTCCCCATATCCTCATTTTACAGATGAAACTAAAAATTTCAAAGTAAAGTAATTTGCCCTAAGGTCATGCAATTATTTGCAGTTCTGTTGCTGGAATGTAATTTATTAGCATGGGAAATTTGTGTACATTATAAAGTAAAAAAAAATAATAATTATTATATTAAAAGTTAGTTCAGGGCTGCCTAGGTGGCTCAGTTGGTTAAGCATCCAACTCTTGGTTTCGGTACAGGTCATGATCTCACAGTTTTGAGAGTTTGAGCCCCACATTAGGCTCTGCGCTGACAGTGCAGACCTGCCTGGGGTTCATTCTCTCTCTACCCTCCCCTGCTCATGTTGTCTCTGTCTCTCTCAAAAAAATAAATAAACTTAAAAAAATAAAATAAAATAAAAGCTAATATCAACAAAATTTTAAAAATGAAAAATTAAGGTATGTACTATTTGTAGACAACTTTCTATACTTTGAGTTTCAGAAGCAAAATGCCAAAATCGTAGTTTCAACCACATTCTCTATTTACAAAAAAAAAAAAAAAAAAAAAAAAAAA
>NW_026057579.1:26514547-26803474 GCF_023721935.1 Panthera uncia
GGAAACAGGCTCCAGGCTCCGAGCCATCAGCCCAGAGCCTGATTCCGATTCTGTGTCTCCCTCTCTCTCTGCCCCTCCCCCGTTCATGCTCTGTCTCTCTCTGTCCCAAAAATAAATAAAAAACGTTGAAAAAAAAAAAAAAAAGAAAACTAGCACCTTCATATCAGCCATGACTGGGTGTGCGGTCATTTGTACACGAGAGGGTACTAGTCAGGGTACTGGTCAGCTTGGGCTGCTGTAACAAACACCATGGACTGAGTGGCTTAGACAACAGGTGTTTTTTTCTCACAGTTCTGGAGGCTGGAAGTCCAAGATTAAAGTGCTAGCAGATTCCGTTCCTGATGAGAATTCTCTTCCTGGTCTGTGGGGAGTCACCCTCTTGCTGTGTCCACACATGACAGAGAGAGATGAAAGCTCTCTGGTATCTTCTTAGAAGCACACCAATCTCATCACGGGGGCCCCCCCCTCACGACCTCATCTAAACCTTCCAAAGGCCCCACCTTCAAATAAGACCATGTTCTTAGGGGTTAGGGTCTCAACATATCAATTTTGGAGCCACACAAACGTTCAGCCCATAACAACACTCCATAAATTTAATCCATAATGTGGCAAAAATTATCTTTGTCATCAAAAAAGTTCTGAACCTTTTGAACAGACAAGAATCATTGTAGCAATTTTTGGTTCTTTATGATGCTTTCCATTCAGATTGTAAAAGAGGAGAAAAAAATTTTTTTTTAAGAAACACAAGATTAATCTGAGTCCACAAGCGCAGCTGCTGGAGTCAGCCAGCGAGGGCCCTAGGGAGGGTCACCGCTGCTGCCCCCATCCTGTCCTCTCCGGGCTTGATATTCTGCTCTTCCTTTGGATCTGTGAGTTTCCCTAGTGTTTTCTAATGAACTCCCGCCTTTTGCTTAAGTTAGCTAGAAATTGTTTCTGTTGTTTGCAAAGAACCTTAATAGACACAGGGAGTTTCTAATTCATGTTTACCAAGACTACTGAACCTAAGGATTGAACCCTGCAGAACCGGGAAAATGAAGTGAAACAGAAAAGAGCTCTTGTCCCAAGAATGTCAAGTTCGAGTTCTTGCTTTTCCTTGACAAGTTATGTGTTAATATGTGATATTCCTTTGTGAGCCTCAATTTCCCATCTTAAAATACTAAATACTCTCCGGAATGACTTCCAACTCTGACAGCCTCTGAGTTTTTGAGAGCCCAGAATGAGCCAATGTACATTTCTGTTTCAAGCCCCTGTACTGATTGGTCCCCCAATAGCCTGCTATATCGGCAAGGCTCAGGGCCAACCCCAAGATTTCTCCAGAAACACAGCACAGGGAAGCAGTCTAGACACTTTCATTTATGTGCAAAACCAAAATGTCTGTTTCCTTGAGACATGCCTCTGCCTCTTGACCCATCTATTAAGACACCAATCTAATTGCAGAGACCTTGAAGGGTAATACTGAACTTTGGTGAAGGCTTTTGAAGAACTTGGAGGAATTACTCCAATATAAACACACATCACTATGTCTCCTCCCCCCAAATTTGATAATCCAGGACTGCTATTCCATCTTTCACTCTCCATGTGGAGCCCTCACCACCAAATGCCCCTCAGTTTCTGCCCTTCTGCGTGACACCCCCATCCTCAGCCATGCACCCTACTGGTCCCACCAAATCCTTCTATATGATTAGGATTTTCCCCGGGATGCCCTAACGTCCTGGGGCTCTGACATTCTTGCAAGATGAAGCTTCCTAGAATCTTGACGAATAGGTTGCAGCTTCATTCAACAAACATTTACTGGGCTTTCCTCCACTCCCATGTCCACATAACTCAGAGGAGGAAGGAATGCCACAGGGAAAATGCAAGATGCATTTCACACTCAGATTCCAGCCTCATTCCACATTTCAGTTCTAAAGTTTAATGGTAAGAAAAAATTAATTAATTTTAAAACCCTAGTCCATTCGGCAGTTAAAAGTGGTCTCATTTAACCCAGCCAGCATGTGACCCCCTGCTGGGCCACTGGTATCAGAGCCTCAGCGCAAACAGGAAGCTGCCTCAGGCAGAGGTCCCCAAAGCCAAGGACAGAGGAAGCTGCCACCAGTCCCGGAGACACTATGGCTATCTGGAGGGGGGCCTTCCTTGGCCACTGGGGGTCACTACTGATACCCCTGGATAAAGTTCTGAGGGCACTGCTGACAGAGCAACTTCCTGGCTCCTGGCATCTGATGGCATGCGGGGGTGGGGGGGGTGTCAAGGGAATGGGGGGAGACTGGGGGTGGCGGTGCCCATGGAGGAGTCGCAGGAAACAGCCTTATGTAGCAGCAAAACAGTCTCCTCAGGAAGATTCAAGTTAATTCATTTCATAAATTTCCTGAGCAAGAAATGGGGCTCACATAATTGAACAGTCAGGTGACTCCCCTCGGAGAGGTGAATTTAATTATTTCAACACAAATTGATTGACTTTTTGTAAAGTGACCCATAGCCCTCTGTTCTTAGTGGTTATCGGGCATACTAACAAGCTGCCATGGTCTCCAGCTCTTAACTAGCACCCCCACACCCTCACTTTCTCCTCCCTTCTCACTCTCCATGCCATAAGACAGAATGAAAACAGGATCATGTCACTCCTCTGTTTAAAACCCTTAAACAGGGGTGCCTGGGTGGCTCAGTTGGTTAAGCGTCTCACTTCAGCTCAGGTCATGATTATGCAGTTCCTGAGTTTGAGCCCCGTGTTGGGCTCTGTTGCTGATGGCTCGGGTTCTGTGCCTCCCTCTTTCTCTGCCCCTCCCCTGCACACGTTCGCATGCTCTCTCTCTCTCTTTCAAAAATAAATATGAAAAAAAATAAAATAAAACCCTTAAACAATTCCCATGTACTTGTGGGGTCAAGACCAGAGCCCCTGGGCCGGCCTGCTAGGCCCTGCATGTTCTGCCCCGCCCCCACCCAGCCTCACTTACGCCCCCCTCTTCTGTGTGGCTGCCACCCCAGACCTATAAAGATTCCTTCAGTGCACTGGCTGCCTCTCACCAGGGCCTTTGCATGTGCTGTTCTCTCTGCACCTGTCCTCTGCCCTTTAGCTAGTTGTCATATATTTTCCCTTCAGTGTCAAATTAAACCTCACTTTCCATGGGAAAGATTCTCATTCTACATTCTCATACCAACATTTATCACAAATGCAGGTTCCACTTCTTTTTACAGTACTTTGATCAAAGTCAGCCTTTCCCCCTAGAGTATAAGTTCATGAGACCAGAGGCTGGGACTTTGGGTTTGTTTGTTTTTTAGAGTTCTTTTTTTGTTTTTTGTTTTGCTTTATTTTATTTTCTCACTAAGTAGCACAAGACATGGGAAATATGGAAATTTGGAAGGCAGGAAGAAAGAGAGGGAAGGAGGACCTGACTTGGGCAACTCTGGGCCATGACATCCAGGCCTCTGGCTGGAGTGACTGGGTGGACAGTGTTGCCATTCTCAGAAGCCAACAGGATAGAAGGATCATCACCTTGGGGAGATGATGAGCTCAGTTTGGGACTTGACCTGGGATATCTCAGTGGGAATGCTCCATGGGAGAGTTCTTTGTCCATCTGAAGCCCAGGGGAATGAGTACAGAAATAGAAATGTCTGCCTCAACCTCTGGGGTCAATGGGATTGCACAGGAAGAACATGGAGGGAAAGGAGGTTGTGGATCAAAGGTAAGCTTGCACAGAACCCACCTTTAGTACTAGGCAGAGAGTGAATAACCCCTAAAGAAGACAGAGAAAGAACATTCAGAAGATTACAAAAATCCAGACAGTCAGGTCAAAGACAGCAAGGATAGTTCCAGAACAAGGGAAGGACCAAAGCTGCCCAGATAGATCAGTGTGGTGTGGACTTGAGTGTGCAATAGAGCGACTTTGGTGAGGGCAGTTCCAGGAGGCCAGTGTGGGGTGCGAGGGGGCTCCAGGCCGCAGGAACTGGAAGTAAAGGTACAGGAGGAGAGGGAAGGCTGGAGCCCTAGCAATTCTTTAGAAGCTTGGCTCAGAAGCCGAGAGTAAGGTGATAAAAAGAAGGGGATGGAAAAGGATGGAAAACATTTGGACACTTCTATAGGAATGAACAGTGAGAAAAAGAGGGGGCATTAGTGACAGGCAAGGGGGTGACAGATGGATGGAAGTCCTGAAGGAAGGAGGAAGGACTAACACCAAAGGCCACCAAACGGCTATTCCCCAGCACATGGTGCAGGGATGATCGATAAATAGAATGAATGAATGAATGAATGAATGAATAATGAACAAACGAACGAATGGACAGAAAGGTGAAGAGGCTGGCTTTGAGAAAGGCTGACTTTCCTAGTCAGTCAGAGAAGGACAGATATCATATGTTTTCACTCCTATGTCGATCTTGAGAAACTTAGCAGAAGACCATGGGGGAAGGAAAAGGGGGAAAAAAATAGTTACAAACAGAGAGGGAAGGAGGCAAACCATAAGAGACTCTTAAATATAGAGAACAAACTGAGGGTTGGTGGGGGGTGGGGGAGAGGGGAAAGTGGGTGATGGGCATTGAGAAGGGCACTTGTTGGGATGAGCACTGGGTATTGTATGTAAGCAATGAACCACGGGAATCTATCCCAAAAACCAAGAGCACACTTTACACACTGTATGTTGGCCAATTTGACAATAAATTATATTTTAAAAAGAAAAAAAAAGAGAAAGGCTGACTTTCCTAGCTGGAAAGAAAGCAGAATGAGTGCAGATATAAATAAATCGCTACAGATTGTGACTAGTATTACAGCAAATGCTTTCATTTTGAATGAACACTTACCTCAGAAGCTATTTGGGGGCACCTCGGTGGCTCAGTCAGTTAAGCGACCGACTCTTGATTTCGGCTCAGGTCATGATCTCATGGTTTGTGGGTTCGAGCCCCGTGTTAGGCTCTGCACTGACAATGCACAGCCTGCTTGGAATTCTCTCTCTCTCTCTCTCTCTCTCTCTCTCTCTCTCTCCTCCCCCACCTCTCTCTCTCTCTCTCTCTCTCAAAATAAATAAATAAACATTAAAAAAAGAAGCTACTTGGAGATGAAGAATGTGGAGAGATTGAGGCACTTGTTACAGAGGGACCCCAAAATGAGACTCCCCAGGTTTTGCAGGCAGCCGTCCCTTAGCTGTCATGGATGCCACTGAGTAAACAGAAGGTGCAGTGGTGTGGGCAACCTGGCCTTTGAGTCAGGAAGACGGTTTTTAATCCTGTTTAAACTTAATACTTATTGATTTGGGGAAATCAACTAACCTCTCTGTACCTGAGTTTGTTCTTTGGGGAATGGTGCTAACAGTTATCCCTTACTCATGAGATCTTGTAAGAATGAGTATAACGTGTTTAGCACAATTCCTGTCACAGAAATGCTCAAAATTTGAAGGTATTGTCATTATCATCGCTTGTGTTGTTGATGATGCTGTTTTGCAGCAAAGAAGCAAGCCCTCTGTGTCTAAATATTTCATTTAGCAGAAACCTGAGAATCCTTTGTAAAATGATTGCCCTGAGTATGCATGCACAGTGTACCATCAGCAAATTGCCAAGCCAGCCAGTGACTTCTGGAAACCACTAACTACACATAAAGTAGTCCAAGACTTGATCCACAGTAAGGAGAGGCAAAAGGCCCCAAAGCCGGGCTCCACACCCATGGCAGCTGATCTGGTGAGCCAGACACATATGCAAATGACAAAACCAGACGAGGTCATCAATCAGTGTGGGTATGGGGCAACAGACGGTGCAGGATATTCCATTCTCCCAGACAGCACCTGCCCATACGGGGCACTGAGATGGAGCAGCCAGGAACAGAGTGCTGGAGGGGTCCTGAGCCAGAGTCCTGGGAGAGTAGGGGAGAACAAGGTTTGGTGCACAAGCCAGACGGCAGGAGCAGGACTGCAGGGGAATCTGAGTCGAGAGTCAGGGCGGAAGCTGAAGGGGAACTGATTGCAAGCAAAGCAGGGGAAGCCAGATGACTACAGAAAGCCACGTTCAAGGTCTTGAGCTTGCCCCTGCAGGTGTTCATGCATGTGAGATAAAGGTCAGGACAGATTCCCGGGGCCACTCGCTGCACACAGAAACCCCACACTTAGCATCTCGACTCTATTCAATTTTCTTCTGCTAACTCATTTTTGTTCTTTCTCATTATTAGTAACTTCCTGATATTTGTTTAAGTTTATAAGTTGAAGTCCTCTGGAGAAGCAGTCAGGGCACGAATGCATATACTGCAGTCATTTTAATTCTGTTGTGACGTATCTTTGTAAACTTTAAAACTTTAAAACTTTAAAACTACTTTAAAACCCTCCACTAACAAGTGGGAGCACACATATAATTAAGTACCATATTTTTTTTAAGTTTGTAACTATGCAGGGTTTTCCATTTATTTTACACTTGCCACCTTTTCTTCATCTAATTCATTCTTATCTTCTCGTGTCTCTCATCTCTCTTTTGATCTGTTCTGATCAAAGTCGGTAGCTGGGGTCAGAGCGTGTTCTCTGTACGCTTCCCCAGTATTTTGGTGGGGGGATGAGGTGGGGTGTTATTAAATAAGTAAACAAACAAATAAGTGAATGTGGCCTGTTTCTATACTAACAATAGGTACCATTTACAGAGCACCTGCTGTTCACTAGGTACCTCGCCAAGTACTTGTCATTTTTACGTAACTCTCCTGATGACTAAATTGGGTGGACTTCATCATCCCCACATGACTGATGGGGAAACTGAAGGTGGAAGTAGTTACATGGGTCCCTCAGCTAGTAAGTGATCAGAATCCAGGATTACCAGAGTAATCCCCACCAAGTTTTGGCTTTTTCCTCTAACATGCAAAATACGTACCTGTGTACGTACCTGTACACAGACACCCTATAGAATACCAAATCGTAGAAAGCACCAGAATGTGACAGCAATTGTAACCGGTTGCTCTGACGTCTCCAGGGAAGTCCCCATGTTCAAAGTCTCCCTCCTGGAACTCAGGCATGGGGAAAATGGCTTTCTGCTGCTCTGTGGTCCATATCAAGGCCATTTCCCAGCTAAGAGCCACCAATTCACTGAATTGCATATCTCTTGAGAATTCACGGATGGAAACGATGACTGCCCACAGAGTCCTCAAACATGCTGCGTGCCTCAGAAAGGGGTGGCACACACCTCAGTCCTTCGAGGTTTCAGACTCATGAAAACTAAGCCACCCTGGGAAAATAAACTTGTTTATAGCCTTTCCTGGTAATGCTTGTTTTTCTCAAAACTGGCTCTAGGTTTGCATATATGGATCATTTTCCTTCATCGTGACCTTGAAAGCTGGCTGAAACTATCAGCGAGCAGAACCTACTTTCATTCCTATGGACAGAACAGAGATGGATGGAGCTCTGTTGTGAAGATACTATGTTCTTCTCTGGCCTACTGCTTAGAATCCCACCACCCATGATTCCTTCAGGGAAGGAGGTCTCAGCCTTTGGGATCTTTATGAGGCCTCTCTGAAAATCAAGATGCCCTTGGAAGGACAGAAGGTTAGGCTAAATGGGATTCGTCCCCCCCACCTGCCGCCAATTCTTTCTAATCCTAATTTTTACCTTTGACTAATCCCCTATGAGAAAGGGGTAAATCAGAGGGTTGGGAAATGTGCCAAGTGATAAGGTAAGGAGGAGCTGGAGAAGACAGTCTGTACCCAGAGCCAGCCCTGCCTACTGCCTTCCTCTTCAAGCCCACGTGCGGTAGTGACAACGAGGCCATGATCTGCTGAGCATCCACCATGAGGGTCTTGACTTAGAGATCCAAAGATTCCTTTGTTCATAGAATCAACTGTTTTTTCCTTCACTCATTGGACAAATATCACTGAGGACCTATTACCCACTCTTTAAAAACCTACAGTCTAATGGAGAAAGAGACACTTACATAAACACTTTATAATACAATGGAAGTAAATACAGTAAGATATAGATAAATGATAGATGGTGGATAGGAGGGAGGAAGAAATCTATTTAGGAGCATTAAGTTTAGTTGTCTTATTTTTAAGGAGGAGGTAATTCTTGAGCTGATTCATAAAGGATAAACAGGAGTGAACTAGTAAGATGATGAGAGAGAAAGCTTTCCAGAGAGAGAGAGAGAGAGAGAGAGAGAGAGAGAAGTGTAAGCAAAGACATGGAAAATCAGTACTGTGTGTGTGTGTGTGTGTGTGTGTGTGTGTGTGTGTGTGTAAACATCACTTTTAGTGGGAAGGTGAAGCAGAAATGGCAGACCTGAGCCAGCTCTCAGAGGTCATGTGAGCAGAGTTATGGAGTCAGAACTTCATCCTTGGACAATGGGTACAAGTGATGGATTGATAGCGATAGCAACACTAACAAAGAGAGGAAAGTCAATGTGGGCTATGAGAAGGGAGATGAGATGCCTGTGTCTTAGTGGTAAAGATAGGAGATGTCAACAATTACTCAAAGAATCTGGATAAATTGTGGCCAGACCACAAACTTTCTTCAATACAAAGAAAATCCAACTCATTTTCTCAACTCCCCATTAAATGTGTAGGTAAGCAAAAGTCTCTCCATTTTTTACTATGATATTGACCGAAATTCTGATCCCTATATCTCCAGGTAATAAGTATTCACACCCTATAGAAAAGGAAAGTAAAAGTCAATAAACAATAGCCAGATGGTTCAGAGGGATTGCCTGTGGCACATGACTAATGAACAACTGAGTCATGACTAGAACCCAAATCTTCCAGCAAGTCCAGTGTCCTGTATGGTGGAGTACCTAGCCTCAGCTGTGACACAGCATAAAATGTTCTCCTTTATTTCACTCTCCAATGTATTCTGACTTAGAGAAATCTCTCCTGATCCAAAAAGACTTCTACACCCACCCACCCTAGCTCCCCATGACTTTTCCTTCCAAGAGGCCCTTTATATTTGCCGTCCAGACTATGTGATACCTGTATATTAGTCTGATATTATTTTATGACTGTTGTTCATAACCACACATGGAAATTCTAGATTCTTGGAAGTACAGAGACCTATTGGGAGACAATTCATGTTCACAAGATGAGAAGAAACACAAGAGACCCATGAAACGCCTTCATTCTGGTCTACTTTTTCAAGGATATTTGTAGAGCAAACAGCCTTGAAAGATAGAGTGTTTCCAGATATTGCTGTCCATAACAAAAGGGAAGATGGTTTACTGTTCAATATAATAAAGGTAAAATCAGCTTCCAGAGTGAAGGACAGACATGCTTGCTTCCCGTTATGAAAGATTAGCGTTCCCTCAGCTCAGGTGTCCACTTCAGGCCCACTTTGCATCACCCTATGGAGACAGGCTCAGGGAGCAGATATAAATGCTGATATGCTAGTTATTTCCATTGCTGTGACTGATGAACTGCTCTTTGTCTCTGGCCCAGGAATCATGTGTCCTCTAACTTGTTACTATGCAAGCAGGGTAAATTTCAGACCCTTCGCAGTTCTCAACATGATCATGTGGAATAATTCTCCAGTCTTCTCCTGGATACCCAAGAGAATCTTCATCACAGAGCAGGGCCTCAACAATAACAGCAACACCAAGAAATCAGAAGCAAACAATTCTCAGTGCTCAAATTTGGAAGTCATACTATTGTATGTGTTTAAACCCAGCCACTTGAGATCATCGAAATCTTGTCAATTGAATTTCTAAATAACCATTAGTCATGGGACTTAAATTAGTATTGAGTCAGTGTATTATAGTCACTGACAGCATGAATTCTGAGGTCAAACCAGGTGCCTGGATTCAAATCCTAGCTCCCTAATTACTAGCTGTGTGACTTTGGACAAGAAATAACCCCTCTGTTTTTTACTTTTCTCAATGTTAAAGTGAGGATGAGAGCAGCACCCTACCTCATGGGGTTGTTGTAAAGATTAAGTGGGTGAATTCATATAAAGCATCAATGCCAAGCACATGTGTAATATTATTATTGTACAGCTGCCATTCCAAATACAGCAGCATATTTCAATGGCATCTAAATTACTTTTAAAACTCTGGCTTTATTAGATCCACTGATTGCACACAATTTCCTGAGATAGGCTGAAACATTTAACCATCCGAAATGAAGGACACACTGGTACAGCTCTATTGTAGAAGTCGGATGCTCAGTGAGGGATAGAAACCTTTGCCAAACCTTTTATCGACCATGGTGATGACTGTCAGCACTCAAATACCGCATTCATGAAAGTTATTTTGGGTCCATGTTGTTTTTAGAATCCCCCATTGTTTGAAGGCAATATTGGATCACGAATGTCAAGTCTGTAGCTGCCTAAAGACACTCCCAAGGCTCAGGTGTCTCCTGCCTCATGATGCACATGATCATCAGAGAAAGATGAAAAGGTCTGTACCAGCAATCAGTGAGGGATGGAAGAGGCTGCTCTTGACCTCAGAGCAGCACTGGCATTTAATACCACACTGATGAACCACTATGAGTTTATTCAGGCAAAGCATGAGGTGGAGAGCAAGGAGATTGTACCTCTGAATCATCTGGTTTACTGTTCACACTATTCAGATTCACCAAATAAATACCAAGGCTTCAGTTCATCTTATATAATGAAACCTTAGCCAAGAGTGCCATATTAGGGAACAGAAAGAGGAAGAAACTAATGTTTATTGAGCACCTACTATGTGTCCTTAATGTGCATTATCTCAACCCTTTTGGGCTGTAATAGCCCCCTTTGAATAGTTGAGAAAATAGGGGTTTCAGAGAGGTTAAGTAACCTGACCATGATCAAAGAGAAGTAGATGGTGAAGACAGCCCCTGAACCAAGCTCTATACCCCAAGACCTATGCTCTTTTCCTGCCCTGTCTTGGGCACCATAGCCCCAGATGCCCATTCTACCACACCATGAGTTTCTTGTGAAAAAGAGAGTTGTGTCCTTATCACCCACATACATATATCTCAAAGTGAAATCTTTAATAATTTTTTTGTTGAACAAATGAAATTGAACATCCAGCAAAATCATAATAAATAATTTGGATTCTAGAGGGAAATTACCAAGGATAAGTGCTCAGGGATCCTTTTCTATCATGCTGGGAAGCTGCCATAAATATAAGGGGCTTCATGGACTTGTGTAGAGTCCACAAAGTCCCTTATAGACAAGCATCAAGAGCCATAGGGCCTTCTGATCAGGAGGGAGGGCAATCATACTGGAGGAACCAAAAATACACAAAAGAAGGTTCTATTTGAAGTCCCATTATGTATACACCATGCAATACCTTCGGTTTGACATGGACTCCCAGTGCTAGTTGATAACTCTTGCTATGAAGCCTGGAATGAAGTCTGATCAGGCCTACACTGATCACCTGAGCTCATGGACTTCAACAGCCTGAAATGTCCAGGTGTCTCCCTGCAGGGCTTGGAGCAGATGTGGCTGAACCAGCTGGCTGGTGTTTGGGGTTGCCCTAAGAGGCTGGCTGGGATAGACATTAAACATGGTCTGAAATGAGGAGACACATCAACTGAGGGTATGAGGGCAAACTGGAGTAAACAACAGAGAAATCGTTTGCCGAGTCCCAAGGGCAGATGGTGAACAAAAGTGAAAGCTGAGAATCGGGAGCCAGATCATACCCAGACCAACTGGAAGTTGGAGGGAGCAGGGAAGACGGCCTGGGTCCCTGGCTTCTAGCACCATGGAGGGCTGGCCACTCACTTCCGTGGCCCGGCGAGGCGGTCGGTCTCACCCAGAGGTAAAGGATATAGCAAACATGAACCTTTCTTGCCTCCATCTCCAACAAAGCCAACCTATCCCCTTGAGAGCCTAGAAAGGATTCAAAAGTGCTGACCTCTACAGACCCGCCAGCAGCTGGGACAAGACTTGTCTGAGATGGCTCTGAACACTCTCTATGGCTAGGCAGCAGGAGAGATCAAAGCGAGACCTGACAGTGCTAACCTCCTACAGCTCACCTTCCATGCGACACGATGCACCGGACACCATGACTCTTCCTTGGCTTCTGGAATCTGCTAGGGTTGGCCCAGGGATGAATGAGCCAAGTGTCTGACCCAAAGCCTTACACTCTGTTCAGTGCAGGATTAGAAGTGCACGTGCTAGAGTCTTCACCATTTATGGAGAGAATCCCTCACGGCAACAGATTTGCTGACAGAATTTATGAATCCATCATTAGCTGTTCAGAACCGATGCGGTTATTTCTTGCCAGCAGTCAGGAATGAATGCATGTGCTGTGCATACTGACAAACATCGTTTACAGTTTATAAATACCATAGCACGTGCTCCCTACTCCAATGGGAACAGATCCGGTTTGCCTGCTGCAGACAAGGCACAATTTCATCGGGTAATTGCTACTGGAAAAGGGGCCCTGTGTGTGCTTCATACATCTGGCCTTACAGCACCATGGAGCTTTTCCATAAAATGTATATTCACGTTGGTACTTGGCAGGATTCATTTAGGAAGAAAGCTGTGTTCAAATAAAGCTACACAGCGCTTCAGGAACCAAATGTTCTGTTCATTGATTTTCTTTTAATGATGCAGTAAAACTCATCATAGACACAAGAGTGGTTGCTTCTTCTCTTTGTCTTTCCTATCAGGGAAAGAGGGCCTCACGATAGCTTCTTCCTATGAAGTGTTACTAGAACACGTGTGAAGCATTTTTACATCCTCACAGCCATGATCTTGCTGTTCTCTTTTCACACATTGAGACCCCGAGGCTTAGAAAAGTCAGATGGCTTCCCCAAGCCCATCAACAGATCTGGAATGCAAACAAAGGTATTCCGACTCCGGGACCAGTGCTGTTTCCTATCTTCAAACCTATTGCATCTCAGTGATGTTTTCTGTTTTCAGGAAACGTTTACAATCCACTTAAAAGTTGCTCCAACATGAAGTGCGATTCTTCTATTTTAGATGTATATTTCTTATTTTCAAATTAGCTTCATGTCTTTCCACACTATAATACTTCATAAATTACCTTTCTTCTGACACCCGTAAATGTCTTCACATCAAATTCTATCTAATCTCATTAGTGTACTGCAATCAGACAGAAACCTACTTGCTCCTACACGAGTGTCGCCTGAGATAAGCCTAAAGGAGTCTTGCATCACGATTACATACGGAAGACCATTTGTGGGGTGCGTGCTGTATGCCAGGCACTGCACCAGACACTTTATAGAGAGACAGCCAATTTAATCCTTGCACTATCTGCGTAAGAAGGTCGGTATCAACCCCAAATACAGATGAGAAAACTGAGGGTCGGAGAGAATAAAGAGCTTGTCTGTGATCACAGACAAAGCTAGGATTAGAACTCAAGTTTGTTTGATGCCAAAACCCATGTTCTTAGGCACTCTTCCTTTTTCCCAACCAACGTGATGCATTTGTATTAGCACGCCATTACAATCAAGGCTTCTTAGTAGCTGTGTGACCTTGGTGAAGAAAGATGAATATTGACCCCTGCAGATATCCAGGTCCTAAACCCTGGAACCTGTGAATGTCACCTTATATGGCAAAAGGAACTTTGTAGATTTGATAAAATTGGGGATCTTGACCTGGGGACATTACCCTGGATCTTAAATGTAATCACAAGTGTCTTTAGAGGGAGGCAGAGAGCAGTGTGACACAGAAGAGAAGGAGGCAATGTGACCACGGGTGCAGGGACAGGAATGATGTGTCTACAAGCCAAGAAATGTAGGCAGAGGCTGGACGAAGCATGGGACGTACTCTACCCGCCCCCCCCGGAGCCTCCAGAAGTGCAGAGCCCTCACAGCACCTTATTTCAGCCCCTGAAACTCAGTTCAATCTCCTGGCCTCCAGAACTACGAGGCAATAAATCTCTGTTGTTCTAAGCCACTAGGAGTTTGTGATACTAGCTCAGTAGCCATAGGAAACTAATACTCAAGAACGTCATTTAAACCCTCTACTAAAACACCAACCTCACTTGGATGTTGGCCAACTTGGGTAACACCTAATAAATATCTTCCTTGTTTTTCTGGGGAAAACAAAAAGCAAATACATTTCTCAAAATTGGGATTCTTTACAGCAGGAGAAGAGAGTACAGAATGGAAATTGATAGGTTTGAGGAACACAGACATTCCTTGTTCCAGGGCAGTTAGCAACCGCTTCTACCTTCGGCGAGTGTGAAGCAAAGACAAATGAATTTTTAAGCACTTTTGGTAACTGTTCGCTTAAATGTAAACTGTAAGGTATGTTCTCTCAGCCTCCAGAGATCTTTAAAAACTGAGGAAACAGTAATCTGTCTCACTAATTTGAGGGTCTCAGCAGAAATCATTTCCATTACTCCTTGAGGCTCCTGCTTCCCTGTGATGCTTTAACACATCATTTGTGGAATTCTTTTACCTGAACCAGGTGTTCCGAAATGCCAAGTAACTGGAGCCTAGCAATTATGCAACGCCTTCTGATACCAGATATTAGATACTATTAAGAAATTGTTGGGGCGTCTGGGTGGCTCAGTCAGTTAAGCGTCTGACTTCAGCTCAGGTCATGATCTCGTGGGTTCTCGAGCCCCACATCGGGTTCTGTGCTGACAGCTCAGAGCCTGGAGCCTGCTTCGGGTTCTGTCTCCTGCTCTCTCTGTCCCTCCCCCACTCACACTCTGTCTCTCTCTCTCAAAAATAAACATTAGAAAAAAATATTATAGAAGAAATTGTTAATTTGGGGCCACATGGCTGACTGTTGGTAGAGCATGTGACTCTTGATCTCAGGGTTGTAATTTCAAAACCCATGTTGGGCATAGAGTTTACTGTAAAAAAAAAAAAAAAAAAAACAAACTTGGGGCTCAGTCGTTTAAGCTTCCCACTTTGGCTCAGGTCATGATCTCACAGCTCGTGTCAGCTATGCTGACAGCTCAGAGCCTGGAGCCTGCTTCAGATTCTGTGTCTCCCTCGCTCTCTGCCCCTCCCCCACTCATGCTCCATCTCTCTCAAAAATAAACATTAAAAAAAAAACTCAAGAAAAAGAAATTGTTAATCTTTAGTTTAATTAATGGCATTGCATTTGTGTTTAGAAGGAGTATTTTTTTTAAAGATACTTACTGGAATACTTCTAGATTAAATGATATGCCTGACATTTGCTTGCAAAATACACTGGAGAGGAAATGAGTTGAGCAAGAGAGGAAATGAGCGTCTAATGAGATGATAATGTTCACATATGGTAGGTACACATAGTTCCATGATGCTATGCTCGTAACTTTTGTACATGTTTGAAATTTTTCTAATAAAATGTAGGTAGGGAAGGAGGCAGGGAGGGAGCAATGCATTGTGGTTGTGGTCCTGTCTGGATCTAGTCTCTCTCTATGCCTCGAGCTGCACGGCCTCCGGTGAGTCACTCCTCTTTCTCATCTGTTATGTGGGGAGGGGGGCCAGATGACCTCCCAGGTGCCTCTGAGCTATCACACTCCTGGCTTTAAGCAGGGCTTAGCCCTCCTGTGTGCCTTCTTTCTCAGCTCACCCCTCCATTCCCCTGTGTTCCTAAATGCTTTGGCATTCTTCCCGAGAAGGGCAAACTGTCAGATGCCAAAACGACCAAGGGTTAAGCCACTGGGTGATTTTCAAGCAAATCAAGTTCATGGATCTACTGATGTTCAAGAGAACTTTTACCCACATGACCCTCCAGCAATTTCAGGGGACTTTACTCCTCGTCACCAGATAAAGTGAAAGAAATGGTTCTGCAAATGTCTTTAATAACCTAAATTACAAAAAATTTATGTTTATTTCTTTCTGACACAGAGAGAGACAGAGCATGAATGGGGGAGAGGCAGAGAGAGAGGGAGACACAGAATCAGAAGCAGGCTCCAGGCTCCAAGCTGTCAGCACAGAGCCCAACGCAGGGCTCGAACTCACAAACCGTGAGATCATGACCTGAGCTGAAGTCAGTCGCTCAACCGACTGAGCCACCCAGGTGCCCCTGTAACCTAAATTTTAGAGCAAGCCAATTCCCTGTGTCCTCAACAAGAAGATCTCATTGGTTAGGACTCCACTGACAGAGAATAAGACCAATTCATTGGCAGGTTAAAATCTGATTTTGCTATGTAAATTTCGAATGTAAACAAAGTTAGAGGGGAACTAGCCAGTTTGCAGAAACAAAGTAGATTACATAAATGTCAGCGACAGAAAGGATTCTGGTGATTATTACACTTAAATCCAACCGAAGAAAAGAAGCTCAGAGAAGGGCTGGCTGCTGGGCCTCCTGATCACACAGCTCGTTAGCCCTGGTGCTGATACCCAATCCCCAAGCTTCCTGATGCCCACTTCTTCCTTAAAGCAGACATGCAGAGACAACCAGTCACAAATTTGCCTAAGAACATGAGAAATACCTTTTTGCTGACATAAGGCAAACCCCCAATATCGCATTGAATCACATGGAAGCTGCTGTTATTCTAGACTTTTAAAAACTGATAGAATAATGACAATGTCATATGGTGCAAATCATCCTTTTCTGAATGCTAGAAAATGTTTTTCCAATATTAACCAGGGCACATAAACCCCAAGACAATGCACAGCATTGTGCCCTGCTCTAGATGGGGATGATACCAATTGCCCCCCAAATTCTAAGTTAAATATAAAACCAACACAAGGGGATGAGCTCAGGCGTATACAAAAGCAACTGTGACTAACATAGACATGGTTAAACTTCCACAGGAAAAAAAGGGGTGGGGAGACCATCACATCTAAAGGTGGAAGATCCTTTAACTAAAGAAGGGTGGTGGTTGCCAGAGCGGGGAAAGAGAGGCCCCAAAGGCAGAGATTAGCACTGTCTGCAGCTGGGACCCATCCAGTGGCAGTGAAGGTTCTATCTTTAAAACTGAACCAAACTCACCAGGATCTCAGACTACAGTTCCCAAACAGCTCAGGTATGACCTCCTTCAGGAAGCCCTCTCTCTCTCACACACATACACACACGTACACATACATGTCAGCTGTAGCCCAAAGTCTCCCTGAGGGCAAGGACCATATCTCTGTCTTTTATTCCCAGTGCCCGCCCTGAGCACCTGTCCCAGGAAGCACTCAAGGAATGCCAAGTGTTAGCCTGGGCAAGCTGAGACAGTAAAACAAATCTGAGGACATGGAAGAAGAGGTCACAGGGTAGGGACAAGGATTTTGAAAGAACTAAAAGACCAAACTCTCTCAAAGTGGCCTGGTCCCACTCAAAGGGACCCCAATGCCCAGGACTGATCACACCACAACAGGCAGTGCCAGAGGTAGGTGGATCGGGTTGACTGGCTTCCTCCTCCACCCCTCAGTCCCCACTCACAGGCCAGCAAACCTGTGCAGTGGGCGTTTAGCGGCTGGCTCAACCCTTAGGCAAGAAGGAACCCGCCATGTCACCACGTGGGATGAACAACAGGTGACCTGCACAGACTGTGGGAAAGCTAAGAGAGGCATACACCCAAAAAGGCACTGCAGCTTTGTGTCACTAGAGGCCCAGTGACCCGGCAGGGATCCGGTTGACTGAAGAGCGGGGCGGGGACTGAGGTGAGAAGGTTCCAGGGCAGAGGCTTCCAGCCAGTGAGCCCAGAGGGAGGCCTGCTACCACCACTCGCAGGCACACGCTGCTGAGCGCCCTGGCAAGCCACCATCAGGGAATTAATTCGAGTTATAGGCAGAAACAACTCCTGTTCTGCTCCAACCAGAAAAGCTCAGGTAGAAGGTACAGGATTCTAGCTCTCCTTCAATACCCACCCGCTGAGAGACATTCCTGAACTCTTGTGCCTGCCACTCGTGCCCAGGAAGCACCCTCACAGTCTGCCTTTGCTTCAAGGGAATTCTAGAAAACTCTTCTCTGTAAACAAATGTGCCTGCTTTGTGGGTCAGGAGAGGACAGGTACATAGCCAGCATTTTCCCCTTTCGACTCACATCCTGGAAAGATCAGAGTCCAACAGTTGGTTGCTCTTTGTCTGTTCAGATGAACTCTGCCCTGATGTGTCCTTAAATCTACTCCCCAACACAGTGGAGCCGGAGGCAGTGTGATGTAGTGTTCAAAGCACAGCCTCTGGAATCTGGATCCTGGGGTCCTCGGCACGACTCCATCATTTGCTGTGTGCACTGACACTTTTCTTGCAAGCCTCAGTTTCCTCGTCTTAAAATGCAGACGGGAACAAACCCTTGCCGATAGTGATGTTGTAAGCAATCAGTGAGATGATTATGTAAGGTGGGGCACTTACATAGCAGCCAATTATCATTATTGCTGGTACTATTATTACTATTACTATTGTTGCTCGTATTACTATTATTACTAGTACTATGATTACTAGTATTGTTGTTACTATTACTATTACTATTACTATTACTATTACTATTACTATTACTATACAAGCAGTCTTCAGCTACTTCACTACTAATTGGGAAATCTTTAATCAAACTGGATCCCAAATTCTATTGCTATGCTTCAAAACTATATTTATGCCAACATCAAAAAGGCATTTGGGGGAAAAGAAAGATTTTTCAAATGGGCAGGGGATGACACACATGAATGAATAAACCTCCAGATTTAAAAGTGACTGTAAACTCTGTTCAGTTATATCCGTCTCAGAAGTCACGGAAACGTTAAGAGGAGAGATGAGTCAGAGTTATCTTCATCAGATAACCCACAGGCAATGTCCTTCTTTCAATGAAATGCGTCTACAGACATAGGAAGTAGGGTAATAAATCCAGGCGGCTTTTCCATTCAGAAAGATCTCAGGGAAAGGACTCGGTCTGACGGCATGAGTTAGAGTCACATACACCTCCAAAATTAAGATTTTTCACTACATTCTCTCCACATGGGATGGAATTGTTCTGGAAATGAGTATGTATGTCTTCTTTCATCATGAGGGGCTTTTACATAAGATGCAGACATTACTGTCTCGAAGGCTATTTTTAAGTGGTGGCTTATTTTATAGCTCCTGGCGTAGCTTTTCCCAGTGATTACAGTTTCACTCCTCTGGCCATAGTGAATCATATCTGTGTGTTTGAACACCATTTCTCCTTCCTTCCACTCATGGAGTCTATCTCTGCCTGTGAATGTGGAGATTTACTCTGCCTTGCATACTTTTCAGGTGATGAGGTTTTATCTGGACAGGAGAAATTATAAAACACAAAATACACACTAGAAACATATCTGTAAGGGCACATACTTCATTCACATATGGCAACTTGAGTATGACCCAAACCTGTACACGTGTAATCAATATACCCTGGACGGCATGGTTTCATCACGGACATGATCCTTCTGCCTGCTGCCCACCACCACCAGTCTACTGAACAGAAGAACTAGCCCATGGTAGATGTGTATCCAAAATTCAGGAACTAACAGAAAGGACTCTTGATGCTCCAAAAAGAGCAGTTCCCTTCCAGACCAAGTTTGAACATCCTGAAATATACTTACTTGACATAAAAACGTACAACCAAGACATTCTCCACACTGAATTAGGCAAGTTTATTAGGCTCCTAATTTCCATGTCTAGAACGTGAACATGGATTTACATGCATTGTCTCATTTTGTGGATCTTACATGCATGGAGTCTTCAGTCAGCCGGGCCTCTGATTCTACTTGTCAGTAATGTACAGTTAGCTCAATGTGAGTAGATGACAAACACAGAATGATACATAAGCCGTAGCAATAAATCCCACCCAGTCCCATTTACCTTTTTTTTTTCCAAAATCATATCACAACTCTCTCTTGTAAAAAATAAATTTCAGAACAAGGCATTTAATTCACTTTACTGAGAAAAATAAAGAAGATTCTATCATTTTGGAGCAATGAATGTCCAACTATGGCTGAAAGGTACACCCTGAGAATTAAATTATTTTAACGAACCCATTGAGGTTTATAAAGCTGTGTTAACCTAACGTCAGGAAGGGACACAAGATACAGGCACAAATGTCCCTGCTCATTTTGCTGTGCAATTCTCCAAGGACGCTGTGTTATAAACATCCTCATTGTCTTCAATGCTTGAAGCATCTGTAGAATCGGGATCGCTCACCACAATTCCCACAGAAGACAGACTGGTAATGAAGGCGTGCATCCGCTGGGCATAAATGTCCCTAATGTTAAAGTAAGGTAGCTCGTGACACTTCTCTGGTGGGTCCTCACTGCACTGGTCCACATCAATGTCCTTCTGCTTCTGGTAGTACTTGGAAAACTTGTTGAAGATAATGGTGATAGGGAGGGCCACCACCAAGATGCCACAGATGATGCACGTGCTGGCGATAAGCTTCCCGGCCAAGGTGACTGGGTGCGTGTCTCCATAGCCCACAGTGGTCATGCTGATGGTGGCCCACCACCAGCAGATGGGGATGCTGGTGAGGCTGGATGTCTGCTCGTCTTTCTCCACAGAGTAGATAAGCACAGAAAAGATGGAAATGCCCACAGAGAGAAAGAGAAGCAGGAGCCCAACTTCATGATAGCTGTGTCTCAGGGTGGCACCTAGAGACCGAAGTCCTACTGAGTGCCGGGCAAGCTTGAGGATTCGGAAAATCCTCATAAGCCTGAGGATCTGGACCACCTTGCCCATGTTTTCAATGTCCTCACTCTCTTCCTCCTTGGTGTCTACAGCCAAGGTGGCATAGAAGGGGATAATGGAGACGAAGTCAATTATGTTCAGAGGGTTTTTCCAGAATTTCTTTTGACAGGGAGCAGCAACCAGCCGGATGGCAAGCTCGCCAGTGAACCAAGCAATGCACGCGATCTCCACACCTTCCAGCACGGGGTCATCCACCTCTCCGTCCTCGTTCTGGAACTCTGACATGCTGTGCACACACATGGCCACAATGGAGGCCAGCACCACGCTCAAGGACGAGATGGCAATGAGCTTGGCAGACAGGCAGTAGGCTGGGTTTTCCATTCGAATCCAGATCTTCTTCCGGAGCTGACCAAATCGCAGCTTGTCAAACTTCTCCAGCTCCTTCTCAAACAGGGACGACTCTTCAAAGGAGGTGTCGGTACTCACGTCATTGCTCTTCTGGTCCCAGTCCTTCTCGTGGTTATCCTCCTTGCGTTCCTGGTAGCGATTACTGCAGCAGGAATCGATGAAGAGCTCGTTGATGCCCCAGTACTCGATCTCCTGGCAGAATGAGAATACGCACAGCTCCTCCATGACATGCAGCTTCCCCGTGTAATAAAAATTCAAAACGTATCTGAACAAGGAGGGGTTCCGATCAAAGTAGTACTCCTTATCGGCCACACTGTAGTCATCGCACAGCTCCAGGATGGCCTCTTCCGAGTGGCAGGTGAGCAGTTTTCCGAGTCTGGTGTGAGGAAACCGCAGGAGGGTGCTTTGGTCGACGGACTGCTTAAAGCCCCCCACGTTCAAGTTGACAAGTTCCTCGTCTTGTCCAGGGCGATGGAAAAACTCACCAAACACCATGGTGGATACAGGAGGCAGGGAGCTGGATGGGAAGGGAGATGAGGAAGTTCACGCTGCACCTGGAAGGAGCACAAGACGGCATTAGCGCTGCCCCGTTGTGCCTTGCCAAGCTTATTTTTAATCTGCCCTTTCCAGGATGATGGGCTACGTGAAGAGCAAAGCAGGAAATGGAATAAGAAGGAAAAAGCATTATGCATTTTAACCGGAAGAAAATGAACACAAAACAGATTGTTCTCCAAAAACTGGGGTTGATGGATCCATTTTTTAGGAAAAAGAAGACTGCCATCTAAGTTTGATGAACCTTTGTTCCTAGTTCTTTATTTTTTTTAAGCATACAAAATTTACCTCCAGGCCCCCAAAAAGCAACGCCTTATGGATCACTTACACAATACAAGCATCCCCAGTCTCACCCACGAGGCTCCCGCATTTGGCAATGCTCAGTTCAAACGTGACAGGCTGGTTGCTGCCTGACTTGTAGCTCACCTCTCCCTGTGGCCAGGTCTCAGTCATGCACCCTCACAAACAGTTCTCTTCTCTGCTCTGACCCTCGCCCCCAACCCACACGTGACTGGGGGCTCAGCTCAGCTCTTATAAAAGATGTAGCTTTCCCCTTCTGCTCCCATGTTTCACTCCTTTAAGAGAAAGCCCCATTCCTACATTTGGATGTGGACAATCAAGAGCATATAATTATCTCCCTGTCCTTAAGTACCCTACATCTTAAAGATATAGTTACACTTCATGGGATAGTGTTTCAGGTACATCCACAGAGAAGACAGTGTCTTGGGGAAACCTCTATAAGTTAATTGCACTATCAGTTTCCTCATACAAACACTCTCCTCTCTCTCCTGCTCCCTCCCCTCACAGACAGTTCCCCACACACTCCCAATTGCCCCATAGACACCCAGTCTATACTGGCCCAGCACATCTAGTTCTGACACTAATTAGGATGTACCAGATCCATTTCTCAGGGAGAAAGTAATAGCTTTGACTATCACCCAATACAATGATACTTCCTCAGAGCAAATGGTGCAGAAAAAAGAAAGGTAGGAGACTATCATATACTAAATTCCTACAGGGTACTATTAGATGCTTCGATAGACACGATGCCATTTAATCCTGCCAACACTTTACAGAATGTGTACAGAAAAATGGATGCTCAGAGAGGTTGAGTCAAAGATCACAGTATAGGTAAATGGTAGAGCCAGAATTTAAACCCAGGTTGGATTAATGCAAATCCATGCTACTCCCACTATATATACCCTCTCCTCCATCCACTTTCTTCCTTATTATAATCCAATAATGCAATGTGGGAAATGCTATAACAGAAATGAGTCAAGCATCTTTGGGCTTATTGAGAAAAGAGCAATGACCCTTGTCATTGGTTACATTTGGCTCAAACATTAACAGTTCAAGCAGAGTTGACCAAACAAGGGGAATGGGCATTCCCAACAGTGGGCACCAAGGGTTGGGCATAAGCAAGATTGGGAAGAATCTTGTATATCAGTCTACAGAGTCTGGACTTTACCTGTAAGCAAGACCACTAAACAATCTTTGTTTATTATTTATTTTTTATTTTTTTAATGTTTATCTATTTTGAGGCAGAGAAAGTCAGAGAGAGACAGAGAAAGACAGAGAATATCCCAAGCAGGTTCTGCACTGTCAGCACAGAGCCCAGTGCAGGGCTCGAACCCACAAACCATGATTTCATGACCTGACCTGAAATCAAGAGTCAGACACTTAACCGACTGAGCCATCCAGGTGCCCCTAAACAATCTTAATCAATGACTGGACACAGCTGTCTTTGCCAACGGTGACTTAGAAAGACCCCACTGACAGTGGAGCAGGGGTCTGCTTGGGGTGAAAGTTCAGGGCCAAAGAGACAGGGCTACAACAGAACAGGTGAGAGGAAGGGAGAAGACCCCAACTCACATAGTGGTGGTGTGTGTAAAGAGGAAGTGACAAAAATCAAGGAAAGTTTATAATGTCAAATCAGCAGTAATTGGTGATTAATTTGAAAGAAAAAAAAAGGACAGGAAATTAGAAAAGCAAAAAGAGAATGTGTTTTCTACTCTGCAGTAAGTGGGTGATACGGGGACACTACTAGAGGAGGCAAAAAGATCAGGAAGGAATTTCTTGCCCCTTGTGTTTACGAAAAGCCAAGGCTGCGTGTGAGACAAGAGACTCCTCCTTTGAAAAGGATGCACCAGAGAACACAGCCTTAAAGTCCAGCCTTCTGCCATCCAGCCCAGGAGGAAGCCTACAGTCATAAAGTAGGCATGGGCATTCGCTCTCGAGACACTAACCGAATGTGCTCCCATGAGTGTGTTCCCATGAAACCAGAGACCGCAGCATAGCTTGACATGCCATTTAATAGATTTGCTGACCTCTTCAAAATACTTGGGTTTTTTCTGCCTCTGCTTTCTATTTTTAGTTAGATATCTTCTTTGAAGGGCCTAAATCAGAGCTCCTGGCTTGGTCCAAATATTTATGGAACTTCAGATCTCTAACAGCAGGCTTGTGCTCATGGCAAGTATAGTAGTAAAACGTTCCAAGGACCTAGTTTTAGCTAAGCTGGCACTAAGACTTTAATGGACATTTTCTTCGGGTGGCTTATTTTTCATCTCTTTGACTATTCTGGAAAGCCCCAGCAATAGAATGCCAGGGTCTGCCTTCATGACACACGTGCATAAGCCGGTCTCAGGGGGTGTGTCATCCACTTCCCGATCATTCCGCGGGCACTTTTCTACAGGACCCTGTTATCACCCTTGATGCCAGTCTTCCCATTCTGTCCTCCTCGCTTTGCATTCGCTCTGTGCTGGTGAAAGAGAGCCCTTCGTGAGGCCCACTCATGCCTCAAAGTCTGATCATTAAACCAACACACATCATAAAAGAAGGGGCTCCTGTTGGGGGCTTTCGAGACAGAGGAAAAGGGAAGCATCTCCAGATCAGGTCCAATGCTTGAGCTCAGAGGGCAACCTAAGATGTCCCAGGACACAGAGGCCAGAGGACAGGGTTGTTTTCCTTGGCTGTGTCCATCCCACAGCAGCCAACAGGGGGCAGGGAAGAAAGAGTTCTCACCTTACCTTCTGTAGCTAGGCTCCCTGGCATGTAGACAGTCCCTTGCCAATCACAAACATCCCTTCTGTCATTTGTCCCTCACTACTACTCTGGGATTTTGCCAATGAGGAGGCAGGATCAGAAGAGATAAGTAGGCATAATGCAGCTATTAAGGGTTAGAACAGAGGCACAAGCTGGGGTTCCTTACACCAATTCCAGGGCTTTCTACAGCACTCTGCCTCACACATCTAAAGCAACATAAAGAAAGGCAGATACTGAACATCATTATTTCCAAGTTTCCTATTTCAGATCAGCATCTATTTAACAGCCATTCATTTACTCCTACCCAGAACACATTCACCAGATCAAAGGTATATTTACACATATCTATGTACATTTATGATTAATATAAATTATACATTTCTAATTTATTTATAGATGTAAATGTATACATTTATTTATAGATGTAAACATATATACATTTATCTGTATTTATAAATACATAAACTTTAAATACATTAAAGCATTTTCTTTATGCATGTCCATGTGATCTATAATCCAAAAATTGGCCTGCATCCTCTATTAATGAGTCTGTGGGGAAGTGGGTGAGGAGGGGTGGGCGATGCAAAATGAAGGGGAACCCTTTTGGAGGAGAATTTGACAAGATGTAGCAAAACTGTACAGGCATTTACCCTTTGCCCCAGCAATCTCTCTTCTAGAAATCTCTCTCAAAGAGAAACAGACAAAAATTAAAAACACGTGCATAACTGGAAACAATCCAAACAGCCATCAATAGAAGATTGGCCAAATAAACTACGGTCTCTCTCCCTCTCCTCTCTCTCTCTGTCTCTCTCTCTCTGTCTCTCTCTCTCTCTGTCTCTCTCTCTCTGTCTCTCTCTCTCTCTCTCTCTCTCTCTATATATATATATATATATATGCAATGGAGTGATTTCTAGGATATATTATTTAAGTAAAGGGAAAATATGTGTGTGTACGTACATATACATGCATATACACATACATACGAACACACACACACGCATGTACACACATGCTTATGTAAAGAAAAAGAAATAGCAAAAGGATAAACCAAAAATGAAAAAAGTGCCTCCCTATATGGGGAGAGAGGGAACAGGATATAGGGCACAGTGTTGGAAGCTGGACTTGGAACTGTGTAAATATTTTACATAATTATGAAACAAAATTAAATTTAAAAAAGACAATCCTTAAAAATTTAACTTTACTGTATATCAAGTTGGTCAGTAACTTCAGAGAGATAAATTATTCCAAGTTTTTTTTTCATTTGTTTATTTACTTTTGAGAAAACGCAAGCAGGGGAGAGGCAGAAAGAGGGGGGCAGAGGATCCAAAGCAGGCTCTGCGCTGAGAGGCGGACAGCAGAGAGCCTAATGTGGGGCTCAAAATCATGAACTGCGAGATCACGACCTGAGCCAGGTCAGACCTTCAACCAACTGAGCCACCCAGGTGCTCCTCGAGGTTTTCTAAATTTAATTTAATTTCAATAATCTGACTGTACATCCATAGTAGTATACACCATAGGACAAATATAGTATAGAAATCTTAAAATATTTTTAGTATTCATGTTGGTATAATTATTCTGAAATTTTATGTATATACACATAGGTTAAAGCAAGTAAATTATTATGTTAATATCATTATCCCCCAAGATTTTGAGGGCAAAATAAAAGAAATATAAATATAAAATCAAAGAAATGAAATAAAAACCCAATGATCCTAAATCTGAACTAGAAATATCATTATGGACTGATAATTTAATTTTTCTTAAAAGAAAATCTTATTTGCACTGAAAAAACCTACAACAGAATGACTATCTCCAGTGGATGCTCTGAAGCATCACTTATATTTCCCCTTTAGAATTAAAACACTCATTCTCACACTTGCTCGAAGTGTTAATAGCTAAAGGGCTCTCAGTTAAGTCCCTCTTTGGGAATCACCCTCAGCCAAAGAGAGCTGCCTTGCCCAAGGTCACACTCTTTCCCCAGGCAAGTTCACATCCAGTGGCTTATGTATGGGGAAGCTACAACGACCCAGCACCTTTTTCTCAAGGTGGGCACCCGAGTTCCAGAGTTCCCATAGGATCAGCTAAGATTTCTGTCACAACTTCATCCCAGTTCAACGCCTCTCCTTGCCCAACCCTACTTCCTTCAATTCCCACTAGTATTTGTCCCAAGGGAACCTCCCAACAAACTTTCTGCACATAAATTTCTGTCTTAGTCTATTTCCCTGGGAACCCAACTGAAGACACCAAGTCAAGAGCAATGAATATCTCGAGTTTGTGCAGATTGAGGCATCAAAATACAATTTCTCACTAAAATAACAAGGGCTTCTTGGAGAAATAGCCAATCCCAGGTCTGGGGTAAGAAATACACAAAATAAGCCTGGACTATCTTGTTACATAGAAAGCAAGGAACAGAAGGACAAGGGAAGGGAAGGACAAGGGAATATTCAAAGGGACTCAGGACCAACTGGAGACTCACACTGGCCAAAGATTTGTGCATCAAAAAGAAAAAAATCTCCAATAGACTGAAACACATCAAGTATGTTAAAATCCCCGAGTTCATAATAATATTTTTTAAGAAAGAAAGAAAGAATACATTGGTCACCTTTGAAGGGTACTAAAGTACCAACTCGTTACTCTGGAATGTGAGACAAAAAAGAAAATCAAACATTTATCTTGTTTTCCTGCATGAATTATACCTTAGGAGAACCATATAGTAGTTAAAGAGGGAATTTTTCCTTATAAAAATATTCCAACAATTCAAAAACAATTGTAACAGAAACAATTAAAATAGTACACTAGAAAATGTTTATTTAGATTGAAAAACACAGTTTGAAAGTAAAAGCATGAAAACAGTAACCAAAAGAAAGCAGGAGTGGCTATACTGATAACCACACAAAATTTAAGACAAAAATTGTTACCAAAGACAAAGAGCATTATATAAAAATAAAACAGTCAATTGATCAAGAAAACATAAAAATGACAAATATGGATGTACCCGGCAATAGAGCCCAAAAATACTATCTCTATTTGTAGATGACATGATTATGTCATATAGAAAATCTTACAGAATACACACAAAAAATGTATTAGAACTAATAAATAAATTCAGCAATGTTGCAGAATATGAAGTCAATATACAAAAATCCATTGTATTTCTGTACACTAGCAATAAGTAAACAGAAATATGAAATTTAAAAAACAGTTCCATTTATAGTAGCATCACAAAGTTATTATTTAGCAATAAATTTAACAAAAGTGGTACAAATTTGTGCCCAAACTACAAAATATTGTTGAAAGAAATTAAACAAAAATAAATGTACAGACATCCCCATATAGCAGTACTCCCCAAATTAATCTATAGATTGAACACAATTGCCATCAAAATATTAGCTGCCTTTTCTTTTCAGAAATTGACAGACAAGCTGATTCTAAAATTCATATGGAAGTGCAAGAAACCCAGAATAGTCAAACAATCTTGAAAAAGAAGAACAAAGTCAGGAAACTCATACTTCATGATTTCAAAAATTGCTACAAAGCTACAGTAATCAAGACAGGGTAGAATTGGCATAGGATAGAGAGGGAGATCAACAGAGCAGAATTAAGAATCCAGAAATACATCCATATCTACTGTCAACTGATTTTCAACAAGAATGTCAAGAGAATTCAATGGGGAAAGAACAGACTTTTCAATAATTGGCACTGGGACAATTGGACAGCCACATGCAAAAGAATAAAATTGGATGCCTACCTCACACCATATACAAAAGTTAATGAATCAGTGGATCAGAAACCTAAATATAGGTGCCAAAACTATAAAACGCTCATAAGAAAATACAAGCATAAATCTTTGTGAGCTTGGATTAAAGTGACTTCTTAGCTATGACACCAAAAGCATAATAAGAGGAAAAATAGGTAAAGTGACTTCAAAAGTAAAAATTTTGTGTTTCAAAGGACACTATCAAGTCAAAGGACAAGAATCAAGAAAATGAAAAGACAACCCACATGATGTGAAAAAATATTCACAAATAAATTATCAATAACGATCTAGTATCCAGAATAAAGAGCTCTTACAACTCAATAATAAAAAGCCATATAACTTACTTTCAAATGGGCAAAGGATTTCTTCAATAGACATTTCTCTGAAGATATACAAATAGCCAAAATGTCCATGAAAAGACGGAAAATCATTCGTCATTAGTGAAATGCCAATTAAAAACACGAGATAACACTTGACACTACTAGGATGGCTAAAATAAAAAAGTAATAATAATACAAGCATTTTAGCATAATGCAAGTGTTAATGAGGATGTGGAGAAACTGGAACCCTCGTGCATTACCAGGGGTAATGTAAAATGTGCAGCCATTTTGGAAAAGAGTTTAGCCCATTTCTGAAAAAGTTAAACATAGAATTACCATATGATCCAACAATTCCACTCCTAAGTATATTTATAAAGGAACTGAAAACATATGTACAAACAAAACATATACACTAATGCTCATAGCAGCATTATTGATAATAGCCAAAGAGGGAAAACTACCCAAAAGTCCATATCCATTAATTGATGAATGGATAAACAAAATGGTCTATCCATTCAATGGAATATTATTTGGCCATAAAAAGGAATGAATTACTGATACTACAACATATTTTGCTGTAGATAATAATGTTTTGAAAACATTATTCTAATGAAAGAAGCCAGACCAAAACAGGCCACATATTGTACGATTCCATTTATATGAAATATCCAGAGTAAGCAAACCCATAGAGACAGAAAGCAAATTAGTGGTTGCCAGGGGCTGGGAGGAAGAGAGATACGGTGTGAGTGCTAATAGGTATGTGTTTCTTTTGGGGGTGATAAAAATGTTCTGGAATTAGATGACTGTACAACCTTATGAATATACTAAGAACACCCCAATTATGTATTTTAAAAAGGTAAGTTGTATCGTAAATGAAGTATACCTCAATAAAACTGTTCTTTAAAATAGGGTTCCATCTAATGGAGAAGGAATGATAGAATTAAAATCTCCCTATTTCACAAGGTCATCATGAAATGACAGTTCTGGGTTGCTAACACCCAAATAAAAAGCTGGTGGGGAACTTTACCACAGCTACATCAGAATGGCAATACCTGAGCTCACTGATCAAGCCCGAAGTAACAGAAAGAAACAAGACACAATGTGCCTCATGATGGAAGTACATACACAATTCTGCAGTATTTCAACAACAGCAACAACAACAAATCAGGCCTGAATTTTATTGAGAGTCTAGATCTGCCACTTGAAATCACATGGAGATTTCAGGGGAACATGTGCGGTGAGTGACACAGCGAAATCTAGACTGTGGAAAACTGTACAGACAAATGGCACAGACCAGATAAGCGACATATCAAACAGATCCAATGTGTGGGCTTTGTATGACTCCCGATTTTAACAGGCCAAATGCTTAAAAAAATATGAAAAACAGGGACGTTTGAGTACCAACTAGATACGTGATCATATAAAAGAATGATTGTTAATTTCTCAATGTGCTGATGGTATTGTAAGTATGCTTTTCAAAAGAACCCTTATCTTTTGAAAGTATGTATTACAATTTTATGGATAAAATTATACATTTGAGATTCATTTCAAAATAATCCATGGGGAGTGACAGAGTCGGGAGGGGTGGGGGGTGGGGGAGGTGTATTTTACTCATACAAGATATGGCCGTGGATTGATCATTGCTGCAGTTGTGTGAAGGGTACAGGAGTTCAATGTAGTATTCTCCCTATTTTGGTACATGTTAAAATTCTCCATCAAAAATGTTTCAAGAAAAATTTACCACGCACCTTTTTGGGCCATGTACTGTGTAGTAAGTGCTTTCATACACACTATTGGTTACCCTTGAATTCCCAGCAACTCATGCAGTACCCGGGCACTAGGAGGGAATGAGGAAGTGTCATGGAATGAATGAAGAACCTCCTTGAATTCTCTAACAGTCCTTAGTGGTAGATCTTATATCCCACGTTGCAAATAGGGACACCTGAGATGCAGAGTTTGGTCAACATTATCCAGCTTTTGTGTGGCAGACTCTTTCCACTATGCCTCAGACATGAGTATTTAAATTTAAGTGGGAGGCAGGAGGGACTGGCTGACTTTTAAATTCACAGAGTTTTTTATCATCCTCCTTAAAGAATGCTATACTCCTTACTGGGGGATTTGGTATAAGCATACCGAGGACACATGGAGTCTCCAATCAGGCACATCTGGGAGCACAAAAGGCATTTGGCAGCAAAGTTGAAAAATCAACTGCTATTTTTGTCCTCTTTCTCAAGAAGATCACTGGCTTCTGTATCGCTCCCCCTGCCTACTACTAACCCAAGCTACTCATGGTGAGAACATTATCTACTGTATTTGGCTACCTTGTGCCTCTCGGTGTTTACAGGATGGAAAAGAAAGAAAAAAGATGTCAAAAATCCAAGATATCCACTGAAGCTTACAAGAAAACCTGCATTGATCTTCTCTCCAAGTGGCACCCTGTAAAAGGCTTTTCAAAGCCATTAACCTCTTACTCCCCTCTTCTTAGTCCACTTCCCTCTCTTTTTGCTTTATGCTCTCAAACTCACTTAAAAAATACTCTCAGAACAGAGTCTTTTCAAGGCTGACAAATACACATGCACACAAGTGCATGAGTGGCTTTGATAATGCTCTTGCTTTGCTCAGAAAAATAACAAAAGCATAACAAACACAAGTCGGTATTTTTATGGGGCAGAACCACTTTTTTCAATCAATCCCACAAATGTAAAGAAAAACCTAGATTCCTTCTGCCCTCCCACTTGTCCAAAATCTACGTTAAATCCTCCTATCAAATTAAAGCAAATAGGGCATTTTTCAGAATTAATACTGCCATCTTTTTGGAACATTCTTTTAAGAGCTGCATTTTATCCCATTAAATATAAAAGAAAAATCACTAATTTAAAAAAAAATTTTTTTTTTTAATTTTGAGAGAGAGAGAGAGCAGGGGAGGGGCAGAGAGCGAGGAAAAGAATCCCAAGCAGGCTCCGAACTTTCAGCGCAGAGCCCAATGTGGGGCTTGAACTCACGTACCACGAGATCATGACCTGAGCCAAAATCAAGAGTCGGATGCTTGAAAGACTGAGCCACCCAGAAGCCCTAAAAATCACTAATGTTTTTTAAAAGGTTAGGTCCTGCTAACTCATATTTCTGCCCATGGCATGTGAGAATATTCCAAATAAAACCAAGCAGATGTAAACAGAATTAGAAATCTAAAGTCAATCCACACCCATGAGTGGAGGTATTCTCCCCAGGCACCTTCGCTGACCTTCGCTGATCTTCTCTTCCAGCAAGCTCCCTGTGTACTGGTGTGGGTAACATGTAAGGAAAAGAACATCGGTAATAGATAATGGGCCAGAGAAGATAAGAGGGCATGGTCAAATGTCAGTGGCATTGCATAGCCCACCCTATGTGGATTTGGGAATGGAAATGCTAGGGTTCCTTGCTTTAGGCCCTCGTGACTCAGTGTTGTTAGAACCAGTAAAATAGTGCAATTCTGAAAAACAAATAGCTACTTCTGAGACATCTAGGAGGTCATGCCCAGAGCCAGTGTATAGAATACATGAAATTTCAAAGAGCTTTCTGGAAGCGAGGCAGCTCCTTCCACCTGGAACAGTCCTCTTAGAACTGTATTCATTCCATCTGGACCTCTAGTTAGTGTGGCTGCTCCTCTCCAGGGATCCTGTAACTCATACAGCTCATCTCCAAGCAGAGGCTGCTCAGAAGACTGAGTGATTTAGTGAGACAAGTGGCCAGAAATCTGTCCTATTTGTAAAAAGCGAAGAATCACAGATGAAAGATTTTCAACGTGGACTAGGAAAAATGTGGACGGACAACAGGACAGGAGCCTATCAACAGTCACGTTATGTGGAGGAACCCACACACTAGTGGTTATACTGGTGAAGTTCTGGAGTCCCGGGGGGGAGTTCTGGAGAATCTGAACACACCTGAGCCAAATTAATAGGTCCCCTCCACCCACTTCCTCATCCCCTCACCTTACAACAGCCCGCAGGGCACTATTATTTTAGCATCCACCACAAGACAGTATAATGTTTTCACAGCTCTCCTCACCACCACAGACCTGACCATGGCTGTCACTAGACCCTAAGCTCTTCCATGGAAGGAATCATGTATTGCCACCTCTACAGTCTCAGCCGTTTATGCTGATTTCTGCCCATGGTCTAGTGAAAGATACTCTTTTATCTGGAAGAATTAAAAGGCTATCACTGTTTTCGTCAAAGAGCTAGCAGAATGATCTACACCAGACAAGGTGAAATGAAATGCTTCCAGCAGCCAAACAAGTAAGTTCAACAAATAAAGTGGGCTGGTTGGGACTGTGGTGAACTCTCCAGGACATTGTTGTCCATTGTCCTTTGTGGAAGCAGAGGGCTGGTGCTCCAGGAGAACCCGGAAATCCCGATTTTTATGAGGGATAGCTCAAGTTTTATTAGACTTGATCCAACATGTTCCCAACGTTATGTGGCTCACACAAAATGTGTCTCCATGCCAGCTACTTCCGATAAGCCCCCAATCTGCAGCCTGACCCAGACTTACCAACCCAACTCCACAGTCCATTTTAAACCAGACTGACTTAAATGGACACAAATGGAATTTTATCTCAATAATACTAGTGCTACTTCCTCATGTCTGAACTATCAGTGTCAAAAGGGCAGATGGGCAATGTGGGCTACGGATTCTTCCAGAGCTGCCTTCGTGCATCCCCCAAAAGAATCCAACCTATTTCCTCCCAGGCTGGCTCTCTCCTTTCCTCCTTCAGTCACGTGCCCCAATTGCCGGTGAATTTGAGTCAGAATAGTCTCCCTGGTGTCTAACCTTCATTTCTGTCACTACATTGTAAGGCTCATTCTGCCCTCCCTTTGATAAGTAAGGGGGCCAGAGAAGAAGATCAGTGGAAGCTCTTACCTTTGTGGTGTTGATGTCACACTCTCTGCCCTCATCCTGTCCAGTGGAATGTCCATCATCATCCAAGAAGCTCCGCCCTTCTTCCCTCGCAGGGATGTGTGGTGTGCGCAGGCATTTAGTGGCCAAAAAGAAGGGAAGAATCCTGTTCTTTGGTTGTAAGGGCCAAAGCAATCACTGGGAAATCACTCTCACCTGCCAAAGAAACCATAGGTCAAGTTTTGGCTCCAAGGAAGAAACACACCCAACATGTTCTATCTCAAACTCAGCAATCTGGGCGTTTTACTGATTAGACCTATATCTTAGAGGCCCATCTCATCTTAGGAAGTGGGTGGTCTTCTCCCCACCACGGAACCATCATCACTCCCACTGGACACATGGATAGAGAGGCATCATCGTCCCAGGACCAGACTCACAATTGCTCTCAGGCTCACAGACTCTCAGATCTTGACTGTAATGGACACTTGGGACTCTCCACAGACCCCAAAGCCAATAAAACCTCCAAAGATAACACGAGGCACTAGAGACAGGGCTGCGGTCATTCACCTCCCACACATAATTTCTTCTGGGAGCATTATTTCCCTAGCTAATTCATCAAGGATATACTTATAAGCCTCTAAATGAATACATTTTAATCCATTTCAGAGACCCAGTTCTGAGTGTGACTGCCCTAATAGAATTAACAGTGCTGCTCTAATTTGAAATCAATTTCAAAGACTGGCCAAATTCGATTTTGCTTTATTTGTCCATTGTTGTATTTCACAGATCAGAAAGGACTACACAAGCTAGATCAGAGTCCTCCAGTTAAAACGTGTGTGTGCGTGTGCGTGTGTGTGCATGTGCGTGTGTATGTGTGTGCGTGTGCGTGGGGGGGGGGCGGGTAAATTTGTATCAAAACAAAAGGACAAATTTACATTTCTCTCTCTGAATAAATTAAAGAAACCACAAAAATGTCCAGTTCCCAACAAGGTAAGCTGTGCCTCATGTTGATACATTCCCATAGATTTATACTAGGATCTAAGCATCCATCCATTGATTTTCATGTTTTCAGATCAATGATATGTCCTACACGGGGCGGGGGGGCGGGAGGCCAGGGGGGACAGGGGCGAGGTGGGGAGGAAGAAGAAAAGATTGATTCCCAGCTTCAGAAAGAAAATGAACGAAGTGCCTCCAGCTACGTCAGTCATCAAACAAGCATTCATTATAGTTTAAGATCGGCCTGGAATTATCCTAGGCACTGGGATTACAAACAAGATGCAGTGGCTGCCCCTCCTCCCCACCCCCCAGGAGCTCCCAGGCCCAGAACCAAATGTAATAAACAAGTAATGGTGTCCCACCAACATCAAGGGGGCAATGGTGAGGGAGCAAAGCAGGAACACACCGGTCCCAACAATGGCCAGAGCAACGCTTCGGTGTGTTTTCACCTCTAATAAAGATAACAAGGAAAGACCCAGAAAAAAAAAATGCACCTCTACCCAAAGGGAATTTCTGAGATGGGACTCTTAGCAGAAGAGGTAGGGAAATCTCAACAGGGATAAATAATATCAATTCAGGAGCTAAAATCTGTCCTTCTCCTCCTTCTCCTTCCCCTCCTCCTCCTCCTCCTCCTCCTCCTCCTCCTCCTCCTCCTTCTCCTCCTCCTTCTCCTCTTCTTCCATGGCCCCCCAGCAACACATCATTGGGTCAACCTCAGATATTTGTGTTCCACTAAAATGCTGCTCTCCCTTTTTTAAAGGGTACAGCACACACATACAGTCTTTCCTTTGCCTACCAGATGCCTTTCCAAATGTAGCACATTTTAAGGGAAGGTAAGATTAATCTGGCTGGGAGATAATTAATTAACTGCAAACCGCTTTGATGTGACTATATTAATTACTGAAGAGAAAAAATTAACAGCACTTCTAAGAAACCCCAAGCATTGCTGAGCATTGGCTCATCACAGAAGGGCTGGCCCAGGGACAGACTGTGAGGTGAGCCAAGTGTATCTTTTTTACAGAAACTGGTACCTAGTGGGGCCCTCCATCAATGTCTGATAAATTACTAACGTCCCGGGCTGCCTTTTCTCTTTCCCTACCCAAACTCAGAATTCTAGTGTTCTGCTTCATTTCCCATCACTATGACTCCTGTCAAAAAAACAAGAACAAAAACAAAAAACAAAACTGGAGTTTTGGAAAAGATATACCAGTCAATACCTCTCAGTGTGAATTTATGCCAATTCACTCTCCTCCTAGGGCATTCACATTCTAAGGGTGACCTTTCCCTTCTAAAATGATAACCAGCACTTTCTGAGTCCAGTACAACATGCCAGGAACCTCCCAGGAGTTTCACACACGTATCACCTTAACCACCGTAAGTGTTAATTGTTGTGACTCCCCTTTTATAGGTAGGACATCGAGGCTCAGGGAAGCTATTTGTCCAAATGCCAGAGCCAGGATTCAAACTCAGGTAAGTCTGCCTGATGTCAATCAGCATAGAAAATCGAGATCCACATCCAGTGGTCAGGGAAAGTGAAGGACTGGGAGAAGTGGGTAAAATATGGCCCAAACCAGCAGGATTTGGGAAAGAAAAATGTGTGCGCTCAACACATTCTCCCCTTCCTGCTTAACAGCCCCACAAAATGGTTCTATCCTCCATGTTCCTACCACCTCTGTCAGAGCCTAACTGTTCAAAAGAAGAGAGTATTGTTTGTGACTTAGCACTGAAGCAGGTTTCTGACTTTGGTGAGTGATTCAGCAGGATTGGGGCAAAACACATCAAGCTCGCTCAGGCATTGCTCGCCTCTATAGAACTCTCTTCGCAGTAAAAAGGGAGATCCTCTCCAGCATCCTTGTGATAGACCCTCCAGCTCACCTAGATTTCCTGGTGGGTTGACCACAGCACTCAGAAATATACAAAATGACTTTCTCCATTATGTAGAGGGAAAAAGTGAAGATCAACTCTTCCATCATCCAGAGAGCTGACATCGAGTCTTGGAACAAAACGAGGAAAATCACATGGACAAGCAGACAGTGCACAGGGGTAATAATAGCTCCCTATGCCCTTCTCTTAAGACTCAAATTAATCTATAAAATCAGTGCCTGAGAGATAAAAGCAGACATTCCAAGTGTCACTGCTGGATAGGTCTGTGTCTTACGGACTTGCACAAATCCTGAGTGTACCTGTTACTGCCCTGCTCCCGTTCTTCTGAAATATTGTCGCCTCCGTGCTACCCACTAGCTGAGAAGCCTCCAGTTAAGGACAATGTTAAAATATCAGTCTTCATGTTAATTATCCCTGTTACACAACGGTGGTTGACACATTTTTATTGAACCAATTCCTCTCCCCCACGGCAATGAGACTAAAGAGTAAATTAATTAAAAGAATCAATATGGATAAGGAAAGGCAGTTGGTCAGCAAGGGAAGCAGAGGAAGAAAGTGCGAAAGATCAAAGTTGGTTGCCGAGAGCCATCCCAGCACTTTCTAAAGGAGGTGTAATCCTGAAGATGTGGCACATTCCAGCCCCGATGGGCACATCTCGCATGGATTTTTAAGTGTCTAGACCTAGAGTTTCAGCTATCATTAGATACCCAAAACCCTCTCCTTTTCAGATTCTAGGCTCCCTGAGGCACCTCCTGGCCATTTCAGTTCCCAGGCACCTTGCCAACGGAGAGCATATGAGCTATGCTGCCAACAACCGTGTCCACTCTATCTGCCGTTTTTATTTATTAGTGGAACGTAATAAGGTGGGAAGAGGTTTATTCACTCAGTTTTCTGTGAGTTCCTATGAGAGTTAATCTGCTAGAGTCTGGTACTCTGAAAGCGAGTTTCTGAAGTTGCCGGGCTGAGAGAGAGCTTGACCTTGACCTGTGATAAGGTCACCAGGTAAAGAGCACCATCAAGCACCATCCTGACAGCCAGCCAGCTTCCCTGGAGACATCCTGACCTTGCAAACTTCTACAGAGTTTATTCACCCTCAACGCTACTGACATTTTGAGGCCAGGTAACCCTCCTGTGGGGGGCTGTGTCATGTACTTTATGATATTTAGCAGAATCCTTGGCCTCTACCCACTAGACACCAGGAGCACATCTCACTTTCCCCTAAGGTCGTGACAACCAAAATTGTCAAATGTCCCCCAGAGAGCAAAACCATCCCCAGTTGTGAACCCCTGCTCTAAGGAGACCTCAGACACCTGTCTGGAAGCTGGGAGTTCAGAAAGCTCAGAATGGCAGATGGTACTAATACTTTGCTGACAGGGGCCAGGGATATTCCCCAGACACTTGTTCTTTTAGAATTCAGTCATGGCATTTCTGGTGTCAGACAAGCGAAACTTTGCAAGTGAGCAAAGATAAAAGGAGGGTTAACCTTTTGTTGAAACTCGAAGCATGCTTCGGGCAATTGGAGTCTGGAGTAAAGGTTAGTGATTTTCTCTGAGAATCTATATGATATTTGCTAACATTTTGGGGGGTAGAACTGACACACAGCACAATGCATTAATATAGTTGGAAAGATGGCTTACTACAGCTCTTCGCAGGTACGGGTCCTCCCGCTGACCAGACCCACTCCTTTGTTTTTTTAAATGTTTATTTATTTTTGAGAGAGAGAGAAAGACAGAGATCAAGCACAGGAGAGACAGAGACAGAAGGGTGCATGCAGTTCAAAGCAGGCTCTATGCTGACAACAGAGAGCCCAACGCAGGGCGCAAACTCACGAACAGTGAGATCATGACCTGAGCCAAAGTCAGAAGCTGAACCAATGGAACCACCCAGGTGCCCCTGACCAAACCCACTCCTGACCAAAGCTCCAATCTTGGAAACTCATCAATGTCCCAGGAAAAGTGCAAATACATGTTAGTTTTATAGTCTCACCACTATTTATCAATCACAGACTAATTTTCAATAAGATCTAAGAGTAATGAAATAATAGGAATAATAACAAAAGGTGAAATTCGATGCTACTCCTATCTTGATTAGCTAATGAGAGTTGTGGTCTGGGGTTTTGCTTAAATAAAATTAAGATATCACAGTCAGTCTGAAATCAGATTTAGTGTCCCAGAAAAATTGTAGTTATACTTAAATCCTATAATCCAAAGAAATCAGAATAATACAACACTTTCCAGTTGATTCAGACAGCAGATTACTAAGAATATCCCTGACTTACTTAGTTTTTCCAAATTATCAAATTTCAAGATATACATTAATATGAGAAATCCTTGAATTAACGAACACTTTTTAAAAATTTTGCTGTGTCCCAAGAAGAAAGTGAAAACTTCTCAGGGTCTAATACATTCAGGGATTAAAAATAAATTTATAAAAAATAAGAATGAAAATAAATTTATACAAGTTCTGGTCTTCAGGGAGGAAACCAGTAAGTGCCTTCCAAAGCAAAGGCTCTAAATTGTACTTGAAAAGTTAATATAAATGATATTTTCTTGGCCATCCAGAATGAGCAAATGCAATACCATCTCCAGAAATCCCTAAGGCTTGAAGCACGGGTAACTAAATACCACTTTCCTCTTCTCAGGTTTTATGTTCCTAGACAACCCTCCCTGGGGAACAGAGGGAGCCAGCAGGCTGCTGCTGAGTCACTGAGTCACCTCCAAAGGCAATCTTCAGAACGGAGAGTAAGGAAAAGCCCTGTGGAAGGGTGTGCACTTCAAAAGGGGGAGAGAAATCTCATGGTCACTGATCCCAGCAAGGTCATCCCCATGTGTTAACAGGGCTCTGGGACCACCCTGAGTGGCCCATATGGCTGCCACTATTCCACCAGACACCCCCACTTGCAGATACCCCCTAAAGCACAACTGGCTGAAATCTGGGGCTCAGGCTGCAGCCAGGTAACAGGCAGGCAAATCAGCCCACCCAGGGGCTTTAGGCCCTGTGCTCTGTCTCATTCGTCCCCATGTTTTCAATGGCTGATGCATCAAGTGTCTGCACTAACACAGTGACAAAAAGAGCAACTCAAAGCGAGCAGTTCTGTAGCGTAGAGAGGGAGAAACATAGCATGCCAGGATAATTGTGATTGGAAACAGGTAAACGGAAACCTTCTGGAGGACACTGTAGCAATTGTGTATTACAAAACTGTGGTTCCACCTCTGAGAATGTATCCTGAGGGAATGAATTAGACAAGTGTGCAAGGATGGGTATCCAAGGATGTTCACTGCATCAGTGGTTACTCATAAGCGTAAAAATTCGAAGGCAAGCTAAACGTCCATCAACAGGGAAATAGTCAGATTAGGAGGTAGCCATGTAATGCTAGTCTGTGGCCATTAAAAACACCAAAATCATAATAATGGAAGGAGGTCCCGTATACTGAATCAGGTGTCTCAACACCTCTGAGTGTTTGCACGTCTGAACCCATTTAATCCTCATGACACTTGAACAGGTAGTATTTTTATTGGATTCATTTTACAGATGGAGAAACTGGTAGATAGAGAAATTAACTAACTCTCCAGGGTCAACAGCTAAGTGATAGCCTCATGGTTTGAATCTGAGCAATAACACTCTAAAGCCATCCTGTTAACTGCAATCAATGCTCTACTACCTCTAGATTCATGAGAAAATCATCAAAATATGCCAAGTAAAAAAGAGAAAATTATAATACAATATAATGGCATGATCTGATCCTTATAAAATATGTCTAACTTTACAAAGTGAAAAAAAATAATCTATAAGAATATACACTAAAATGTTAAATGCATTCTCTCTGGGTGATAGAATTCAGGGTGATTTTTGCTTTCTACTCCGTACCTCTCAACATTGTGTGACTTTCTTTGCAAGCATTAAGAAACACTTGTGTAAACAGTCATTTCTATTTGGAAAATAAACAATTGAAAGTAGGCTTAGGCAGGACTTGGGGAAAGGAAGGGGGGTGGACATCAAGTGAACGTACAGGCTTGGCGGAGGCGGGACCCTCGGCCGATGGACTCCTTGTGAGAATCATAAGCTTCTGCCATAGATCCACATCTGCTTTGTGGCCGGCACTGTCCCAGGGACTACAGAAATCAAAGGACAACATGACTCTTGCCCTCAGAGCTTAGAGTTGCTTAGAAGCGGTTACAGGAGGGTACGTAGGTAAATAAATAAGTGTAGTACAGGCGAGAGATGTCAGGTACCCTGAAGAGAGGTACCAAGAAGGTTCCATGGAAATTCAGAGAAGGTGATGGGTCCCTCTGGGATCGGGAGGTAGGGAGAATGACAGGAATGGGTGGCATTTGAGCTGAGCCTTGAGAGTGGGGTCAGACATAAACAAGTAAAGGAGACAAGTAAGTGTAAAAAGGCCGTTCTCCAAGGAGAGGAAGGAACATACGCAAAGCCGCGGGACTGGAAAGCTTGTGTTACACACAGAGAGCAGAAAATAGTCGAGTCTGGCTAATGGAGCCCTATGACCTAGAGCTATTCATATAGAATATAAAGAACTCTACCTGCACTACCCACACCTTTGTGAGCCAGGAATCACCAAGGTGAGTGATATCCTTTAGGAAAGGAGAAAGGATTACAGGTGACCTTACAGAAAATCTGCTGAAACAGGGACCATAACTCAGGTCTCCTGAACTATTTAGCCACAAGGAACCAGTCAGGGAGACATAAAAAAACAAAAACAAAAACAAAAACAAAAAAACCTCTTGGAGTTATCGTTGTTCCCAGAACATCTCAAAAATTAGAGGCTGGTGTTGGGTACAGCAATCCACCGGCAACTGCAGCGATCAAAGGTGGCAAAGAGTGAACCCCAGTAGTGTCTATGGAAGCACAGACTGATCAGGCCAGAAACGTGGGCAACATTCCATGAATTCACCCACTTCTCTTTTGCACCTCTACTTAACAGAGCAGGAAAGCAGGGGTCAGTAGGGAGAATTCAAGAGGTCCTTGGATTTAGACAGGGGGTGGCAAAAAATCTTGATTTTTCACTGAAGTTAGTAATCCCCCCCTTAAAAATGCAGGCAGTGGCCCAGGGCAATAAGAGCAGTACCAGTGACTTCACCCCACTAGAAATTCCAGATAATTCTGTATCACAGCAGAATTGTTGCAGGCCTCAGAAAATAATCACATAAGTTCATTGTTTCTTTGAAATCACAGTAGTAACAGACCAACTGCTAGGTCATCCTTAAGGAGCTGATAAAGAAGCACACATTATCACTAAATCATAAGGTGGTTTAACTGTTTTGGTAACTGTATGCATTTCCATACAATTGGGTTCCTTTATAGTCTGTGGCTCTTATTTTTTGTATCTGAAAGCACTGTTCTGAAAAGTGGTCCCTAGGCTCCCAGACTGCCAAAGGGGTCCCTGGCACAAAAAGGATTAAGACTCCATTAGCTAGAGATCCTGTTAAAATGTACATCACACCATGTACTCCTGTGTTCAACTCTTCAGTGACTTCCATCTTGCTCAGAGCAAAGCTCCCTTCCTCCATTTTATTTATCTGATTTCACCTCCTTCTCCTTTCTCTCTTTCATTCCCCTTGGCGTACTGGTGTCCATGCTATTCTTTAATCATTCCTGCCTCAGGGCCTTTGCACTGGTTGATCTCTGTCCCTGGAATGCTCTATCCACAAGGGATTGTATGGCTTCCCCACTCTCTTCAGGCCTGGACTCAAATACCTTCCAAATGAGCCCTTCCTCAGTTACCCTACCTAAAATACCCCCCAATGAAACTCCTATCCCCCCACTCCTTGCTATATTTTTTCTCCTTAGCATTTATCACTCCCTAAAATAGACTTAAAGACATATACTCTGGTTTTTTTTATCATATTTATTATTTATTTCCCCACTCAGATATGAGCTCAGTGCAAGCAGGACTTTTTATGTCTTAAATACCACCATAACCCAAGTGCCTATAACCTCGTCTGACACACAGTAGGTTCTTAAAAATGATTTGTTGAATTCATTAGTTAGCATTTGTCACATAGCTTGGCTACTGGCTGCTTCTATCCTATGTCGAATTTTAATGTCTGTCTGTCTACTGTGCTATTGGGAGAAAAGAAAAATCACAGCAAATGTGTTTCTGAAGTTGTGGTCACCACAAAAGAAAGGCAGCTGATTTATCAGCCACTGCAGAAAGAGATGCATTTTCTTCCTTAATAAAAAGGGTTTTCATCAAAGGCGAGATAGACAAGTTCACACACACACACACACACACACACACACACACACACACAATAGGTTATCAGATCAAGTTATATCATAAAACAAATACAAAAAAGTAAATGGGAAAATTGGCACATGGCATACAACCAATAAAAGGCCCGTGAACCCAAGCTGCCAGAGAAGTGATGCTAGTTGATAAGACCATCACACAGATTCCACCTGGCAAACGGCAGGAGGAAATGGACAGCATACAAACACATGAGTAAATGCAGGCAGTAAGTCACCACATGGACACTGCTCAACTTAGCCAGCTCTGCTGAAACGCACAGGGGCCCCTTTTAAGGCACTGTTACTCAGACTAGCAAAAATGCAGGTAGCCCTGGGAAGATCTGCGGCTGGCAGGGCAGCCTTCACAGACGTACAAAGCACCTCATTCCGTTCCACCCCCTGGAGCACTCTGTTTCGGTAAGAACAACCAAAGCAAAGCCTGGATTCCTTGTAGTTCCAAAATGTGAGTCGAGGACAGAGAAAGTACTATTTTATATCACAAAGATCCTTATATGCTCAGCTCACTCACATACTGAAAAATAAAACTCTCCCAACCCCAACTGCCCTTCACAACACAGCTTCTTAAAATCATCGTTTACACTCACCCTTCCTTCCTCTTGTGCAATTCTTGCCCTGACACTCCACGAAGTGTTGTTTTTTTTTAATTTTTTTTTTTTAACGTTTATTTATTTTTGAGACAGAGAGAGACAGAGCATGAACGGGGGAGGGTCAGAGAGAGGGAGACAGAATCTGAAACAGGCTCCAGGCTCTAAGCTGTCAGCACAGAGCCCGACGCGGGGCTCGAACTCACGGACTGTGAGATCATGACCTGAGCCGAAGCTGGCCACTCAACCGACTGAGCCACCCAGGCGCCCCTCCACGAAGTGTTTTTGCTGAGGGCACCTCTGGTTGACTTCTGCACCAGACCTCCATGTCCAAGGCATGTGTCACTGTCCACTTCCCACCTCCCAGCCACCTCCCGGCCCCTCCCAGTTCACTGGTGCCACTTGTCTGACTACTCATTCTTGGCTTCCTGTGGCACACCGGCTTCACCTTCCCAAACCTTAAATCTGGGGTCACAAAATAAAATACCTGCAGGGGCCAGGTGCCTGAAATGAAAAAAAAGAGGACATCCGGCCATGGTGACAAGCTGCAGAGCACCGGCCCTGCTGAAAGGGGACTGCTGTCCCTTGTTTGTGCACATCAGGTAGTCGGATTGCCCAGTTTGCCAAGAACACCCACAAATCTTGTTTTTATGTGAACTTTCCCAATTTTCTAAATGTTGGCAACTATTGGTTTTAATGTTTTACTGCTGTGAGCCAAATCAAACAAATCTGTAGCCGGATACAATCTGCAGGCCTCAGATTTGGGTCACTGCAGCCCCAGGGGCTCCTCGTATCCCTCTACTCTCCCTGGGAATTGCATTATCTCCAACCCGGATCTCCCCACTACATTTCAAACTCTTGTAACTGCCTACTGGACGTGTCCATTAGAATGTCCCATTGGGACCTTAAAATAAACATGTCCACACTTCCCTTCATCCTCTATTCCCCAACATTTCTCAAATTCCTTTCCTTTCCTTGTCCCTCCCGCCTCTGCTTTAATTCAGACACTCAGTATTTTTCCATGGTTTATTACAATACATTTCTTAGTATCTTCCCTGCCTTAGACCTCCCCCCATCCCCTACCTTTTTGTCCATCTCAAGTTCACACTACCTTCTAAAATGTGCAGGCTTAAAGTCCTCTGATAGCTCCCTTGCCCTTCAGAATAAACTGGTTCCAGATTGCTTGAGTCTGAATCCCAGCTTCAACAGCACTAGCTGCGCAACCTTGAGCAAATCACTGAAGTTCTCTGAGCCTCTGTTTTTTCATTTGTGAAACATGGATACTAAGTATCACACACCACATAGAGCCATCATGAAGTTTTAAAATGAGAATAAGGGCACCTGGGTTGCTCAGTTGGTTGAGGATCCGACTTCAGCTCAGGTCATGATCTCACGGTTCATGGGCTCGAGCCCCACATCGGGCTTTGTGCTGACAGCATGGAGCCTGCTTTGGATTCTCTGTCTCCCTCTCTCTCTCCCCCTTCCCCGCTCACGCATGTGTACATGCTCTCTCTTTCTCTCTCTCTCTCTCAAAAATAAACATTTAAAAAAGAAAGAAAATCTTTAAAAATGAGATAATAAAAATAAAGCTGTCTGTGCTTAGTGCATAGTAAGTGCTCAATCAAATGTTAGCTGTCATTATGTTTCCTCATCCATTATCCTCACATTCCACAACCCAACTCAACTCTAGGACTATAAAGAATTACCTGAAATTCTCCAAAAGTACCCCCAACTTCTCACTTATCTATCTGCTCAGAATGCCCTTCAAGACTCATATTCTCTATCATATTCTCCAGAACCGAGCCTTGACCCCAGATCTCTCTCTACCCTAAAACCAGCCACTGGCCCCCTCCGCCATTGCCCCCTCCGTTGAGTATTTAACTTGCTAACCTGGAGTAGAACAATTTCCCAGAAGCCTCCACCACAGCACTGGGAGCCCCACAAAGGCAGGGCCTATTTTTTCTTAACCTTTGCATCCTTAATGCCTAGCAGGAAACAATGAATGAGTGGACGAACTTCTTTAATCCCCAAACCAACCCAGAAAGGCTGGCATTATTATGATCCGCCATTCTGGATGAGGTTCAGAAGTGTTAAGCACACAGGAGAGACAGCGAGCCCAGTGCCCGAGCCCAGCTTTCCTGGGGAGGCCCGTGTTGGGGAAGCTGCTCACACTTTGCTCCTCTTGGCGGTGCTCTGCTGGCTGTCTTTCCACACGAGGCTCATGTCCTTAAAACTAACTGTACTTCTGTCTTATCTCCCTAAATAAGTGTGGGACGACAAAGACGAGTTTTCATCGACTCATGCTCTTTCCACCAAGAGCTTCAAAATATCTACAAAGTCGTTGTAGATACACGCAATCAGTAAAAGAGTCAAATTTTTTCCTGTGCTTACCTCTATGAAGTGTGTACACTCAGTCTTCTTTACAGTCTCCATTACAAAAATAATCTCTAGTAAGCCCTTATATGGAGCTTACTTTGTACCAGGCGCTGCTTTAAGTATTTTATCTACCTTAAGGTAGATGCTATTATTATCCCCACTCGGCAGATGAGCAACTGAGGCCAGAGAGGTTAAATAACTTTCCCACCATAAGGGGCAGAGCTGAGATTCAAATTTGTAGATAAGAGCAGAGGCTGTACCTGGCCTGCCAGGATTTGAAACTCAGTTGTGCCAACTTCTAGTTGCATCCTTGGGTAAATTATTAAAATCTCTTAGATGTTTCCTTGTCTGTTGATCGATAGATAAGTACATGATAGACAGATAAATAGATAGATAGATAGATAGATAGAAATGGTATAGATAGAACAAGAAATATAATTTCACTTAAGATAAAATGATAATGCCTACCTTAAATTGCTATGAGAATGAAGCGAGTTGATATGTATACACATTCAGAACAGTGCCCAGCACACAATGCAAGTGCTACACAGTGTTCATTATCATTATCATGTGAGTAAGAGCTGGAATTCTACACAGAAATTCTCCTATATCCGTCTGATGCTCTTTTCACTCCGCCAGGTGCACACACCTCAGCGGAACCACCTGCAACACAGGGAAGCCGGCAGGGCCGTCCGCAGGGCCTTGGTCTCCTGTGCCCCTCTCAGTACATCCCTGGCTCCATTTCAGCAAGCACCATCCTTGAGTTCACCCTCCACTCCCCTCTCAAAAGCAGCAGAAAAGGCTACAAGCTTAGCCTTTACACGCCGGTGTGAAATAAGGCCTTTGGATAGTTCCCACATCTATGAGGGTTCTGGGGATACCAGCAGGAGATACTGGTGTTGGCTCACTAAACAGACAGGATTTTTGTCCCAAGGCAATCTGTGGCTCTCAGGGTCAAAGAGAAGTCTGAAAAAAAAGCACACCTGGAAACAAGCAGGAACTGGGGACCTTCTGAGGGTCTGCAAGCAGAAACTACTCCTAAAGGAAAGGTCTGGTCGGGGAGCCACTCCAGAAAGGACACATCCAGCGGCCTCTTCCAACCGGGAGCGCCAGACACATTAGGGCTTTTCCAAAGGATTGTAGAAAAGCGCTTATTGCTGCTGGAAGTAACAGACTGCTTTTGGCAAATCATAACTCCTCAGCACATTCACAACAAACCCAGAGAGCCAAGTGTCTGTTGCTGTAGTAAGCTGCCACAGTGGCTATTTCATGGGGTGAAAAAACAAAAGTTGCATTTAACGTTTTAAAAGATACCGTCAAATAAATACGATAGTTCCTTTAGCATCCAATCCATTATCTGGAAGGTAGAAAGAAATGTTCTTCTTCACAAACATCCACATCCAGCTCCTAGAAGCTATCCTGGGAGGATTTTTTAAAGCTTTCCCCAGGACTGTCTGCTGTGACTAATTCCATACTTCATCAACATGAAAAAAAAATAGAAATAATGAGATTCCCCACACAATGCAAGCCAAAAAGCTTTCAGTTGGACTTGTTAAAATTAGATCTCTCACCTCTCTTTTTTCCAGTTTGTTTCCTAAACGCAATCTCCTCCTTGAGTTTCCAAGTTCTCAAGACAAGGAAGAAAGAGGTGGGGCAGAGCTGGAGGGAGGAAAAGGAGATTCTCTGAAGAGCACGGTATCCATGTGAGAGCACAGCTCAGGACCATGCCCCAGGAGAGAGCTCTGGGCACCACCCCGGGACAGGTGCAGACTTTCCCCAGAGAAGCTGAAAGAATGTCTTCACTCCACAGAAAATAGGAACGAACACTTGAAAAAAGCAAACTTTGTATACCCTGAAGGAAACACTGGATTGCTTTAGCTGATTTTCACACTCAAAATTTTCCATGTCTTGAGTTTCCTACTCAAGTTAGTTTAGCAAGGGGAATTCCAAACAGGTACACGCTAGATCAATTTTGTAGCTTCTGAAAAAGTTAACAACAGAATGGTGCAAACAGAGGTTTTTTTGTTGCTTGTTTGTTACATAAACAAGAGAAAAATCATGTGTCGTCCCCCCCCCCCCAGCTAAGGAGCCACCTAGTTCTTTTATTTGAAATCACAGATAAGCAACACATTGAATTGCTAAAGTTCAAGTTCCTATAACATTTGATGAAAAGAGGCTAAAACAAAGAACATAACAAAAAATTAACTTGGCTGCAGATTTATTCTATAGCAGTAGTTCTCAAAGTGTGGTCAGGGGACCCCTGGGGTTCCTAAGACCCTTTAAAGGGTCCATGAGATAAAAAACTCATTTTCATAATAAACGAAGATGTTATTTTCCTGTTTACTCTCATTCTCTCATAAGTGGCCGAGGAGTTTTCCAGGGAGTATACGATGTGTGAGATCACAGACTACACAGAGAAGCAAGGCTAAGAATCCCCCTGCCTTCCATTAAACCAGACAATAAATACATTTGTAAAAGTATAAAATAATGCTACTCTTGTATTGTTTTTGTTTTGAAAAAAAAAAACAATTTTTCATAAAGATATGTCATTTATATTAACATGTAATGAGATTACTATTATTATTTTAAATGAATTAATAATTAATACTTTAAATTTTAACCTCTTTAAGATTTTATTTTATTTTAAATTTTTATTTTATTTTTTGTGAAACAGAGAGAGACAGAGCACAAGCAGGGGAGGGGCAGAGAGAGAGGGAGACACAGAATCCAAAGCAGGCTCCAGGCTCTGAGATGTCAGCACAGAGCCCGACGCGGGGCTCGAACTCACAAACTGCGAGATCATGACCTGAGCCAAAGTTGGACACTCAACCGACTGAGCCACCCAGGCGCCCCAAGATTTTTGTTTTTTAAGTTTTTTTTATTGTCTATTTTTTTTTTAATTTTTTTTTAACTTTTTATTTATTTTTGAGACAGAGAGAGACAGAGCATGAACGGGGGAGGGTCAGAGAGAGGGAAACACAGAATCCGAAACAGGCTCCAGGCTCTGAGCTGTCAGCACAGAGCCCGACGCGGGGCTCGAACTCACGGACCGCGAGATCATGACCCGAGCCGAAGTCGGCCGCTTACCCGACTGGGCCACCCAGGCGCCCCTTGTCTATTTATTTTTGAGAGAGACAGAGACAGAATGCGAGTGGGTTAGGAGCAGAGAGAGAGGGAGACACAGAATCTGAAGCAGGCTCCAGGCTCTGAACTGCCAGCACAGAGCCCGACGCGGGGCTTGAACTCACAAGCTGTGAGATCATGACCTGAGCCTAAGTCAGATGCTCAGCCGACTGAGCCACCCAGGTGCCCCAGCCAAGATTTTATTTTTTAAGTAATCTCTACACCCAACAGGGGATTCGAGCTCAAAACCTTGAGAACAAGGGTCACATGCTCCACCGACCGAGCCAGCCAGGTGCTCCTAAAATATAACTATTTTAATTTCTAACATATATATTGATAAATGAGAGTACACACTGCAGCAGCCGGAGTGATGGCAGGGCAGGCATTTAGAAAAGTTTCTTTACTTCTTTGACCAAATTTTAGTTGAAAGGAGTGTGTATGAAACTGTAACCAAAGGAGGCATGATGCTTCCAGAAAAATCTCAAGGAAAAAATATTGCAAGCAACAGCAGAAGCCGTTGGATGGGACTCTAAAGGAAAGTGTGGAGAGGTTCACCCAGTTAGTGTGGAAGTTGGACATCAAGGTCTCGTCCCAGAATATGGAGGCACCAAACTAGTTCTAGAAGACAAGGACTTTTTATTTAGAGATGGTGACATTCTTGGAAAGTATGTAAACTAAAACACATTATTGAAACGGTATCGGAGCACCTGGGTGGCTCATTCGGTTAAACATCTGACTTCAGCTTAGGTCATGAGCTCACGGTTCATGAGTTGGAGCCCCGCATCGGGCTCTGCACCGACAGTACAAAGCCTGGCTTGGGATTCTCTCTCTCTGTCTCTCTCTGCCCCTCTCCCCACTTGTGCTCACTCTCTCTCTCTCTCTCTCTCTGTCTCTCTCCAAATAAATTAACTTAAAAAAAATGGTACATGTAAAGCTGCCCATTCATAAGTGAAGTTGTGAAATCTTTCATCATGTAGTATAATTTCTATGTCTCTCTTTTATAATAAACTAATGGTATCCAAAAAATACTGATAGTTATAATTCACACTAACAGGAGCTTTTGGGGGGGGGGGGTTCAATAATTTTTAAGCATGTAAAGAATCTGAGACCAAAACATCTGAGAATGCTATTTTTCATAGGATTGGAATCTCAATTTCTTTTTTTTTTTCCATCAAATTTTTTTTTATTGTGAAAAAATACACAGCACATATAATTTACCATAGTAACCATTTTTAAGGGTACAGTTCAGTGGTATTAAAAGTATTCCTGGGGCGCCTGGGTGGCTCAGTCGTTTAAGCATCCGACTTCGGCTCAGGTCATGATCTCGCGGTTTGTGAGTTCGAGCCCCGCGTCGGGCTCTGAGCTGACAGCTCAGAGCCTGAAACCTGCTTCGGATCCTGGGTCTCCCTCTCTCTCTGCCCCTCCCCTCCTCACGCTCTGTCTCTCTCTCCTTCTCAAAAATAAATAAACATTAAAAAAAATTTTTTTTAAATTCCTAACATGCAACCATCAGTACCTTCTATCTCCCGAACTCTTTGCATCTTGTCAAACTGAAACTCTATACCCAGTTACTACTTGTCTATGGTTTGTCTACTTCTGTGCCATCAGCTGAGCTGCTCACACCAGTGAGCACACCTGTGGGGCACGTGTCTGAGTGCACGGTGTGTGGAGCAGGACCCTGCTGCCAGGGGAGAGAACGGCCACCTCTCTTCTACACCTCCCAATCCTGGAGTTCCAGTACGAACCTTCTAGCTTCCCACCCTTTACAACTTGCCTCTGCATCTATGGGCATTCTGAAACCTAACCCCGGTGTCTAATAAATGCTTACGTAGGATTTATCTCTGAGTGGCGAACCCTACCGTATGAGGGAAGGGCTGTAAAACAGGGCTGGCTTGTGTGATTTTAAATGATGTGTCTGGCTGACAGCAGCGACTGGCCAAAAGCAGCTAAAAGCAAACCCATTCGTTTAGGACCACATGGCACAACTTCATCCTGTACTCTCGGCTTCTAAGCCCCACATAAAGGACACTGGACGAGAAGGCAAGATGCACTAGAGCGTCCACATTTTAAGTCTGGGGGGCACCGGGAGAAGAAAACTCAGTGCCCCTCACCACAAAGATGCACGACACTGACATGTGCTTTTTAATCAGATCAGGAAGTCTGGGGAAACTGCATAAAAGGTGAAGTTCTCAGGCATCATATGAACTTCCATGAGGTTCCTATTTTTGCATATCCAGAGAGCCTATCCTGTAGATTTGTGATCTAAGGAGATGGTGAGAAAAGATGGGCTTATGGAGACCCTTTCACTCTTTGACAGAGATGATTGGTAGATGATCGATAGATTAGATAGATAGATAGATAGATAGATAAAGATTAGGTAGATAGGACACTGCCAAAGATACTTTGAATTTACACATTTAGCCTGGAGGAGGAGAAGAGTCAACCCTGAAATAGCCCCAGGGCTAAATCATGACCAGGCATTGTCTAATCACCAAGAGGAGGAGGGTAGGAAGAGGTTTGAAGTCAGCAGCCTCATGAGGGTACCACACTTAGAATACTGGGAATTTTAAAAACCCACAAGAAAAACACGGCACAGAAGGTATATTTATTGACCTCAAAGACAAGCATACTGATATAACCTTTTGCCAGAACCCAGGCGCCTCCTCTCAGTCCAGACCTTCCAACCACAGTCTGTAGCTACCAAGTTCTCCCAGCCCTCTGGCCAATTAAATTGTTTACCTTAAGTAAATCCCAGGAAATGCTTTTAGGGTCACCTTGGCACGTCAGTCAGGGCTTAAGAAAGCCAGACCCGTCCACAGCAGAATGAAAGTTACACAATGTGGGCATGTTTGGGGCGCCTGGGTGTCAATCGGTTGAGCATGTGACTTCGGCTCAGGTCGTGATCTCATGGTCAGCGAGTTCAAGCCCCGAGATGGGCTTGCTGCTGTCGACCTGTCAGCACAGAGCCCTCTTGGGATCCTCTGCCCCCCTCTCTCCCTGCCCCTCCCCCGCTCATGTTCTCTCTCTTAAAAAAACCAAAAAACAAAACAAAACAAAAAACAGGGTATGTTCAAACCCCAAATTTTAGTCTGCTGGCATTCTTTTATCTCACCACAATAATTACTTCCCAGGAGAGAAGTCAGCATTCCTGAAAGAAGTCATCAGGAAGCAGCAAATGTCTTAACTGATCTGGGGGTAACTTTCAGTTCTATGGTCCTATCTATATTCTCATTCCACACAGCTACAAATTGATCACTTTTTCAAGGCCCCATCAGGCTACCTGTGATGTTCATTCTTGATCTTTAGTCCAGCATATTCTGCTAAACCTGGGTCCCCAGGTATCTCTCCTGAATCTTTTCATAAGATACCCACGGGTAAGGAGGAAGAGTCCACGTGATGAAGAGCAGGTGGTGAGGGATTCCACCGAGACACAGAAAGTTGGCTTAGCCATACCCGGGGCTCTCCACCAGGCCTCACTCCCACATATCTCGGTGGGGCTCGGCATCTCCACACCACCAGGCCTATCACTGGTGTCTCTCCATTTAAGGCAGTTGGTAATCATCAAAGAGCAAATGCTTCGAATCTCACCACAAATGTTCCACATACCCACTCATAGTTCTCCTAATTCAATTTATGAAAACGATCCAAATTAACACATCCGAATGATACGACTGAAGAAAAGTATCCATAGACAGATCGCCTATTTTTTTTTAAATCATAAAATCACCAGGCTGTGAGGAGAACAAGAACAAAAACAAACAGAGAAGGACAAGAGATAAGCTCAAATTTCCCCAGCAGTTAGTGACAAAGCCAGAATAGGATTCACATTTCTTTTTTTTTTTTTTTTTTTTTTTATTTTTTTTTTCAACGTTTTTTTTTTTTTTTGGGACAGAGAGAGACAGAGCATGAACGGGGGAGGGGCAGAGAGAGAGGGAGACACAGAATCGGAAACATGCTCCAGGCTCCGAGCCATCAGCCCAGAGCCCGACGCGGGGCTCGAACTCACGGACCGCGAGATCGTGACCTGGCTGAAGTCGGACGCTTAACCGACTGCGCCACCCAGGCGCCCCAAGGATTCACATTTCTAATCTTCTAGAAGTGCAAGTGCCATATAAGTCCAAGCACAGAGACGTGGACGTGTTGGTTCACTGAGGACGTGGGTGCAGTTCCCTAACCTCGGCCAGGGTGGCTTCCACACAGACGGGCATAGCCTCACACCTCATCCGGCACCTGCTCAGTCTCTCCAGTCCCTTTCACAACCAACCTGCACAGATGTGGCCTCCACTTCCTCCCCTCGCACTCTTTTTCACTCGGTCCGAGATGGCTTTAGGTCCTAACTCTCTGACACTCCAGTCAAGGAGGCTCCCAACTGCCACGCCTGAGCCTCTCCGATCTGTTCTTCACAGGTGATCTTGCAGAAATATGAATTGGCTCCTGATACTCTCCTCCTACAAATCCGCGAGCTCCTTCCTACAGACCCCTGGATAAACTCTCAGGTCCCCAATCTGGCATAAAGGGTGCGGCGTGATCTGCCCTTGTCCTCTCCAGCCTCAACCCAGCCACCCAACCCAGCTCTCCAGAAGTTCCTCCAAGAATCAGTGTGCATCCTTGCCTTCAAAGCTTCACATCCCTCCGCAGCCTGGAATTCTCATTTGATAAACTTCTCATTTGATCAACTCCTGTGCATCCCTCCGAATGAAAAGTCTCTTCCTCAGAAAGGTCTTCCCAGCTCCCACATCTTAACTAGTGCCTTCCCCATCCTTATTCCTCTCTCCTAGGAAGTTGTTTAGAGCACCTGCCAATCCTTAAATGTTTGTTTCCTTTTTTAAAATGTTTTCATCTTATTTTTTTTGAGAGAGAAAGAGAGTGAGAGCATGAGCAGGAGAGGCAAAAAGAGAGGGAGACACAGAATCCCAAGCAGGCTCCAGGCTCTGAGCTGTCTGCACAGAGCCCGACGCGGGGCTCGAACCCACAGACCGCGAGATCATGACCTGAGCTGAAGCCGGACGCTTAACCGACTGAGCCACCTAGGCGCCCCTAAATGTCTGTATTTCTTTGTTTAATATCTGTCTCCCCATCCACCTCCCACCCCTACATGTCTGTTTTTTTTTTTTTTACCACAGCATACTAGCACCTAACAGTGCATAACACTGGGTAAGTACTCCAATCCTTGTGGAATGAATGCTTATACATATTTTTATATGTAAAGAGGATACATATGATTACATAAGTTCATTGTTAAGTCAACATTGATAAGCATCTGCTAGAAGGTCAGCTGAGCTCAGATGATCTGCTCAGGATGATGAGCAAGAGGCTTTCATTCACCAGGGACCTCCTCAAGCACACTGAAGCCAGCTGCTATCAACATTAACTGCTAATCTGTAACATTATTAGCTAAAAGCAGATGTTAGCCCCTTATCATTCAACATGTGTGCAATTAAAGATAATTTTAAAGGGTACCTACTCCAAGCAAACCATGGTGCAAGGCTCTGCAGGATTGCAAGGAGAGCAAGACCCCCTTGCCCACAAAGAAATGATAAGAGAAAGAAAAATGATAAAGGAAGGCAGGGACGGAAATTCTTCTAAGTCAGATTCTACATTTGATTGCACATTCTCAACATTGTTATTGAATTCGTAATTGGGATTTCTCTCCACGTTTCCCATACCAGGCTCCTGAATGCAAAAATAAAACAACAGCAACAAATATTTTCTCCTCCTTCCCTGTGCCTCCTGACTGCCAAGAGCAGTGCCCAAAATCCAGTTTCAGGATGAAATTCACAATCAGCCACCTCCAAGGACCCTCCACATCCACGACCTTACTGGAGAGGCAGACGGATGATGTCTTTGGAGTCAGAAGACCCCTTGCTATGACCAATTCCAAGTGGCTCACTTTGCCTTGTTTTCTTCATCTGCAACTTGGGCTTCCAAACCACTACCTGTCCATTGCTTATCACACTCTGTTACTAGAACTTAAATGAGATAACCCTGCGAAAGTTTCTGCAAACTATAGTAGGCTATACAAATGTGACAGTTTGTGACTTTTATCAGGCAAATATTTAGCATCTTGTATTGACCTGTCTCGTGCTTGTTAATCTTGAGTCTCCAGGTCCACTGTGTGTTCAGGCTCAGAGAACACACATCTTTTATTCTGCCTGCCCTTGGTATCTGCAGTACTGGGCACACAGCACCCACACAATAGATTCTCATAGGTTGGTTACTTATTGGCTTTCTTGACGGATTTGACTCAGAGGACAAAGTGTTCTACGATTTTTCTGGATTTCTCATGGATAAGAAGCACTTTTTCTGGAAATAGCCATAATGTTTACCTAGCCCATGATCTTTATGATCTGTCTTCCTTTTTCCCAATTACATTGGAAAGAAGACTTTTTTGGCAAAAGCCAGAAGAACATTTCTCTAATGCAGTTTTCAAGGTTCCTTCTAAGGATGAGACAGAGGCCAAAAAGTCACTCGGTAACAGCGAGTCACATCTGGTTGGCATAGGGCACAGTGTTGGGGCTGCAGGGATGAACGAGGAGTGCAGAATTTCACAGTCGCTCTGCACCCAGACTGCCAGGGATAAAATCTCGGCTTCACATAGTCCTACTTGTGTGATTTTACACAAGTCATTTCATTTCTCTCTTTTTTTTTTCTCATCTAAAATGGAGTAATAATTGCTACACTTATCGTGGTGAGCATTGTGTGATGTATGGCATTGTGAAATCACTATGTTGTATATCTGAAATTAATATAATATTGTATATCAACTATACTGCAATAAAAATAAATAAATATTTAAAAACTAAAATAGGTAATAATAGACCCCCACCTCCAAAGGTCTCCATCTGGATGAAATGAGTCAATACATAGAGAGCTTTTAGCACAGTGCCTAGTAGAGGGTAATAACAAATATTAGACATCTAGATCCTTGTAGCTAAAAAGACTGAGAGTCAAGAGATGATAAGTGACTTAAGTCCAGGAGCCATAAAGAGATTGAAACCAGGGCTGGACCGCACATCCTTGTGGGTATTTCACCGAAGTGGCACTCTGGAGAATCCACCTTCCAGAAACCTGAGAAGCAAGGGCAGTAAAGACACCCACCTTCCCCTCTGCCTGGAACTACCCTGGATAGCTGCCCCTGCCTGCTAGTGGGACCCCCAAGCCCAGCCTCCTCTTTTGATCTTCCATGGGACTCAGAATATACCTAGAGGGCTCCCACCTAGTGCTGGCTCCCCAGAAACACTGTGATGAAGAAGGAAAGCCTCACTCCCTAATGGGGTTGTTCTGAAGATTAAATGAGATAATGCCTGGAAAAGTGCCGAGAAGAGTAGCTGGCATATGGTATGCAGTCAATAAATGTTCTCTATTAAAAAAAAAAAAAAAAAAAAAAAAGGAGGAGGAAACCCTGTGGTGCCTGCTCTCTCAAAGCTGCACACATTCCAACCCCAAATGCCAGACACAGGGCAGATTGAGATCTCGGGTAGAAGAGAGGGACGCAGAGTCCTGGAAGAATTACAGCAAAGGGCGAAATTCACTTAAGATAGAGGAGGTGTCTGGAGTCCCCATTCTTCCCCATCTTTCTTTAAAAAAACAATAAGGAAGAAGGAAAAATACTTAGCTGGTGCTTTGCTGGCAAACCCAAGCGTCAGAGTATTGGATTTTTAATATTTTAATATTTCTAAACAGAGCGAAGACTGCCTCCACCCCCTACCCTAATTATTTTTATACACTTGACCAGCAAAAGCTTGGCTTTGCGGCACTGATGAATGGGCTTATTCAGGCTGGTTTTCCAGGTAAAAATGGCTCAGACACAAGCCGGAATTAAAACAGATCCCACAAATCTCCTTAGAATATTCACCACCTGCTTTGGATTCAGAGTTCTTAAGCACTTCAGGACCACCTTCTCCTCCCTACCCCAATATTGACAATCCCTAGTTGTGAAAAACACAAATTTAGTATCAGATCAAGAGAAGGAAGGAATCTGGTGGAAAAAAGAAAAGGAAGAACAGAACTAGACTGAGAGCAGAGATTCATGTCGTGCTGCGCATCCCCCAGAGCAGAGCCCAGGGCCTAGCCCAGGGGGAGCTGGTTGTAAAGGCAAAGTGATGAATCCATGCCCCCGCGGAATTTACCACCCAGGGAAGGAGGGAAACCGACATATTACACCAAATTCAACCACAAAATCAACTCCACCCTCTTTCAGCCTGAACTATGTGGGGAAGAGAAGCACCAGGGCATCTCCCTTTAGCAAAGGGGCAGGTGCTCAGGAAAATGCTTGCTTCCTCTTCACCTGCGCAAGGTATTTGCAAGTAGTCTAAAAAGGGGGGAAACCCACACGGTTCTATGCAAATAGTTATGCAAATCACTTAAGCAAATACATGAAAAAGGGAGGGGAAGGTTTCCGATCTGGTTTTCCTCACCTGCCCCACTCTTCAAAGGGTAAGATGAAATACAAAATCCAGGAGCGGGACGAACTTCAAGTCCGCTCTCTATGAAGACTAGGCACAACCCCGCTCCACCCGCTCACGCTCTGGCCTCAAACCAGAGTCCCCAGGTTATTCAGGTGGGTGGAGGCGGTTCTTCGCTGTCCTCCACCCCTGCCACGGGCAGCCGGAGTTAGACTACCGGCTCGGTCTCCCTTGTGGAAATGCGTGTGACAGCAAGGACGCAAAAGGTGCTCCTTTCCCAAAAGACATGGGGAGAGACAGAGCGGGGAAGGCAGGGGGAGGGGGGGACGGGCGGGGAGACCGAGCCCTGCAATGCGAAAGGCTCCCAGCCCGGCTTGCCGCGGCTCCTGCCGGAAGGTCTGGCTTGCTCACCAGCCCATTCACGTGTAGAGGTCCGGCAGCTACCCCGAGGAGCGCGGGAAAGGGAAGTTCCCGACCCCCCACCACCGCTGCAAAACCGAGGAGTCGGCGGGTGAGTCTACATGGGCCCTGCAAGCCCCAAGCGTCTCCCACCCCGAGCGCCCCGGCAGTCCGTGGGCGCAGCGCCGCACCAGGACAAGGGCCCTGGGTGCGCTCTTCCCTGCAACTGTCGCGGGGCGCCTTGCACCGCTGTAGGGCAAAGGGGAGGGGAGGACTGCCAGGAAAGAAGGCGGAGCAGGCGGCCGGGGAAGCACTTACATTCGCCAGGAAAGCGCCTCCTCTCGAGGAAGAGAAGGAAAGGCTTCCCGGCTAAGGAAACGCCCCAGGGATGCCCTACGCAAAGTGCCGCCTTCCCCCCCGCCCCCCTCCGCTCCCCGACTCTCCCGCCTCCGGTCCGTCCTCTACCCCGCAGCTACCCACCCCACGTCCCAAAGAGGATCCTAGATACCCTCCCGAGGCCTTCAGAGGGGCCCAGCCAGTCTCGCCACCCGCAGCTCGAGCAACAGGCGGATCTTTAGGACTACCAGCGACGGCGGGCTCCGAGGACCGGAGGATGAGGGGCGCCGCGAGACAGGCGCCCAGCAGAATGCAAACTCCCTGCGGGCCTAGACCTGCGCGGTCTTGCCCCCGTGACCTGGCCCGCGGGGCTGCTGGGGCAGCAAAAGGTGGGGAAAGTTGCGGGGTCGCACGGGGAAGTCGCCGGAGTGCGCGCGGAGGAGGGGACAGGAGCAGGTACCTGCAGGAGTCCCGGCGCCTCGAGCTCGCTCCGCTTTGCGACGCCGCCTGCCCGCGCTGCAGGAATCAGGCCTCGCCGCGCGGCCCCGCGCCCGCCGCGGCGGCGGCGAGGAGAGCGGGGTGGCCCGCCTGAGTCCGTCGGTCCGTCCCGCCCGGCGGGAGCTAGGCGCCTGGGAGCCGCGAATAGGGCGGGGCGGGGCGGGACGGGGCGGGGCCTGCCGCTCGGCCGCCGCCCCATTGGTCGGGCTTCGGCAGCCGCCTGGCTTCGGGCCCTCCGCCCGCGCTCCCCAGGCGGAGGGCCCGGCGCTCAGACGCCGGCTATTGCAGGTTGCGGGACTCAGGCCGTGCGACCCGCGGATGCACGGAAAGACAGGCGGCCTTGCGGAGCGCGCGCCCCCGCCCAGGCCCGAGTGCAGAGTCACCCCCGGAGCCGCGTGCCCTGTCCGGGTGGGAGCAGGAGCGCGCCCAGTGCCTCCTACCTGCGCGCCCTCCGGGCTGGAGCCGCGACCCAGCGGGAGACCGACCACCTCATTCCGCGGCCCCGGCGCCTCCGGCAACTGCCTCTCCAGAAGTCGCGACCCAAGCGACACTCTGTACATTGGCCGGGATTCTCTTAGGAAGTCCCGAGGCCCCAACTTGTTTTAAAACAAAGTGCGAAGAAAAAAACGGCCCCGGTCCTGCCTGTTTACCAGCCGCCCCGCTGCCCGAAGACTCGTGCACGGTGCAGAACAAGACTGTTTCACACGCTCCGTTCCTCGACTTACCTACCAAGTCACATGCACTGAGCGAAAGGGGGACGAGTCGAGTCTCCTTCCCGAAGGATGGAAGAGGGGTCAGAGGGAGATGCCTTCGGCCGAGGTTGAGGAACAAACCCGGGCCTCAGCGAGGGCGGCGCGCGGTCCAGAAGGCGTCGCGGGCCCCTCTGCAGTGAGCAAGAACTCAGTGAACCGCCCGGAGGAGAAATGGGACGCTCGGGGACCCACCCCCGCGCTCCCCCGCCCGCCCCCAAACTGCAGATTTTTAAGTTGTGCAGACTTGCAATAATTCCTCAGAGCCAGCTGCTCCAAGCTGTAGGCTCCCAGTGTTCCTGGGTTCCCGCCCCACATCACGCAGTGGAGCAGCCGCCCCCAACCCAGCACCTGCTGACCACTGGCCTCTGACTAGCACCTAGCAAGACCACACAGAGTGAAGTTCCAGGCCCTGAACCAGGCACATGGGAGAGGACAGGGGCAAGGGGATGTACGGAAAAGGTGAAAGACACCTTCTTTGACCTCGTCCAAGTACCGGCTGATGTCTTTGGATTTTCACATTGTTTTTGTTTGATCAAAACCCACAATAGGAATCAAAAGGAGCAATGTTTACAGTATCTGGTAGGCTAAAAGGGGGTGAAATCTGCTCCTTACAGGGATAAGGATAGTAGCAAGCAGGAATGGCAGAGGAGAAGAGAAAGCACAACACAGTCTTTCCTCAGACACCAGCATTTTCATTTGGCTCATGGAAGGCAAGGTGGGGATGCAAGTGACTGGAGAACAGGTATTGGGGGCCCTCTGTCCCTAATCCCATTGTTCTTTGGCTCCCCCAAGCCTGTCCCCTGTTGTGGAAGAGGATCCAAAGCATTTGTCTACACTGCTGTTTGCAAGCCTCTGAAGAAGGTAATTTGCATATGCAATCATGATGTTTAGGGTAAGATCTAAGATTATTCTAAAAATACATTTATATTTTATCAGCACCTAAGAAGAATGCTTCCAAATCTCTCCCAGCAGTTAGCTATTTAATCATTTTAAATCACTAAGTTATCCAAAAAGTCCAACATTGTTTACTTGAGAATGAAATATGTTCAGAATCTTCTAAGCACTGCAGAAGGCATCTGCAGTGCAGAAGAGTCAGGGAGCAAGGTCTTTCTCATGGGTCTGGATGGCACCTGTGAACTGGAGGGAAGGCACCCATGGTGGAGGTCAGAAAGCACCCCCACATGGCATCTGTGAAATCTGGAGACAGAAAGGACAGGCCTCCACTATGGCCATATGGGGGTGGGGTGTAGAAGGGGCACAGATTTAAGAGACAGACTGGGGTTCTCATCATGCAGTACCCTAGGGGGAGCCCCATAAGCAAGTCACTTAGTGAACATGGTGTTTCTTCTTCTATAAGAAAACTTCCTCCCTTACAGATGATCATGTGAAGCAAATAGAATAATAAACAGGAAAGCATTGTATGGACCATAAATTACATGTCTATTCCCAAAATGTTCACCCCTGACAGTTTACCAAGGTTGGGCCAGGCAAAGTGACAAATGCATTCATATACACACACACACACACACACACACACACACACACACACACAAAACCATGCTCTCCATCACCGCCCCCTCCTACTAGGGCTTCTTCCTCTGACCTCAGTCTCTGTTGCCACAGTGCCTGCTCTGATCCACTTGACTGCCTCTTTCCTCCCACACACCCATCTCCTTCCTACACCATCTAAATGTCTTTATGCCACATGATATGACCCCATCCCCTTTTCATTAGCCATGGACATAGAAAAGCATCTGGACAAGCCATGCATTAACCTATAAGGGGTTCATCATCAGCTGACAATAGTACTCACTCCTCCATAGTTTCCAAAGAGACTCCCAGAGTCAGTGAAGACGTCTCAAGCAAATGTGGGCCCAATGCAGTTTGTCTTCTAGGTTTCCATATTCTTTCCTGCTCTGGACACTCCTTTTTAAGGTCTTTCTCTCTTATCCACTTACCCACTGTCCATGTTCTCCCTCTCCTCTTCCCTCCCAAACCTTTTCCTGACCCTTCGTTTTCTCTAAAATCCAAATGACAGAAACCCAGCTGAATGTCACCGCTGGAAGTAAGGGAAGTACTGATTTGCTTTTTAAATTGAAAAAGGTCTACGTGTGAAAATGAAGGTGTTCTCACCTCTGGCAAGAAGATGGTGAGTGAGGAAGCATTTGTAATAGTGGCTAACATTGATTCCATTGGTTCCGCTTATTGGCTTCCCTTTAGACAGCAGCCTGAGTGTCACTCCAGCCCATCTCAGGATGTGAAACACAATTCCCCCAAAGCGCCAGTGTTTTTCATGTCGCCCTGCACTCACAGTGGTCTCCCTCTGCTTGGAATATCCTTCCCAACCTGCAGCCTTCTTTGCTCAAGCAACTCACTTTCTCTTAGTAGACCATTCAGTTTCTAATCACTACCCTCTGGAAAGCACCCACCTCCCCCCACCCCCACCCACCCTGGGTTGTGTACCTCCTCTCCATGCTCCCTCAGTGCCTTTAGCTTCTTGCTTAGGTAGCACCCACCATATTGAATTTTCATTGTTTATCTTCAACCAGGCAATGAGCTCCTTGAAGGCTGAATTTCTAGGACCTTTCATAGGGTCTGCATATTTGTGCAGTGAATTACTGAAGGCTCCGTCATAGGACTGCTCAGCTCCATGTGCTTCTGATGGGAAGTGATATGCTTTATTTCTTCCATCAGGTAAAGAGGAAACATATAAACCATCACATCAATCTCTGCTTGGATGCCAGGCAGGTCAAGACTAAATGTAGTTGGGGCACCTGGGTGGCTCAGTCGGTTGATCATCCAACTCTTGGTTTTGGCTCAAGTCATGATCATGGTTTTGTGAGTTGGAGCCCTGCATCGGGCTCTGTGCTGGCAGTGCAGAGCCTGCTTGAGATTCTTCTGTCCCTCTCTCTGCCCACCCCCCACTTGCACTGTCTCTGTCTCTCTCAAAATAAATAAACTTAAAAAAGATAAGAAAAAAAAAAGACTGGATCTAGTTAATTAGCTAGAATGCTTTTATTTCAGATAATTGCTACAATGATTTCTCTTCTTTCACAAATTATTTGTAAGCTTACTTTAAATGTCCTGCTATATTATTTTTAGATTGAAAGTACCTTAAATATTTGTGGTGTTCAAGACCAAAGCTTGAATTCTAATCTTTCTCTGCCTCTGATCAGCTCAGCGATATCTCCTCTCAGGTTCTCTGTTTGGGTTTGAACAAGATGACCCCCAAGGTGTTTGCCAGTTCTAAAAGCCTTGCAATTCTATAGATAAAAGGACAAAATTTATAAATTATTAAAGAAAAAATCTCTGTAACAGAATATGGCTTAAGTCTTCAGGCGCAAAGGAATGCTCTTCTCAGGGAATTGGAGGTTTCCTCTGAGGACCCTTGAGCATTTCCCAAGATGAGTTCCATAGAACACCTGTGTCATGCTCAAAAGACTTTGGGCAAACACATACTGTGTTCCACTTGTCCATATTCATAATACACTTTAGCATAGTAAAGGCTCTGTCTATAAAAACACTCCAAGGGATGTGCTCATAATCTGGCTGCAACCTACCTTTTCAGTCACATTTCAAGCTCTTCACACTTTTCTTCCTGTCTCACTCATACCCACGGTCCTCCCCTGCCCTGATGCACGCATGGTCCATTCTTACATTCCATCCTGACACATTAGATCCATCTTTCCACTGTGCTCATTGTGTGCTCTCTGAGCCTTGTTCCTGCCTGAATCCTATTTCTAGAATGCCCCCTCCTCTGCCTGGCAAATGCCAACTTAACCTGCAGTATCATTATCACTAGTTCTTTGAAGCTTTCCTTGACCCACAAATCATATTTAGTTGTTCCTTCTACTGGGTCCCATTATACTTTGTACAAACCTCTAGTTACAGTCATATTCTTATAATATTGTCACCTTTTTAGATTGAGTCTTCTCAATTAAACTGTGGGCTCCTTGAGGGCAGGCACTATGTGGTATTATTTACCTCAGTATCTTGAGAGCTGGGTGCATTACAGATGCTCAGTGCCTACTTTAAGAATGAAAAGGTAGGGGTGCCTGGGTGGCTCAGTCAAACATCCAACTCTTGGTTTCAGCTCAGGTCATGATCTCACAGTTTCATGGGTTCCAGTCCCGTGTCGAGCTCTGCACTGGCAACATGGAAGCTGCTTGGGATTCTCTCTCTTCCTCTCTCTCTGCCCCTCCCCCACTCACACTGTCTCTGTCTCTCTCAAAATAAATAAACTTAATTTTTTTTAATTTAAAAAAGAATAAAAAGGTGGATGAATGGTGGATGGGTGGATGGATGGATGGATGGATGGATGATGGATAGATAGGTGGATAGGTGGATGGATAGATGGATGAACTAAGGCCTTCAGACTTCAAGGAGAGTACAAGAAAGCAAACCCAGAGGTACCAAAGACCAAATGAGTCAACCTCATGGTTTTTCCTTCTTTTGGGGTGTTATACACCTATTTTAATAATCCTTCATTCCTGCAATGGAACTTAGGGTCTAGCCTTTATTTCCAACTAGAAAAGTGAACAGTTGCTGCATGGTAGAGACTGCTAGGCACAACCCCGTGATCTTTTCTGTTTCTTCAGTAATAATATCCCCAGTGGTCACCTGGATCATAAGGTGACGAACTCTTCCTGGTTTCCCTAGGACTGTCCCACTTTTAAAAACCTTAAAATCCAGGGTTTCAGGAACCTAACTAGTCCAGACAAACCAGGGTCTGGTCATCCCATTTGATGGATGCCCAGGATAAAGTCTACATGTCCAAACCTGTGGGGGAGAACTTGCCACTAGGGGAGAGCACATGACTGAGTTCTTTCCAAGGGGGTGGTGGTGGAAATGGTCTATTCAGTCTCTGGGACGGAAGGAATTTTGTATTAAAATTTCTTTTGAAAAAATATCACAACTTTTTACTGCAATGGTAGGGTGACAAGAAGGAACCAAAAGATCTTTCTGGAGGAGCAAGGTGGAAAATCAGTGCCCTGCTGTCTGCTGGGAGAGTACTCTCTCAAATGCATCCTCCTCTTCCTCTTTAATTGCAGCTGCAACTACCCATGGATGTTGGGCAGCTGCAATGACTTCATGTTTCTTGCCTTTTCCTTTTTTTTCTCTTGGTCACAGAGGATTAAATCCCTCACCGTCCTCAAGTATGGCGTATTGTCAGCAGCAGCACACACAAAGCCTCTCTCCTGTTTTTATTATTTATTTATTCCTTTATTCCCCATTCCACACATGCATTGCCAGCCCACTCTCCACAGGCAGCCATTCTAGTGTGCTTATTGATAACCTTCTGTTTCCATGTGTCCTTGTACAAGGTTGCTTTGAATGCATGCATTTTTAATTTATGCAAATGGAATTTGTCCTTTATCTTAATCTTCTCGAGTGTTTCACTCCACACTGTGGTGGTTTTGACCTCCATCCTTATTGCTCTGTGTGCCTCTGGTCTGCTTCTCTTTTCCACTGTGCACATCGTCCCCTCCCCAATGACAGGTGCCCAGAATGCGCCACATTCTCCACCACCACCACAGCACTGGACTGGACGACCTCACAGGCGCCCCCTTATGGACCTGGGAAGAATGGGAGAGGTGGATACATACCCAACAGCAGGATTGCTGGTCATAGGGTATGGACAGGGTTGATAGAAATATTGAAATATTTATGTACTAGTTGGTAAACAGTCATGCCCTGAAGCTCCCTCAGTATCCTTCCTGTTGTCTCAGCTCCTTCTCCAGGATCCCCCAGAACTTCCCACCATCCTACAACTAAAGGGTCAATGCCTGGCCCAGCCAGAACTGACAGTCTTTCTAGCAGTTGTTAAATATTTTGACTCTTGCCCCTGAATATGCACATACCTGATTCAATGGTCCCATTCCTTATTTCTTTTTTTTAATGTTTATTTATTTTTGAGAGAGAGATAGAGCGTGAGCAGGGGAGGGGCAAAGAGAAAGGGAGACACAGAATCTGAAGCAGCCTCCAAGCTATTAGTACAGAGCCCAATGTGGGACTCGAACTCCCAAACCGTGAGGTCACGACCTGAGCTGAAGTCAGACACTTAACTGACTGAGCCACCCAAGCGCCCCATTCCATTCCTTATTTCTTCATAAGGAATGAACAACAAAAAGAAACCCAAGGGTTCAGTCCAGTCTCTTGTCCTATCCTTAAGGAATTCTCAGAGCTGCAGAAATCCTGCTGATGTTTCTATCTGGATTACCAGGCTTGTATCCTTCCCAATCCTGTGCAGAAATGTGGGAGCCAGCAGGCTGAGACCACTCTCCCGCTAACAGGGCCAACCCCTGAGGCAGCGTGCCAGCAAGTGAAGCACCCTTCACTCCACACCCTGAGTCTGACCCTAGCTCTGTTCCTCTCTTGCTGTGTGACCTGGAGTATCTCACCTCTCTCTCTGACCTTCAGTCTCCTCATTGTCTATATGCTCCCTGACAGGGTGGGAGTAGAGTTCAAATAAGATAATGATATGATATAGAGCAATATAGAGGAAAGAAAAAAAAGCCTCTTGGTATCCAACTCAGAGTAAAATTAGCTGTGTCACCTTGGCCCTCCCCGTGTCTCTCTTTCTCCTGTAGAAAATGGGGATAATTATACTGTATTGTATCCCCCAATTATTATGAGATTCCATGTGCTGCCTTGACATCTTTGAGTGTCACAGGGCCCCCAAGGCTTAGTCAAGATTCCCCTGCTCTGGCCAGATATGTCCCCCACACAGTGGGGAAAGCCTCCCCTTTTGGTTCCCTGCTTTGGTTCTCCCCTTTGGTTCCCCTATTGACTGGACCAGTTGCACTCTATCTGGTCCTCAACCTAATGGGTTTTGCCTCCCTGCCAGCCTGTGGAATTGTTCAAAAAAGCCAATCGCATCCTCCTGCAGGAACCAAGAGTAGCCTCATGCTCTTGTCACTACAAAGTCTGCCTCCTTGGAGCCCCTGCTGGTTCCCCTGTGCTCCCAAGTGCTCCCAAGTGGCCCTGTGGGTTGTGGCGTCCTTCTCCTCAGTGCCCACCCCCAGGAGTACACATGACTAATAACCAGTTGTCAGTCTCATCTGTCCTGTGTCGTGTGTCATGTGTTCAAGGCTCATCCTGTTTATAGCAAGAACCCTCCTTCACCAACCAAGTGACTAGGAGGTGATCAGAATAGATATCTGTCTCAAAGAGTCATAAATCTGGGGCCTCCACTATGTCATGGAACTATTATATAACGCCATATACGGCCAATCATGACCATTCTTTTTTTTTTAAGTTTATTTATTTATTTATTTTTGAGAGAGAGAGAGAGAGAGAGAGAGAGAGAGAGAAAGAGAGAGCACGCACAAGCAGGTGAGTGGCAGGGAGACAGGGAGAGACAGAATCCCAAGCAGACTCCACGCTATCAGTGCAGAGCCTGACTCAGGGCTCGAACTCACAAACTATGAGATCATGGCCTGAGCTGAGATTAAGATTCGGAGGCTTAATTGACTGAGCCAGCCAGGTGCCCCCTGCAATTCCTTTATCTAAGAGAAAAATAAATAGTTTATTTGTGTGTCAGTGTGTGTATTAAGGCAAGTGATCCTTATCTCAACTGTTACAACAAATACTTCGTATTAATAAATATTACGCATACTATTTTATTTAGCTCTTAGGTTTTTTAAAAATTGAGATGCTTCATGATTTTTTTTTTTTTTTAGCTCCTGAAATGTCAAGCTTTGTGGTGGTACAGCATTGCATCGCAGACATTTTCACAACTTCCTTTAGGAGATCCAAATCAATGTTCGGGCTCAGGTCATTTTGTGACTGCAAAGTATGGAAAATTCTACCTTCTTCTGAACTAGCAGATAAATTTCAGGCCAGTAAATCTGCTGTACAAGACTTGGGCCCATGTGTACCCTCATTCACATACAAACACACTAAAATGCCCACAACTGCATGGGTGTGCACCTACTCTCAGGAAGTTACACATATGCTTCAAATACACACACAGCCACACACAGGTACACCCTCATATCCACTCTCCAGTGGCTCCCTGAGATTGCGGAGTCCCCACGTCTCTCCTTCATCAAAGCACTAAGCTCTTATGAGTTATTAATTTCAATAACCTTATATACTAGGCTGACGGTAGGATGCTGAGTCATAAACAGCAAGAGCAAGAAAGCCTGATAGTCGATCATTAGTCATGGAGGTGCACTCGGAGAGAGGCAGGAAGAGGGGGATCTCCTCCCAGACACAGTGTCAAGGTCAGAAGAAGAATCCTGATGAGCTGGGGGGTAAGTTGGTCATTATGAGGGCTCACCTTCATGGAGGACACTTCCATGAGAGTGTGAATTAAGCTTCTATCCAAGCCTTAGTTCTCTCTCCAAGGGTGCTCTTCTCGACAAGCTTATCAGTTGACTCAGTCCCTGCTTGTATATTTTGATGTCGCTTAGACCTCAACTTCTGGCTCTGATCCCAGTCCTTTGAGAGCCTGCTCAGAGCTGCACATAGTGTTAAGGACTTTGGGAAACACAAAGAAGGAGAAACATAATCAATGCTCTCAAAAAGTGAGCATTCTATCAGATAATCAACTGAGAAATAAATGTCGAGAGCCAGCTCTAAAAATGTATGGCTAATTTAGGAGATCTAAAATAATGCTTACTACCTGTAGAACTCTGGGAATAATAATTTCTGCCCTCAGAAACTTGTGAGCTATTTATTCGGGTATATCTTCTGATGCTCAGCAAGTCTTTATTATTTTTTCAACACTTCCCATAGAACCCCATCCAAATCTCCCTTCTAAGCCTTGGAGTGTCTCCATCTCAACTCAATCCCCAGGTCTCATCCTTAGCACATGACCTGGCCACCTGCTGACTGAGAAGATAGAGGCTGTGGGAGGTGTGGTCCCTCACCTTCCATCTTGTCCACCTCAAAGTCTCTCTGAGGCTTCCACACTTTCTCTCCTGCTTTGAAGAAAGGTGCTTATACCGAAGTACTTAGGAGAGTCAATATAATGGTGACCAAGACATGAAAGACTATAGAGAAAGAGAATTTTAATAAATGACCACCAAGGAACAAATTATAATCCTAGAATGTCAAAGTGTAATGGAAATATGGAGTTTGGAAATATGTAGGTTTCAGAGGTATTTCCAGGGTCTACCACTTACCACCTATTTAGCCTTGAGCATGTGACTCAAATTTCATTTATTAATTCCTTCAGCCAACATTTGAAGGTCTATTGAGTGTCAAGTGTACTAACCATAGCTACAATTGAGGCATTATAAAATGAGGGGTAATAATAATACCAATTTAAAAGTTTATCTTGAGGCTTGGTGCCCCACCAAGCACAAGAAGGAATAGTAAGTGTGAATTACCTTCCACTTTCCTTCCTGGCTTATAGCACTCATGTTCCTATTCTGTATATAAAGAGGCGTTTCTCATAAACAAAATAAATTTCCAGTTGGTTAATGAGAAGTATCAATATAAATCCCACATAAACTTCACACCCTTTTTTCCTCCTAACAATAAAGCACTAGGTTGTACGTAGCTAGTTGAACCACATTCTTATTCTACAAAAACCATCCCAGGGACAAATCCTGCCAGATGATGACAGGAGGGACCCCTTAGGCTAGAGGCCTGGCAGCGTGGCTTCCAAATATGTTCTCCCTGACAATCAGAAGAGCTATGTTGTCATTCATTCATTCCCGCAGTCAACAAAGGTTTTCTGAACATTAACATTATACCAGGATCAGTGCAAAGAACTGGGATTCTTGAATGTGAATTTCAAGAACCCAGATTTAAAGGTGCAAATTTTTTTATTTTCTTTATTTCTCTATCCCTGATGGCTCTTGAGAACTCATTTCTGCATGGCAGCGGAAAACAATATTGGTAATTCCAGGTAAATCTTGTGATTTCTAGAGTTAAATTCCCCACCTCCACCCCCTTCCCTTATTTTCTGAAGTATCTCTATGACCCATGGAGGGCTGTGTGTGCATCACCCCAGCAGTGGGGGTAAGTGAAGTATAGCATCACCATGGGCCTCTGCTGGACTGAGCTGCCCACTGAGTGATACTCCTCCCACCCCATCACACATCTCTGGTATCCATGTTTTCGCTGGGCCCTCAGTTGCTTGTTGAACTCACCCTGTTCCCTTGTGGACCTGACCCCAGCACTTTGGGGCCATCACTCCATCTCAGCATGCCTGCACTATCTCTGCAGGGTCTAAATCTCCTGGTCCCATTTCCTACACTACATGGGGCATGTGGCCCCTGTAAGGTACACCGAGGGCCACATTTTCAGATAGCTTATTCCGCTGTCACTGCTCTCAAAGGCCATGCTGGGAGCAGGTATCTCTATATGGCTTCAAAAATGGTCAGTGGTACCCTTGCTCTGGGGTTCTTCCAAATTTACGTGGACTTTCCATCTTCCTCCCCTTCTTAGGGCCTCCACCAGCTCTCTTAGATCTAAGTTCCAAGGTCTTCCTGCCATCTCTCAGCTTGCTCTATCAACTCTAGGAAAGCTGGTTCTTCATGTATTCCCTTTCCCCTCTACTGGCTATGCCATTTGTGGGGCCATGAAAAGAGCACAGATAGAGGTCCCCAGCGCCTTATCAGATACTCTTGCCTTCCTATTCTATTTCCTTCTAACAGTATAAGGGAGCCTCACACACAGCCTAATGAACACAACTCATTCATCCAAGATGTCTGTAAGGCCTGGTTTCAAGCCTGTGTACCAAAGGGTTTTTATTTTCTCAGACATGTTATCGTCAGAGACCATGTTTAGGTTAATGTCATGGTGTGGTAGTTCTATGGACCATAAGATAGTGTAAATACAAGTCCCAAACCTAATTGTGAGAGTAGAAAAAAAAAAATTATTCTACCCAGAATCCAAATTGAAACAGACAAGCTTTCTTGTCAGCTCCATTTGTCGAAAAGTAGCTTTTTCTCCTTCTATTCTAGCCTTTTACTAAGTATGTAGTCGTCTGTGCTTTCAGGCTGTATGGAAGGGTAGTAGTTACTTTCTATGTTCATTGGATTTCCCAGGTTAGTCAGAGCAAAAGACAGGTTTGGGGGGCAGGTCTTGGAGACTGCCAGGGTGATCATCCTCCCTCAGGGAAAGAGAACAATTTAATCACATGGAATGGAGCCCTCTGTCTGGCCAGTCAGCCATTCTCTCCCAAGCTGTGTGTTGTAAGTGGGCCGTGCCAATGTGAGGCAGGCGGTGGAACCGGATTCAGATGGCGGTGGTGGCGGCCATGGCAGCAGTTCTGACATAGCTGCCATGCTTCTGCTTTTTGCTCCTTGACCTTCCAGAATGCCCTTGATTCTTGCTCATTCCCAAGTGCGATCTTTTGGGCTCTCATGAACTCTGTGAGCTCTCAGGAAATTACTCTGATTAAATTGGTCAGTCGCATCTCAGTTACTAGCAACCAGGAGCACAATCGCATTCGCCACCAGAAAGGCCTATTTCCTACCCCACCCCAACCCCCCACTATTCTGCATCTTGGAATCTTCTCAATGAGCAGTTTGCCAACCATTGTTCTTCCCTATCTTGGGTCGGTCTGAGTGACATAACTGTCACTGATGTGCACTCAGTCTCCCGCCTGGGTGATATTCCCATGGCTCCTTCTTTGATAGACCAGTCCCTTTGCCATTGCAGAAGCCTGTGGTCTCTGACTGGAAGTGATGGTCTGAGGGTAGGACTGGCAGGACAGGAGTCCTAAGCCTCTGCACCTACACCTGGCTGACGATAAATGCTAACATTAATGGTTACTAAAGTTGGAGCCCAGGGCTGCCCCCACAGCACCCAACTTAGCCTTGATATGGACATAACAACCTATGTCATTACTAAAAGCTTCACATGATGAAGAAAGTATTGGACTTTGCCTTTAGATGAGCTCCCAAAATTTCACAAATACCACAAAGGTTTTCTGCCATCTTCTCTAAGCCTTTGAAGTAGGTACCAGTGTATATTATGAAAGGCTCATGAAGGTCAGCGGACCTTAATGTGGAACCCTTGTCCAGCCATTCCAGTAGAGTCAGACTGCTTCTAACAGGTCTCTATTCATCTATCTCCTGAGCAAGTGCAAAGGTGTATGTTCCATGCATCCCTTACAGCCCTGCAGACCCCCGGGCAGACTGGCTACTGGTGAGAAACCGGGAATTCTAGCTTACTCTTTTCAAACCATCCAAACTCTCCTCTGAACACCATTCCTGATTTATTTAGTTCTCTTGGTTGGTGAGCCCAGTTCACCTGGTGTTGGAAGAATCCATTCCCAATCAGAGCTAACTCCCAGTTGGAAAACTCTCTGCCATTTATTTCTCAGACATGCTGGAGAATTCACACTTGTCAGGAAGTGCCAGCCCTGTCTCCTGGGGCAGGCTACCACTCAGAGAACCATTTCAAAAGGGCCTCCAAGTTCTTCTTTATAAAACACCGTATGCAAGCACAACCACACACTTCATGCTCCCAAGCATTCTCTCAACTAGCTGCTAGAACAGGGCTAGCACTCTGGAGAAGACCAAAATGAAGGGAAAAAATCATCATCATCACCATCATTCTAAAAAAAATGAAGCCTATTCCTTTCTTTTCTTCCTCAACCATGAATTCATCTAGTAATACTCACATCTAAAACCTGACTCTGAGGGGCACATGGGTGGCTCAGTTGGTTAAGCATCCAACTCTTGATTTTGGCTTAGGTCATGATCTTCTGCTCATGAGATCAAGTCTTAACATCAGCATGGAGCCTGCTTAAGATTCTCTCTCTCTCAAGACAGACACCATATGTTTTCACTCTTATGTGGATCCTGAGAAACTTAACAGAAGTCCATGGGGGAGGGGAAGAAAAAAAAAAGAGGTTAGAGAGGGAGAGAGCCAAAGCATAAGAGACTCTTAAAAACTGAGAACAAACTGAGGGTAGATGGGGGGTGGGAGAGAGGGGAGGGTGGGTGATGGGTATTGAGGAGGGCACCTTTTGGGATGAGGACTGGGTGTGGTATGGAAACCAATTTGACAATAAATTTCATATTTAAAAAAAAAGATTCTCTCTCTCTCTCCTTCTGCCCCTACCCTGCTTATGTACACACTCTAAATACATACATACATACATACATAAATAAATACATAAATACAAGAAAATCTAACCCTGAAACCACTGACCCACTGCCAAGCAGACTAGGGTATCCAAACCTGGGGACATTTTTAATGCATTTATTTTGTGTCCAATAATTCACACATATTTTAATTTTTCAGATATTTTGTGTTCTAGCATGAGTGGGGATGCATAGGAATTTTAAGACTCACATATTATGTTATTGTTTTTTTAATATGTGTCCTTAAATTATTGTTTTCTAATAGAATGATTCTCAGGAGATTTTTCAAACATTGCATGGGATGTATTTATACTAAAAAAATTTAACTGGGATATATGTATAGATATACATATTAGTCAGCTTAGCTGCTATAACAAAATATCATAGGCTGGGTGGCTTCAATAACAGACATTTATTTCTCACAGTTCTGGGGGCTGGAAAGTCCAAGGTCAAGGTGCCAGCAGATTCAGTTCCTGGTGAGAACCCTCTTCCTGGCCTATATAAAACCACCTTCTTGCTCTGTCTATACTCACATGGCCTTTCCTTGGTGTGTGCTCTAGAGAGAGAGAGAGAGAGCTCTCTGTCTCCTTCTTCCTACAAAGACACTAATCCCATCACAAGTGTTATACCCTCAAGACCTAACCTAAACCTAAATACTTCCCAAAGCCCCCATCTCCAAATACCATCACAGTGGAGGCTGATGAAGCTTGGGAGGTCACAAGTATCCAGCCCATGGTTATTAGGGTACTACATACACACATTAATGTATATATATATATATATATATATATATATATATACACACACACATACATTTTGGGGGTTTTGCTAAATCTGGCAACATATCTCCTACCAATGCATCCCCTGCATGGCCCCTGCCCACCCCCACCCCCAACTTATGCACACAAATCCACGGCCTTAGGGAACTGCTAGCATTCAATACCACCACCCTGGAACTTGTCCATGTTCCCTGTGTGACCATCAGTGATTCCAATGGCTGCTCACGTCTCTGCTATATTGCTTAAAAGCTCTCCTCTCTCCTGAAGGAATCCAACTTTCTCTAAAACACCCATGTTGGATACATGTATTTATAAGATTCTCTGCATAGGTCAGAAATGTATTGCGGTACCCGGGTGGCTCAGTTGGTTAAGCATCCCACTTGGGCTCAGGTCACGATCTCGTGGCTCATGAGCTTGAGCCCCACATCGGGCTCTGCGCCGACAGTACAGAGCCTGCTCGGGATTCTCTTTCTGTCTCTCTGCTCCTCCCCCACATGTGTGCATGCTGTCTCTGTCTCTCACAAAACTAAACTCAAAAAAAAATTATTTCTCACGATTCTGGAAGCTAGAAAGTCTAAGATCAAGGTACTGGCAGATTTGGTGTCTGTGAGAGCCTGCTTTCTGGGTCATAGATAGCCGTCTTCTCTCTGTGTCCTCACACGACAGAAGGAAGCCAGGTAGTTAGGGTTAGAATTGAATTGACTTGTAGGACATCTAGTTAGTGTCCAGAGAGTTGGGGACTGGCTTGGAAGGGAAAACACACACATTTGGTGTCAGAAGTGGTATGAGAGTGAAAACTCATTCATAGAAAGTTCAAGGTGGGGAGACAGGGATGAAACCACCTGCACTCCTGTGATTTGTTGTCAGAGATGCATGGTATCTCCATGCATCAAGCAGACACTCGGAACATAGCTCGGCTTGGGCCATCTTACAGGTGCCCCACACGGGAGGGCTGCCCATCCAGCTCAGGGCGAGCACCAGCTAGAGGCCCTGAACTGGGCTCTGGTGGCGGGAGCCGAAGAGGAGGGAAAGAGTCAGGTCTTCCCTGTCAGGGGCTGAGCAGTGGGGCCCCCAGGAGCCAGCCCACAGAGGACATGGGAGCCCATCAATGGCAGCCAGAGCAACAGAGGCAGTCAGCAGAAAGAGGACCAGATCTGTGCCCTCTCAGGTAGATGAGCCCTTTATCCGTCATCCAGGGGTGTGCTCGCTGCAACTCAGCCCACCTCACGCTGGCTCACACCAGCTCACATCAGCTTGGGGGACTGCGCACACTTCTCCCCAACGCCACGTCCAGCAACATCACATTGGCAGCTTGGTGGGACATTTATCCCACAGAAACAGGCAGATGCTACAAATCAGGGAATCTTTTCTGGAGACCTGGTCATTATTTACCAGCACACCGCCGCCCCCTTTTTGCCTCCCTGCCCCAACTTTCTGCTGGATTGAAGACCAGAAGAGGCAGGAGAAGCAAAAGGAGGAGGAGAAGAAGGGGAAGAGGAGGAAGAGGACGAGGAGGAAGAAAAGGAGAACATTCTCCCTCCTCCCTCTGAGGCTGTTGAGCATGGCAGTGGCCTCAAAGGGCCAAGGAAAATGGCTCTGGATCTCATACGAGTCTGGCATCATAAACTGGGTTGCACTAGCCTTAATAAAAGAAAAGAATCAGAGTCTATGAAATCCGCCCAGGACAAGGCTACCTGGAGGGACCTGGAGTCAGACACACTTTGGAATGGAGAGGTGTGATTGTTTCCCAGCCCCCCCCCCCCCCCACACCTTCTTCTCTAGCACCAACACCTCCAGCATATTGGGGCAGACAGGAGAGAAAGAGGGGGAAAAAACCAAGCATTTTGTGTGTGTGTGTGTGTGTGTGTGTGTGTGTGTGTATAGGGGTATGATTTGGGGTCTTTTCCTTGTTTTTAATGAACTGGCCACTGCTGTGGTCCTCTTTCAGTGGTCATGGCTCCTCTGACCCCAACCAACTGGCCAGCAATGCTCTTGTGTGACAAGTGTCCGATGTGGGTGGAGATGAGGGGTGTGCACCCCTCAGACAAGGTCCTTCCACACGTGCCACTCACCCAGGAGGTTCCAACCCAGATTGCCACCTCTCCCTTCCCCTTGCCAGCTACCTCTTTTTGCAGTTGAAGCCCCTCCCGTAGATGGCTGTCAAGGAGGGCAAACTTGCATGCCTCAGGGTCCTCCGCGGTATCCAGGAAGGCTGTGGGAAACTCATCCTTCAAGCCGCACCAAAGGGTGGCCATGCCTCTCTGCCATCTCTTCCCGGTGGCCTTCCTACTTGTTCAGGATGGCTCAGGACAGGACTGCAAGATCTCCACTCCGGCGGTCGCCCAATCTCACCTTTACCTAATGTCCTACTGAATGCTTGGAGCTTCCTGCGTCCGAGCTTGTGGTGGGCACTCGCCTCTGCTATGGGACTTGGTCCTTCCACTTTGGTTCCCAGAGATGCACAGGGGCCAAAGGAGAAGCCCAGTCAACCCAGGAAAGCAGAGGGGAGGCCTGGTCTCCCGACCCTGAGCCACACCACCTCAGACCTGAGATCGTCTTTCTCAACCCCAGCCTCATTCTAGCATGTCGCCTTCCCTAATGGAGCCAGCTGGTGTATATCGCAGGGCTTAGGGCACGTTTTATTTCAGTGGGGTCCTTCCAAAGACTAGGACTGTCCGAGGCCTACGCCACTCTCATCACCACCTGCGGTGATGCAGAGCCTCCTGAAACCCATTAGAGAGCCCCGGGCGCCCCCGTGTGGCTTGCCTCTGCCATTGCACCGACACAAGATTGCCGACTGAAAATTTTAAGGACTGAGAACCTTGCACACAGAAATCATCACATTACCATTCTGTTGTATTTACTTCCAGTAACCTTTCCATTTGCACAAAAAGAATGCAGATCTATAAGTCTCTTTTTTCTCATAACTTCCCAAGATAATTTAATTTTGCTACTCTTGGGCATTTTTTAATATAAAAAAATTATTGTATAAAACTATGACGTAATTGCTGAACTACTGGAAATAATGACCTATATTACACTCAGTAATTCTCTCAACTGTCTGTATGTCTGTCTGTCTCTCTCTCTTACACACACACACACACACACACGGAATCTCTATTCTTCCAGGTAGGAGTTGGGGATGGAAAGAGAGAAGGGAATTTCTTACATGTTCTCCTGAATGTGTATCCATAATTTGCCAGGTGCTTTTTACAGGAGAACATTGTGGCACAGGAAAGCCCTACTTTACAGATAAAGAACTTTAGTTCAGAAGAGTTAAATAATGGGGCACCTGGGTGGCTTAGTAGATTAAGCATCTGACTTCGGCTCAGGTCATGATCTCACGGTTTGTGAGTTCAAGTCCCATGTCGAACTCTGTGCTCAGAGCCCAGAGCCTGCTTCCAATTCTGTGTCTCCCTCTCTCTGTGCCCCTCCCCCAATAATGCTTGCTCGCTCTCTCTCTCTCAAAAACTGAATGAACATTAAACATTTTTTTTAATTCTTAAAAAAAAGAGTTAACTTCCCTAAGGTCACACAGCTGGAGGATATCAAGAGCAGGAATCAAGCACACCTTTCTATGACCCCAAAGCCCCATTACCTCTGAGATGTTAGACCTGCTGGACTAGAACTTCCATCTATCCCTACCGAGGGGGTCTTCGAATCACATCTGCTGGGACAGCTTCCAGAGTTGTCGTTGCCATTGTTATTGTTCATCAATTTTACACATTCAATCAGAATGACTTCAGCGCCCCCACAGACCCCCAACAGGCACTGGCATTGCCTTCCAGGGGTCAGTCCTGGGTCTGCTTTCTCCTGTTCCCTAAAAATGCTCCTCCGTTGGCTTAGGGACATTCCAAACTCTGGGAATTCCTCCCCAATCATGCTGAAGCACCCGTTCCAGCAGATGTGACCAGCCAGGAGTCCCAAACTGAGTGAAGAAATCCCTCTGTGTCCCCACAGTCCCCAAGCCCTGTTGGATGGCAGCCAGACCCTCCCAAGCCTGTGCCCAAAGTCGTAGTTCAGCAACCAGCGCCCTCATGGGAAGAAGCATCTTTAATGAGAAATCACACGGTGCCCCAGCTAGCAGGACCTCAGAGACCATCCAGCCTGGCTACCTCCTTGCACTTATCAGGACATAGAAGCCCAGCAACCTGAGGGGACTTGACCAAAGTGCTCAGCAGGTTAGGGAGAGAGGCAGCTCTGTAATTGTGGATCCTAAGAGAGTGTCTTAAATGTGAAACAGGTGGGGGGGAAAGGCTAAACTCCCAGTGTCTGGCACATCGCTGGCAGCAAATTAAAAACCAGAGCCCGTAACACATTGACTGGGGATAGCTGCCCCCTCATCATCCACAGGGCTGTTAGAAAGGAACCACCAGGGACACCTGGGTGGCTCAGTCGGTTGAGCATCCGGCTTCGGCTTCAGCTCAGGTCATGATCTCATGGTTCTTGAGTTTGAACAGCAGAGTTTGTCAGTGCAGAGCCTGCTTCAGATCCTCTGTGTCCCTCTCTCTGCCCCTCTCCTGCTCGTGCACGCGCGCACACACACACACACACTCTTTCTCTCTCTCAAAAACAAATAACCTTTAAAAAAGAAAAGAAAAAAGAAAAGAAGAGAAAATAAAAGGAAAAGAAGAGAAAAGAAAAGAAAAGAAAAGAAAAAAAGAGAAAAGGGACCATCAGCCATGAACTGCTCACTGAGCCTTCTGCCAGCACTGGATGCCCAACCCGGGTTAGCAGCTGAGCGTAGATAAGTCCACACAGAGCACTGAGGAGCTCATGTTTCCTGGGTGTGTCCCACCAGCCAGCTCTGATTTGAAGGGCATCATCAAGAGGATGACTGCTGGTTGACCCTCCAGCTTGACCTGGACCCCTCCCCTGTCCTTGGAATGTATGTGTGGCCCACCGTTCCTGCACTAGGAGCTGGTATTAAGGATGTAGACTTGAGAAAAAAATGTGTGGCTGAGAGCTTCTGGACAGGGTATGTGACTGAACCCGGTTAAGGCCTCTATATAAATTTTTAAGATCCTGGAGGATGGGTGTGGAGATCCCCTCATCTTGTGGTGCCCAGGAGAAGCCTCGTAAGTTCTCTTGTGTAGTAAAACTACCATCTACCAGTCTGGAGTGGCCTGCCTCTTTCTTTGGTTTATCCCTGATGTCTGTGTATGAGGCCAGCTTCAGATCTCACCCAGGCAATTCCTGAGGATGCATACCAATGGCGTAGGGGCTAAGTTACCAGTGGGTGAGCCATGAGCAAGAAATTGTTTTATTCATGCCCATATTCCTGGTCTCTAGCACAATCCCTGGTAAATAGTAGGGTTTTCATCCATGACATATTCTTGCCGTGGAAAAGTTCCCATTCCGATGAGTAGAGATGTTTTGGTGTGCACAAACATATTGAGGGTTACTCATGCCCTGGCTGATTTCACCTAGTCTTGGCCAAACATCTCACGGGTCTTTCCTGGTTACCCATTTAATTTGTACATCTGACCAAAAGTGACAGAAAAAAAATTATTTAGTTATATATATATAACTATATAGTTATATATATATAGTTATATATAGTTATATATATAGTTAGTTATATATATAATATGTATATTACTGTCCATATATATATGAGTTATTCTAGCTCATTCTAAAGCTTTCCTTTTCTACTCAATAAAGCCAAAATCTTTTCAGCAGAGATGTCATGTTTAGCAAATAAACATGAAGGATGCTCTGTTAAATTTGAATTTCAGAGAAACAACGGGCAATCTTTTACTATAAGTATGTCCCAAATATTGCAATATTCCAAGCATCATCTGAAGTTCAAATTTAACAAGGGCATCCTGTATTTTATCTGGCAGCCCTACTTGGGCCTCTATGGAGTGTCTGTGGAACATTCCTAGTGAGCTGAAGGGAAGCCGTAGGAAAGAATCAGCAAACGGTGGCACCTCCTTGCAGGACGGCTCTCCTGGATCCTGTCTTATTGCTGGGAAGGGAGGAAGGGCAGCCGTAATGGTGTCTCCTGATGATTGCAAGCCCCACTGAGGGCAGTTCCATGCTCATAGGCCAAACAGAAAGCAGAGCTTGTCTGCAGAGATAAAAGGCCAAAAGGCTGGGCTTCTTGCTGTAACACGGCTCCACATCTTGTGAGATGAGTGATCCCACCGGGCTCTAACATTGGGGCCGAGAGAGGCCGCAGGACCTCAGGGTTCAGGGTTCTGATCATCTCTCTCTCTCTCTCTCTCAATCTCTCTCCCCGTGTGTGGGTGTGAGTGTGTGTGCGTCCGTCTCTCTGTGCATGTCTGTCCATCTCTGTCTCTCTATGCATATGTGTCTGTGTGTCTCCTCCCCGCCCCCACCCCCTCTTTCTCTGACTGTTTGGTAAACTTCCCTCAGCACTTCTCAAAGCAGAGACAGGAAGGCATTCGTGTACAGACTTAATGGTCAGATCTGTGCTTTTATTGCATGTTAATTCATCTAGGAGCTTTGGTTTTCAGACATGGAGCTGCTACCGCAGGTAGGTGATAAGACTCTATATCCCCCTGGACACAGAGGGGCTACAAGTGGTATTCAGAGCCCCATCACCCCCCTTCACTTTGCTCCACACACGCAGATGCAGACTTCCTGACTCCGGAGGGGATGCATGACCCTGGAGCCCTGCGCACAGCAGAGACAAGTAAACTGACCTTTATGCAGTTGACGAGTTCAGCTTCGACTGCTCTGGATTCTCAGGGGTATGGTGAGTCATAGCAGCTCTGCTTGGTTTTCATTCTGTCAAAGGATGGCAGCTCAAACCTCCTGTTTCCCATAAATCCCTGGTACATTTTGCCTTTCTTAGCATTAACCAGCCCCATTTGCCATCTGTAGAGTTTTACGTCACTGGGACCTGCACCTCTGGCCATGGAATAATTGGTAGATGTCACATTTGGAGGGATGCGTGCTTGTAAATAGTTGACTTTGACCAATAAGCAACAGCTGTTTTGGGGTGGCTCGCCCTTCAAAAAGAAGCTTTATATCTTAGAGAAACCACAAAACATTATGGAGAGCACTTAGACTTGAGTTTGACCCACCACCACTTGAGTTTAAACCTACCTCTGTTCTTCACCAGGTGTGTGGCCTTGAAGGGGACTGACATCAGGGTCGTGCTGTGAGCTGTGTTCACAGCCCCTGAAGCCCGCCAATTGAAGGTGGGTGAATTTCTAAATCTAAGAATATCTTTTCTTCCGATAAAAACAATGTATGAATTATGAATGAAAACTTGTAGAGTTTTTTTTCTCCCTCCCAAGATTAACAAAGACTGTTTTTAATGATAGGAACACTAATTGTAAAGCAGTTTGAATTTGTTATGAAATTCTTATTGCTTGACCTTGTGATACCCCTTAAAAGAACATATATATAGATTGAGTATAGAAAATATAAATATTATGGCATTGTTAAGGGAAGTTTGAAATCTCAGACTCTAAGATTGTTTAGACTATGGTCTCTTCATCATCAAACAGCCATTAAAATACTATTTAGTCAAAAAGGCTTTTAAATGACAAGAGGTGGAATGCTATTTGCAAATAGAAGCAGACGCTATTTCCCATAAAATTCTGAGACACACATTTTGCATAGAAAATGCAAATGGATTTATTTTATAACCACTCAGCAATACAGCTTAGACCTTGCAAAAACAAACTTTAAAACAAATTGTCAGGATTCTAACTACTTGTGATTCTTGGCAGATGCCAGGCATTACTTTTACTGTTAGATCATTCTGCTCTAAGCCGTGCTGGATGGTTTTGTTGGTGCACCCAGCCGCAGCCTGCCTGTGGGTAACAGAAAGCGAGCTGTTTGGGGAGCACTTGAATCTCTGGCTTTTTTAGCCTAGTGTACTCAACGGATCCCCAGTTGTAACCAGGTCAATGAAAGTTCTTCATTCAGGAAACCAAAAACTTCAGTTAGAGCTCGCTCCCCTTGAGGCATGCCTGACTTAGCCTTTCACTTCATCTTCTTCCTTCTCAGAAAGACCTTCCCTGTTGTGGCAAAGATAAGCCCCGAACAGCATGGGGTCCTCTTCTTCACCTCTAAAGATAAGGATGGCCATTTCTGTGCTTGGGGGTCCCCAGGCCATGCAGGGAGTATACATTTGAACTCTAAACTATGTATCAGGCAGAGTCACGGATATACTGTTTCCATAAGGCTCCAAACACATCATTCAGAACAACTCACTGTAATTAGCAAAATTTATGTTATAAATCTTACTGATAAAAAAAAGTCATTAAGAACAATTAGGAGATGAAATAGGTAAATGCCAATTTCTCTGTCTTTCATAAGGCATTTAAACTCATAAGGCAACCTCTAGAGTATAAAACAGTATGGCCGTTGTCTAGGCAATGAGGAAAAGTTTTACTTTGCATTTTCAGTTTGTCCATACTGTTTGAACTTTTTTTTTTACTGGGTTACATAATCAAACACTTAAATAATTCTATCATCTCAAGACTGAAATAAAGGCAGCAGCTTCTTTCTGTGGTTGATCTGGGATCTCTGCCTCCAGGATGGATCATTTATAGTGAGCCCAGTCTCTGACATCATGGGGCCATCTACCCCCTACCCACTGGGAGGGGGGGGGGGAAGATCATGTACTGCTAACTCTCCTCCACTAAGCTTACTGATATAACTTTTTGATAATTGTTTACCAGATCTCCTTACCTTGAGGGGAAAAAACTAGCATTTACTCCATCAGTCACTGTGCAGGAAACTTAATGCCATTTAATCTTCATACTGGCCTGTGATGTAAGCTTTGATCCAACATGTTACAGATAAAAACTTCATGAACTTTGTAACTTTGGAGACATTGCTATGTTACTTCACTAAACCACCGGGCTTCTCACTGTCTCGAGTTCTCAGACCGTGCAACCAGAGGCTCAAAGCTGTTCCTTTGCCTTGGTAGGCAGTCTGTTCAAAGCCTGGCTGGCAGAAAGGGCTGTCACCTTGGAGCCCAGGAGCACAGCCCCTGAGGTGCATGCTGGAGCCTCCCTGAATATTCCATTCCTTCCGCTCTTGCCTCTCTGCAGCCCAGGACCGGTTCTGCAGGATTGCCTGCTCACCCGGAAATAAAGTTTTCTGAATGGATCCCTTGTTTTGCAGCAAGGGGCCTCCCTGGCAGCCAGAACATCTGTCCATGCCCTTCACAGTGAGCCTGGGCCGTGGGGCGGCCAGAAGCAATGACTGGATGTCTGGTGGCTCGGGAGACTTACCTGCAGTTTGTTGACAAATGGGACAGGCAGAGCCTTCCAAAAGAGGGGGAAAGAGCACTTACCTCCAGTTCCTGTTTTCCTGTTTCTACAGAGATGCACTGCACTTCTGCTACTGGGTCCTTGGCACCGTGAGCCTGTCATTCCCCTGGTATTTAAAATCCACACACACAAACAAACAACAAGGCCCTAGCATTTCTCCGACACCTTTTGCTCCTTTTAAGTAGAGCCCTTTATGATGGAGCCTCTGGTCCCTCCAGCCCCCCAGGGGCCCACTTTGGCACCTCCAGCCTGGCTGGCCTGCTGCGGAGAGAGGTGGGCAGGGGGGCTCCAGAGTAGGATAGACCGAAAGGGCCTCCATCACAGGAACCGGGGACCCCGGGGAAGTGACCGGCGCATTTATTTGGTTTTATATACCTATTTCACCCCCTGGGATTTTTGAATGGGCCCTTTCCAAACAGGAAAACTGAAAGATCAAAAGGGGGAGGCATTCGTACTTCCTTAAATCGGCTGTAAACAGAGGACGAAATCTGCCCCTTCCCCTCTCCTGGAATTGATCATTTCTAGTGTGAATCACAGGTATTCCCTGTGTTTAGAACCTGCCCTAAGCAGTTATTCGTCCCTCGTGATCATCATTCTGTAGTTTGTACTTCCAGGTTCTTTGTCTGAATGAGGGTGGCTCCGCTGAGAGGGCCTGGGGAAGCTCTGTGACCAAACAGCCCTTTAGTAGCCACAGGCCCCAGGCAACTTGCTTCCCCTCTGGGAGCCTCATTTTCTCATCTGTAAAATGGGGATAATGGCAGCTACTTCACAGCCTTGCTGGAAGGGCTAGGAAGTGGCAGGCATGCGGTAAGCGGTGTATTAGGGCCAGGTGTTCACTGAAGTGAGTATTTGAGAGCAACATAACGCTCGGGTACAGTTTTCCAGAAAGCTGTCTTTTACACTGGCTTTTCCAGAGCTTTCCAAAACGAGACCTACCTCTCCCTTCCCACCACTTCTGGCCCCTCATTCACTCTGCTCTTCAGTTCTTCTAAGAATGCTCTACCCTCCACTCCCTTTCCACCACCCACCCAGCCTCAGTTCTCATATTCAGGAACCCCTTCAACCCCTCAGTCTGCGCTGCTCATCCCCAGATGAGCAGATACTCATTTCTAGGGTTCCTAGCAGTCTCACTGTCCACGCCACAGTCCTTTCTCCTCCCATTGGAATCTGACACCTCCACTATCAGGGGATAAGCTCCCAAAGCGCAGGGGTCCTGCCTCTCTCCCAGGTACCAGGTGCAGGCTAAGAAACATGCCATGAACTCATGCATAAATTTATCATCATCACATACCCTGCCAGAATGAGCAAACAAAAAATAAAGGTATTTGCCCTTATTTTATAGCTCCAACCCCTTGGCTTGACATTTGGCCCTTCATAACCTGTTCCCAAACGCCCTCAGCCCACATGCCCAGGCGCTCTGCCTCTTGCCGATTCCTGCCTTTCTACCTCTGCTTTGCTGCTCTTCCTGTCTTGAAATGCCCCTCTGCCCTACCGAGATTCCACTTACCCATTGAGGTTCAAGTTCAATGCTGGCTTACCTACGAAGCCAGGTGCCCCCTCAGACAGAATTCCTCTCTCCCTCCCTTATTCCCATTGGTTTTGGACACCTCTTAAAAATGTTTTCTCTCTTTTATTTTTTGCTTATAATATGCTTATTTAGGTATAGGCTTATCTCTCCCAGATCCACTGAAACATCTTGAGAACAGAGACTGCATTTTGCCCTCACAAGGTTATTATGAGGATTGAACAAGACCGCAATGGTCAAGAAAGAACACAATGTTACTTGTGTTTAAATATGTGGCGCCTTGGTCCCCCTCCACCTGTGTGTTGCCACAAGGCCTGGTACTCAGCCAGACACGTATGGTTAATAATCTGCAGCACACAGACCATGAAAGAGACCCTAATTGCAAGCCGGTTCACCCAGTGCTGTCCTCACCAATGGGACAGGACGACCATTGATTGAGTGTAACCTGCCACCAAAGAAGTTTCCGGCTGTCTGCTTAGTCTCCCGGCTTCCCCTGCTAGGCTGGGCAGGTGTGGTGCAGAACAGAGGGAGGGGCAAGTACCGAAGGCTGGGGGTGCTGGGGAGACAGAGGGGTGAAGGACAAGGGTGACGTGGCCACACCCGGGAAGGAATTGTTTTCAGGGTTTGAAGGAAAGGAGCTGTGAGAGGCAGAGAAAACAGACCCGAGTAGGAAGAAGATTGTAAGCATGATCACTGAGCACTGGATTTCTCTGTCACAGGTGCAAAAAGCAGTACTGGCAGAAGTAAAACGGGAAACACTCGAGCATTTAGTGACTGAGCCACGTGGGACGCTGCCCATCGTTCACTCCGTGTGTGTGAGGTTCTACGCCCGTTGCTGTGCCTGGGCCCCGGGGAGCTGGCCCCCCAGTTAGCCCGTGAGTGAGGGGCTGCCCCCAGGCTGAGAGTCGGCTCCTCTCTGTGGCAGCTTGGAGGATGTTCGAGCCCCCAGCATCTGACTCTCCCTGAGCCTCCAGCCCGACCCTGTGCTTGGGCCAAACCAGCCCACAGCAGATCCCCCAAATCCTGCTGCTCGCACAGACCTTCATGCTTTTACACATGTTTGTTAGTTTCCTTGAACTGAAGTTACTTACATTTTGTCTATTTTCTCTGCTAGAAGTAATTAGATGCACAGTAAAAATCGTGTGTGTGTGTGGGGGGGGTCCTGGGGATGCAAAATCTTGAATTATGAGGGAGAATAAAATTCTGTTCAAGGGTTTAGGATTTCATCAGCCTACCCTACCTGCGGATTTGGTTGTTTTCTGAGTGCGCGCTGATTAGATTCAAAAATTCAGAAAGGTTTCAGGCAAAACCCACCTTGAAGAAATGTACCTGTTTTGAGAAAGATGCCTTTGGGGGCAGGCTTCAGGGCACAACTAGATATTCTCAGGAGACAGAAGCGATTAGCCAGAACGAGCCAGACTAGGATTCTGATGCTAGCTTTGCCGTTTATTAAGCGCTGTGATACCTTGTCATGATGAGCCTTAACCTCCTCATCTGTAAAAGGGACATGGCGGTCCCTGTTCAACTTCATGTGTAATGAGGTTTAGATTAGGGTGGAACAGGATGATGTAAGTAAAATGCTTTGTAATCACGAAAGCAGTGGGATGACACAGTGGAGTGGTGGTAAGGGTCAGGGGTGGAGCATGACCACCAGGGATCCAATCCTGGGTCTGCTGCCTCCAACTTGTACCATCTTAGATAAGTTTTCGCCTCTCTGTGCCTCAGCCTCCCCATCTGCAAAATGGGGACAACGTTAGTCCTTGTTTTATAGGGTCGTTCGAGGAGCTGTCTCTTACCTGATAGGGGGTTAAAATAGCTGTTTCCTATAAAGTGCTTAGAAGAGTGCCTTACGCGGAGTAAGCACACGGTAAATATTAGTTGTTGTGGTGGCCATTATTATGATTGCCGTTTCAGTTTTGTCATTTGGGCGTAAAAGGAAAAGAGTGTGTAAGCTGTAGTCCCTATGAACAGGTATTACTTGAAATCTGGTTTATGATACCTCTGGAGGCATGCAAATACTCCCCAAAGTCGTTACAAAACTCCTACACACTTGAATTATGAAGGCGGATAATAATGAAGGAGCACCTGGGTGGTTCAGTTGGTTAAGCGTTGGACTTCAGCTTAAGTCATGATCTAGTGGGTCGTTGGTTCGACCCCTGCGTTGGGCTCTCTGCTGTCGGCACAGAGTCTGCTTTGGATCCTCTATCCACCACCCTCTCCCACCCCTTCCCCACTCATACTCTTTCTCAAAAATAAATAAACATAAAAAAAAACCCTCCCACACATTGTATCCTAAAAGAGAGAATCACAACCATGCTCCACATTGTGTAGGAGGAGAATAGAAAGGGAATCACAACTTAGAATATGCCCTGATCTGTATAAGTCCTGATGCGTTCTTTGGACCCTGCAAAAGCACACTTCTTCAAACGAGAGCATAGGCTCATGGGAAAGACTTGACTGCAGAGACCGTTCTGGCGTGTGTGTGTGCCACACTGCTGGCACGTGGAGCCTCGAATGGCCAGAGGAAGGAGTCAAGCAGATCCAGTGGAACTCTGGGCTCTGCACCAATTATGTGACCCTGGGCAAGGTGACTTGACCTCTCTGATCCCGTTTCTTTATTTGCAAACTGGCCTAATAATAGCCCTCCGCTATTGTTAGCTGTCAAAGTTAAAGGGGAAAGAGTATGTAGAGAACTTGGCCCTGAGCCTCGCACCTCGCAGGATGGATCCACAACTGGCGTTGGCTATGCTGGGAATAGCCCGTGGTGGTGCTTTCCTCTTGTGACCCCCGCCCTGCCCCTCTGCCCTCTTCACTCAATGAAGGAAAACAGAAGTCAATAGAGTTCATTTGCAGAATTTAGCGGGAGGCTCTGCTAGGGGAAGGGCAGTCAATAGTTTCCAAACCCAAGAGGCAAACAAATAATTGCCTTTTCCCCCCACTTCCTCAGAAGTTTTTTGCTTTCTTCCAGCTCAGTTTAAGGGCCTTTCTGGAATGAAAATCCAGGCCAGTTTAAGGGCCTTTCTGGAACGAAAATATCAAGATCAAGTCCTTCCAGCTTCTCTAGGAAGCACTGCTTCAGCTTCAACATCTCATTTTTTTTTTTTTTAACGTTTATTTATTTTTGAGACAGAGAGAGACAGACCATGAACGGGGAGGGTCAGAGAGAGGGAGACACAGAATCTGAAACAGGCTCCAGGCTCTGAGCTGTCAGCACAGAGCCTGATGCGGGGCTCGAACTCGCGGACCGCGAGATCATGACCCGAGCCAAAGTCGGCCGCTTAACCGACTGAGCCACCCAGGCACCCCATCAACATCTCATTTTTGAGGTAGCAGCCCCTCAGATTCTCAGAGAAGGACAGGAGGAGACTGCCAGACTCTGGGTGCCCTGAAGCCCGTCTGGGGTCCAAGCTCAGCCTGTCCTGCAGCCTGGAGTGTGTGTAGGAATCAGATGACACCTTAGAGTTGGCACATAGAAGCTACTCTAACAGGACCTCAAAGGCAGCGACGCCAAAACTCACTTGCATGTGCATTTTCTTTTGCTGTTTTTTTTTTTTTTTTAATATTCTAAAATAAAGGCAATTCTGTGTACTTGTCAATTTGCTAAGGATCCCCCCCTACCCCTGCTCTGGCCTCTCTGCTGATTAGCTCGTGGCAGAAACGACAAGAAGAACAAAGAATCCTCAGCCCGGTGTGAATTGTGGAACACTTTATTGAACACAAATGAACAGAAGTGAGGTTTCCTCTGTGGTTCATCCTAGGTGCCAGCAAGGAAGTGAAAGGGATTTTTGAGGAAACATTTGGGGCAGAGGCAGAGGTTCAAAGGGAAATAATTCAGAGGACAAGACAAATGACAGCCTCTTCAGAAATGCTTCCGATGGTGAAAGAAATGAGGGTACCAGAGACGGGGAAGCAGAGAAAAATGGTGGAGAAGCCTGGGAGCGAGCGTTTGCCGAGAAAGCTCTCCACTGCCCAGCACACAGCATCCCAGAGTGAGCTGGAAGGAAGGGCCTAAGCTTTGGAGTTAGAGCTGAACCCTCCAGCCAACTAGTCAACCATGTGCCACTAATCGTGGGGCTTTGCACTGTTTAGCTGGCGCAAATCTTAGTTTCCTCACCCTCAACATGGGATCAATAATGCCCCCTCCTGGGCTTGTTAGGAGGATTATGTGAAATAATAAATATGAAAATCTGAGGACAACATAACAGGCACACACAATCTGTGGTTCCCTATCCAAGCACCAGAAATAACTTACTCCTATTTATGAGCTTTGCCCGGTCAACTGCCCGTAAATGCTCCCTAGAGGGATCAGGGACCTGATCCAGCTATTTTCCCCACAAGGGGGGCATCTTCGTGGGGGCATTGCCGCAGGAGGCAAACGCCGGTACACAGCTGTCTCTGCCGGACAGGGCCCGGGCTGTGGAGTCTGTCTGAGGAGGACTGCAGCTGTGCTGGGCTCAACCGTGTCTGTGAGACAAGGCCCCACACCAGAAGCCCCCTCCCACAGAGCTCTCACCTTCTCTTCATGTTCCACATGCCTCCCCTCCCATGGGCACCTTGGAGTCCTGAGAGCAGGCTCAGCTAGTAGGTGAGTCCGTGGCTTTCCAGGTTTTTGGACAGTGAGGACAAGCAGTTCCTAACTCATCCACAGTGTCTGGTCCCCAGGGCAACCAAAATTACCCAAGCTATTTATAAACCATTCTTTTTTTTTCTTTATTTTTTTGTTTTAACATTTATTCATCTTTGAGAGCGAGAGAGACAGAGCCATGAACGGGTGAGGGACAGAGAGAGTGGGAGACACAGAATCTGAAGCAGGCTCCAGGCTCCAGACTCTGAGTTATCAGCCCAGAGCCAATGCAGGCCTCAAACTCACAGACCACAAGATCATGACCTGAGCTGAAGTTGGACATTTAGCCGACTGAGCCACCCGGGCGCCCCTATTTATAAACCATTCTTAATGCTCGATCTTGAAAAACTCAAAAGCCAAGAGCATTTGGGTCCCACTCTTTTCAAAACAGCAAGGAAAATAGCTAAAACTTGATCAAAGGCTAGACATCCCCTTCCCCATATTACTATCTTCCCTAATCTTCCTCCCCCCACACATTAAACCACATACACACACACACACACACACACGCACACACACACAAATACATATACATGTGCACAAACATATATTCTCGCTACAAATGCACAGGGCAGAGTCCCTTGAAGAAAATCTTGATATACTGCCCAACACTTTCCTTTTATAAAGTACCAGCAACAAATATATGAGAAGCTGATGAAGGTTTGTAGACATAGAATGACATTTTAGCAACTGTCCCACAACCCACCATCCCTGATGACAAGATATATTTATTCTTCGGTTATAACAACACTAATGAGAAATAAAGTTATATCCCTTCTTTGTACTATAGACGAAAATAAAATGCATGTATATTAAAGATACATATGTATGTTTTCACTCATATGTGGATCCTGAGAAACTTAACAGAGAACCATGGAGGAGGGGGAGGGGGGAAAAAGTTACAGAGAGGGAGGGAGGAAAACCATAAGAGACTCTTAAATACAGAGAACAAACTAAGGCTTGATGGGGCGTGGGAGAGAGGGGAAGGTGGGTGATGGGCACTGAGGAGGGCACCTGTTGGGATGAGCACTGGGTGTTGTATGGAAACCAATTTGACAACAAATTATATTTAATATAAAAAGATACATATGTAAATAACTATGAAAATATTTGAAAAACCCATAACATTTGGATAGCCTTGGAACTGGGAAAAATTAAGCAAAAGAAAAAAAAAACATAAGTCATAAAAAGGGGGAGAGTTTTGACCATATTAAAATGAAAAGCTTCATAGAGCAAAAGGACACCACATTCAAAAGCATAAATATATGATACCATAAACATGGTGCTATGACAAAATGATAGATAAGGAGGAAATCTTTTCAATATGTATAATGTACAAAGAACTTTCCCAAATTAAAGAGAAGACAAGTAACCCAGTAGAAAAATAGCAAAGAATATGAACTGACAAGTTACAGAAGAGGAAGCAAAATGAACAAAAGTCACGTAAACTAAAAAACAACGCACCGTCTCAAATAGTAGATAGGGAAATTAAAATTAACACAACAGTGACATAGCCATTTTTTTAATCTATTAAGTATTCAGAAGGTTAGCAACATCCAGTGGCAGTGTGGGACAGCTAGTTCTGTTGCATTAGGTTTGGGACCCCATAAATAACTACAAACTTATAAAAGTCTTCTAATAGTATTTATTTAAATTTAAAATGTGCATATATTCTGATCTGGGCATCCCATTGGTGGGAAATTTCCAGGCTACGAAAAATTACCATGGATAAATATAATTGTCCGTGATGATTGCCATAGCATTTTGGGGGAGTAAAAAAGTGAAACAGCCCAAGTATTATTCAAAAGGTGACTCTTAAATTATGTTAATACCTGTGCTCTGGCACGCTGACCCTCTGATCTCCACCCTGTTCTTCACATGTGTAACTCAGAGCAAACCTGTGCTTCCATTTCCATCTATAAAATCAAGGTAATAATGACACTTACATCTCAGATTTATCTCTGTTAAATGAGAAGGAATTTACTATGTATTGCTAAGTAAAAAAAAAAAAAAGCAGTTTGCAGAACTCAAGGTATTTTTAAGTGTATGTTTGCCTCTATTTATTTGTAAATGTTTGTACCCACAAAGGAAAAAAAGTGGAAAAGTTATACATTAAACTGTGAACACATATACTGCTTTTGTTAATATGTCATTTAAAAAAAAAAAGAAAAATTTAAAAAAAGAGAGAGAAAGAAAAATCACCAATAGGAAAAGAAATGACAGGAAACATTAACAGACTGTTCACTGGGAAAAAAAAAAGTATCAATTGTTAATAACCATTTGGAGAAAAAGGTAGCCTTAAAAAAAAGAAAAAAAGCCTTTTTAGTTCAAAGGTTTTGAGAACTTCCTTCACTCAAAGCCCCCTTTTGACTGCTTGTGCCACTCACATTAGCCAAGGCGAGAGTGCGTTTCACCAGCCCCCAGACAAGGCCCCCGTGAAGTAGGGATGTGTGTTTGTGTGTAGGTGCAGGAGGGCTGATTTGGAGGTGGGGGGGGGGGGATGTGCGGAGGAAGAACAAAAACCTCTGGAGGGGCTAGAGACAGACTTGAATTCTAATCCCAACACTTCCACTCATCTATAGAACTAAAATAGTCTCTTACTTTTTTTGAACCAATCTCTCCATTTGAGAAAGGACTCCGCAAAGGGACTCCGTGACGTTATTGTCACTGCAGGCCTGGCCCAGGCCGTGCCTGCCCCCCACCCAGCCCTGCTTCAGGCCCACGCTGTGGTGCTGAGTACCCCCTACCTTCCTCGTCCTTCCTACCCGCTCGCTCATACCCCGGCATCGGGCGTGTGCAGCCTCCTGTCCCCCGCATGAAGAGAGGAGGGGCTGGCCTGTACTTCACTGTATCTTAATGAGGTCTGTCTGCCTGTGCCTTGCTATTTACCATGACGCTAATTCCTTCTGCATTTACGTGATTTTGGCTCCTGCAAAAGAAAAGGCACGGTTTTAGTCAAACACACACAAGTACACACACAAGCACACAGACAAAATAAAAACAGGAATGCTATAGCCCTTTACTTGATACACATCTTTCTAAATAAGAATCCAGGTGTCACGCTGGATGCTACACAAAATATGGGTTTAGTCGGCAACAGAAAGAAAGCTCCCACCACCAAAATAAGGAGAGAAGATTAATCGTGACAATTTTACTTTACGGACAAAATGCATTTAAAGTCATCGGCCCTCTAAAATACCTCGGACAGGCAGAGAAGGGCACAGCAATCTGTCTCTTCGCAAAGGCGCCGGGCTCCTGAGAAACCATGAGAAAACGAGAAAATACCTGCTTGTCTGGCTGCTAAGTGTTCCCAGTGGGAATTCCCTCGGGACTTTTCAGACCACAAAGTCACCACGCTTACTGTATTAAAAGAATAACTACACGCTGTTGTTCCGTGAGCTAGTCCGGGTCTTGAAAGCTCTCCTGTCCCCTCCCAGGGGCCGGGATGGGTCGTGGTCCTGGGGTGGAGCTCAAGCGCTCTGGGGCCGAGGCTCTCGCCCGCCGTTGAGGAGGTCTGTGAGCTCTCCGATGTACTTGATGGTGTACTTCAGCGTCTGGATCTTGGTGAGCGGCTGGCCCCTCTGGCTGTAGACAGGTGGCAGGTAATTCCGAAGGGTGTGCAGGGCATCGGCCAAGGTCCTCATGCGGAGCTTCTCCCTCTCGCTGGCCTTCCGTCTCCGCTGCACGGACATCCTGACTTTGGCGCCCTTCTGGGTCTTGGGGCCACCAGCGCCCTGCAGATAGGCAGGCTGGAAGGCTAACACGTTGTAGTCCACCTCCCCCAGGCCACCGGTCCCACGGCCACCGCAGGCACCGCTGCCCCCACTGTTGGCACCTCCGTGCCCACAGGGCAGCCCAGCCACAGCTGGACGGGGAGAAGAAGCATAGGACTCCAGCGATGGAGCCGGAGACAGGCTCTGAGTGGGGGAGGCCTCGTTCGACTCAAAGGGCCCTGCCCTGTCATTCCAGTCCCAGGACGACAGCAGGCCGGGGCTGTCGGAGGGGCCCAAGGCCTCCTCGAGGCCGAGGAAGGTCTCACGCAGGTTGTCCATGCCTGGGAGACAGCTGCAGAGAGAACGGCTCCCTGGCAAGTGAGAAAGAAAGTTCTGCCGCCAGCCAGGGCAAGCTCCCTTTTATGATGGTGGGGGAGAAGTGATAAAGTGGGAAAGAGGGCCGGGTGGGGGGAGTTCAAAGGAGACACCAAGGACCAAGATGGAAAATGAACTCTTCAGGTGTCACTTTCTCCTCATTGATAATTAGCATCTTCCAGCTAAAATGTCTTTAAACAAAAAGGCCTCCAAGAGAAGAAAAAAGGAATTATCTTGTTGTAACTAAACCAATTAAGGCTGCCTAACTAGACTTAGCATTGTCCTGTGGATCTCATTAATGAGGGAGCCAAAGAAAACAAACCTGGGGCAATTTGCAGCAAGGAGGTGGTGGCCCAGGGCCCTGGTGGAGAGTCCCAGGGTGCCCCAGAGGGCCACCATCCCCATTCAGCAAGACCTCCTAGACGTTTCAGAGCAGATGGGATATCCTTGTGGAGAAGCAAGCAGCGTGGTGTAGGGACAGGGAACCCCTCTGGGCTTGGATTCCATGGCATGTCAAATGCGGACAATTATGACTCTTGCTTCAGAAGGCTTTCCAGAAGACAGCACCCAGCAGACACACAGTGAATGCCGATTTCCCTCTTGCCTTCCTCTTCAGCAAATTTTCCTGAGTTGTGCTTCCAACATGCCCACACTCAGAATGACAAAGGCCAGCAGCTCCAGGAAAGCCAGAGCCTTAATGAGCAGGAAATATCCTTCCAGAAGCTTAAAGGCCTTGCTTTAACTGAGCAGATTGGGATTCCCCACGGCAAACAGACACCAAGCAACAGAAAACTCTTTTAAGGCAGGGAGTTTGCAGAATACCTGGCATTTTGCCTTCTGAAGGTCTTTTAAAAATCCAGGGGCAGAATCACACCTTGGTTTTTGAAATGTATAGAGGAAGTGTGAAATTAACTAGGGAGCCTGTTTTCCCCACCGTGGCTCCAAATGCCACAGAATGTGTTAAGTTGGATGGTCCTGCTAGTTTGCTTCACTTCCTACACGCTCTGAGAGATAGACCCTCGGTGTTGGAAAGGGGTCTCAGATTCCCCATTTGTCCCATAAATTTAACTTATTCTCCACGTAACTAGTTCTACGAATTAGTATTAACATCAGATCAAAGCGAGTTACGTAGCAGAGTAACATTTAACATGTCCCTTAACATGATTAAGTCCCTTTGCAATTATTGAAAAGAAATGCCAATGGTCTTAATTAGAACACTTACGGTATTTCTTAATTAACTAGGCCCAGGGAAGAAAAAGCAAAAGCAGCTAATCTGTAGAAGAATGCTCTTAAATTCACCACTTATTAAAGGACCCTATTGTGAAGAATAAACATTAATGAAACATAGTAAATGTGATAAATAACTTCTTCTTTCTGCCCACCGCTGCTTTCTCTTCCTTCAGTTCTTATGGAAAAGCCTAGAATCTGCTAATACTATTCAAGAAACTTTATATATAACTAACCTTTATTTATTTATTTATTTATTTATTTGAGTCTCATTTTACAGATGAAAACGCTGAGGCTCTAAGAGGCTATGAAACTCAGTTAAGGGGCACCTGGGTGGCTCAGTCAGTTGAATGTCTGGCTTCAGTTCAGGTCATGGATCTCTTAGTCCGTGAGTTTGAGCCCCGCATTGGGCTCTGTGCTGACAGCTCAGAGCCTGGAGCTTGCTTCGGATTCTGTGTCTCCCTCTCTCTCTGCCCCTCTCTTGCTCACACTCTGTCTCTCTCTCTGTCTCTCTGTCTCTCTTTCAAAAATAAATAATAATAAAACATTTAAATTTTTTTTTTAAAACAGGAAACTCAGTTAAGATATCCCTGATAGCAAGGGGTAAAGCCAAGAGTCCTGGTAAGACCCCAAAGTCCACTTCTTTAAAAAATTCTGTTTTCTCTATTTTAGTTGTTTGTAGTAGAGGCAGGTGACTTGATGGGGTTCAATGAGATGGAGACTCTCAGTAGACCCAAGGTGGCTGTGATGGCCACTGACACACTAAGCTCTTAGCCCTTATATTCTAAACTTCACAGTTTTCCTTGTAATACTACTTCTGCTCTCAGACTCCAGAGATGTTGTTTTTTTCTTTCTATAGCTTCTTTCTAAAATTGCTTATTTCTTAAACTATTTTCAGAAATTTCATTTCCTAAATGAGACAGGATCTGTCAAATAGTTGGTACATTATAGACACTTGGTAAGTGTAGGCTTTATTCCTGTTGTGACTGTCACTCATGGTCAGACTCACCAGTATCAGAATGACCTATTCTGTTCTGGCTCCTTTACCCCTGACCCCAGACCCCAGCAGTGCCGCTCCCCAAAAAAACTGTTCTTAGAGCAAGAAAAGCTGCCTGGTTTCTATGTTTGTCAGTGTATACTCTCTGGTAAGAAATCAACCAGAACTAAACTTGCATTTTCCTGCTGGTCTCCATGAAGTATCCTAGGCCCCATCTGAGGAAAATGGTTGTGCAGGATGGTAAAACACCATTAGCACTTGAAGACCGTGGCTGGGCACGCGCTAGTTAGGTGTTTTTCTACGTCCGTTGACAATAAGGCAGAAAACTGGACGGTGCTAGACGGGACCCAGTAAAACCTAGTTGAGTGTGTGGTGTAGTAGAAAGATGAGCCAGAGTTCACCCCCATTCGAGCACATCATTCACCTTTTCAGGGCTCTAGGATTTTACTTTGTAAAAAGAGGATAATAGTATCTGTCCTGTCTTTTTGATGAAGAGCATCTGTAAAATAAGGTGTTTGGACCAAGGGATCATTAAACTCCCTTCCAGCTCTAAAATGCAATGAAACAAGTTACTGTGTGTGTGAGCTCGATTAAAAGCACCCACCATACCAGTGTGAAGGGACTTAGAGACAATTAAGTCCATCCTTTCATCTGCATTCTAGAGATGACAATGACTTGTTTAATGTCACATCAAAAGGCTGCGGCAGAAATGGGAACAGAAAGCAAAGTTGTGTGACTCCCAGATTTTTCTTCCCTAGAAAATAATGCGGGTTAAGTGATACATACGCTTTCATATCAGTCAGACTACATAGTTCCCACATTACTGAGTTAGTAGGATAGATATCTTAAAAAAATTTTTTTTTAATGTTTACTTATTTTTAAGGAGAAAGAGAACGTGAGCAGGGGAGGGGCAGAGAGAGAGGGAGACGCAGAATCCGAAGCAGGCTCCAGGCTCCGAGCTGTCAGCACAGAGCCCGTCGCAGGGCTCGAACACATGAGTAGTGAGATCATGACCTGAGCTGAAGTCAGAAGCTTAACCGACTGAGCCACCCAGGTGCCCCAGGATAAATGTCTTAATGTGCATCTAAAGGTCATTCACTCAGCAAACACTGATAAGATATTGTGACTATGATGGTAACAAACCGAAAAGAAGTCCCCAACCCTGAGGCATGTCCCCAAGAGGGCTTGCAAAATTTCCTGGTCCTAGTTTCCAAAGAGTAATGTGGAGGTACAGATTGGCTCTCAAATACCAGGCTCATGGCAGCCTTTTGATTGTAGCTTTCCCCAGTGAGCAGGACCCACAATTTACCACACAGATTAATGAGTGAATGTCCCGATGTCTAATTTTCACCAGGATGAGCTTCTGAGGGGATGCCAGTCATATCCCTGATAACAGCAATGACAGAGGCATGGGCAACTAGGCATTTTTCAGTAGCCTGAAGTGGAGATTGTACAGGAGACCGTAGACTTTGGAACTGGCCAGGAAGCTAGGCAGAGCCACTTCTGAGAAACTGACAAACGGGGCTCAGAGAATCAACAGGAAACAGAGGGCAACAGACTGCTCTGATGCGTGAACCTAAAACCACCCATGGTCCCATGTCACTGCTGGCCCATAAGGCACCTCTGTGCAAATTAGAAAAAAATACCTGGTTTGGGCTTCTTTCAGTTCCCACTGATCTCCTTGGCCAGGCTCATTGATGCAGGGCTCAATCTCCGCCAAGAGTGGCCCTGGGAGCCCTCTGTGATGTGTCTCCTTTGCAGCATTAGCATTTTTAGTACTTCAGTGACTGTTCAGATATTGTTGGACAGATAGACAGTGGCAGTAGTCGCAAGACTGTGTCCACTGGAGTCAGCCTGATCTTACGTTGGCTGTTGAGGAATTGTGATCTTGGAGCCTTTAATGAATCTCTTTTAGCTTCAGCTTTGTCTGTACAGTTGAAATACTAGTACTCACCTCATACCAGGTGTCTACACTGTAAGCTTTGAGTATGGCAACTAATGTTGCCATAGGTGTTAAACCCTGTTCAGTGAGCTGTTGATTCCTTGAGTCAAGAGAAGTTATGGGCACCATATGTGGGACTATAAATACATCTCTCCTATTTTCTTTGGTGTCAACTCACCTCGGCTTAGAAATCAAATTTCTTGCCTTCAAATGAAGCTTTTTCTTTTCTTTTCTTTTTAACAAAACCAATTTAGAGTTCTTCACCAAAGAGCAGTAGTTGCCCAGAGCCAGTGATGGGAGCCATCAGCTTCCTGTGCAGTCAGTAAAGGGATGTATTGCCCATAGATCATTTGAAAACAGAAATAAAGCTGACTGTAAGTTGGCCTGTGTTTTACTGTCACATTCCAGTGCCAACTCTGAACAATGACAAAAATAAAACAAACACTCCTAGCTGAGACGGAGCACTCCCACCACCGACCTCTCCTTGGTAACCACTGCCAAAGAGAACTTTAAACTTTGCTCAGAAGTTTGGAACTGTGACCCAAGGTGCCCCAATCCTAGTCCTAGTTTTGACCCTGCTTTACTACAGAACGTTGAGTGAGTCACTCACCCTTTACGCGCTGCGGTTTCCTCCCAGGAAAGTTAGGGTCAACCTGTATACCGTGTTGTAAGAAGCTAAAAAGATTTAAAGCTGAAGCTTACCATTGGGGAAGTGGAAAGGGCTATAGGAATATGTTAAGATGTTTTCAAGATTAATAAAAGTTACTACGGTCACCCATGAAGTCATCCACTCTGAACCTGGCAATTTTGCCATGCCACATAACACTAAGTGAATCAGCATGGAAGCAGGCTTTTTAAAGTCTATCTTGTGAGAAGTAGCGCTGTCCCCAGATCTTCAAGAAACATCGAGATGGAAGGTCTATTCCCCTTATAGCTTCCTAGACCCCTGTACCACATAAGGCAGTTTGGATGGACCGTTTACTCAAGACCAAGGGAGGGCCCAAGTGGATTTCAACTTCTCATGATGTTGCAGAAAGTCCTCCAATAGATCTGTAAACTGAAAATACTAATCCTGGAGTCTAATTAAAATGAAAGCTTCTTTGTTGAATTCCTACCAGGTACTGAGAATTACACCTGTTTCTTTTAGATCTATTAGGTCATCTTAATTTTTCCACACTCTGTATGGTAGAGGTTATAATCCACCATACTTAAAGCTTACAATGTAGAGACCTGGTAAAAGTGTGTTCTCTATGAGCTAAGTATTAGTATTTCAATAGTACAGACCAAGCTGAAGCTAAGAGAGATTCATTAACAGGTCCAAGATCACGACTACTTACATGCTAAACATGAGGAACCGCGTGTTCAGAAAGGGACCCAGCGGACACAGCAAGAGGACATAAAAGCAGGGTAGGTACTACCTAAGTCTGTATGAATGCCACATCCAGGCTCCTTCCACAGTAGACTCTGGCCCCCAGAAGCCATGTCACCCATGGAGTGTAATCACTGAGAAAATCTGCAAGATGCGGAGCTTGGTTCAAATCCCACCTCCTCTAAGAAGCCTTCCCTGATTGCCTCAGCCCTCAGAATTTCTTCCTTCTCTGATTGACAGTCCACAGCTTTGACCCCATTCATTTGACACTAATATATACTGCCTGATGTTCTGGTTTACTATCCACATTAGTCTGACTTGCTTTCCCAATTATGTTGCAAGTCCCTTGAAGGTATGGATGATTATTTTGCTGGGCCACAACATGGTGGGTGGAGTTAAGAAGGTGACCGTCAATTAGCCTATTTGTTTGTTTGTTAGTTTGTTTTTTGGTACATGTTGAGGGCCAAGCCCTGTGCTGGGTGCTGAGAACAGAAAATTAAATTAAGAAGCTTTTGTCTTCATGTTGCTTAGAGTATTGAGGGTGGAGATAGAGAAGTAAAAATACTGATAAAACAATGTATAAATGCTGTGATAAATTTAACCATAGGGCACAGGCATGACTGTATGTGACAGCCCCCAGGAATCCTCTGTAATGTGTCCCCATCACAAATTAGCACTTACAGTGCTTCACCAAACACTGGTGGGTGGATAGGAAGTGATTACTGTCCAGAGGAGAGCCACTAGAGGCAGACGAAACCTGAGTCAAATCTTATAAATATTCACACACAGATGAGGGGCACAGAGAAGAATCGGGAGGACTTTCTGAAAGACGTGATTTCTACAGCCTTGCTTTGCTTTTTAAGTAACACTCCTTCACTTTCTTAAAAGGATGTTCCTTTAAAAGCAGACCTGTTTTAGCAAGATGAAAGGTTAGGGGAGCTCCTTCTAGACACTGCTTGAAGGTTAGATGTAGCATGAATTGTGCAGGAAACCACTAACTCAGTGTCCACAGGGGGGCCAGTGGAGGCTGAGGTTGGAGAAGTAAGCCTTGTCCCTAAGGGTAAGGCACTTGGACCATAGCTGGCAGGTGACAAGGAGCTTCTAGTCCTCGTCATTAGGTTGAAGTGGAGGCAGACTGGGCCAGCCCAGCCTGGGGCCACCATACCAGCTGCTGGTGGAGATCATGCATAGAGGCCACGGCTGCACGTGGTATTGTTGTAGTTGCTTAATGTAGATTAACTCACAACAGTCCTCACAGGAACCGTACAAAGTAGGTGCCAGAAGCAGCCCTCATCCTGTTTTACTAATAAGAAATTGAGGCAGAGAGGGGTTCAGCAACTTGCCCAAGGCCCCACACCTAATGACTGGTAACCCCAGGATGCGAACCTAGGCATGCCGCCCGCGGTCCAGGCTTTTAACCTCTGGCTAAAAGAACTGAGAACAGCTGCAGGCATCAGTGTGATGGTCTCTGTAGAGCTCTTGAAGCCAGAACTCAAGCTTGAACCTCAGCTCAGTAAGAGAAGACTGACTGGTTGGTGCCGTTCAGTCATGTAGCCAGGGTATTCAGAGCACCGGAGATCGGCCCCGGGTCCTAGGCATTGTGGGGGCTGAGAAGATTCAGTAGGTTTAGACTTTCTGTCTTCATTCCTAAATTAAGCACCCATGGAACTCTTTTCTGTCCCAGTGAGTCTCATTCTGGTAGTCTAAGGGGGGTGTCGTGTACGTGTATGTGTGACCCGGAGAAATACCCCTTTCTTGGCCAGACCCAGGGATGATAAGAATAATAAATGTATTTAGTACTAAATGCCTTGTATGACTTATTTAATTTAAATCTTACAAAAATCTTCTCAAGAAAGTACTATTTTTGTTCCATTTTACATAAGAAAAAAACCGAGGCTTAGAGAAGTTGAGAAGTTGCCCCAAACCATGAGATTAAAACGGGGAGGAGACACGATCTAGTCCCGGGTGGTCTGACTCCGGAGCACCAGGCTCGAGGGGGTGATTTTACACCATGAGGGAAGACATGGGTGAGGAAGGGGTTTGGACTGGGCCCTTGTCACATGTTGTAAGGATTGCAGCTGTTTTACAACTTAGGGTTTATAGTTCTAAAATAGAAGGCATCTGTCTTTCCCTACCACTTCCCGGTACTTTCCCTGGCCTTGCACCATGTGATAATTTTTATCAAACAACAAGTAAGGCTGATATTTAAGCATATTATCCTATAATTAAAATTTTAGAGAGAATGTCTTATTATTTTGTAAATAAAACACTTTTCCGTTTTAATGTTGATAATAACAGTGCTAATGCTTTCCTTTTTCTATTTTTAAAAAAAATGTTAATTTATTTTGAGGGAGGTGTGGACAGAGAGAGAGGGAGACAGAATTCCAAGCAGGTTCCGCTCTCTCAAAGCAGAACCCAACGTGGGGCTTAAACTCATGAACTGATCATGACCTGAGCCGAAATTAAAAGTCAGACGCTGAACCGACTGAGCCAGCCAGGTGCCCCTAATGCTTTCCTTTTCTGAGTATTTACAGCACCGAGTCTGTGCTAGGCTGAAGATGAGAGCCTGGCACACATCATCCCATGTAATCCTCGACAGTCCAGCGAGGTAGGTGTCACCCTCAGTTTACAAGAGAGGAAGCCAAACTTAGACGCCAAGGACCTGGCCCAAGGTCAGCAGACGCAGCTTCTCTTTGCAAGGCCACACCTTCACCCAACAACTCTGTGGCTGGCACACCCTGGGTCAGCTGTGGTAATGCACCCACTCTCCTGCCTCCAGCTCTGTGCTCAGCACAGGACACTCAGAGTGCCCTAGTTTTTTGTTGTTTTTTTTTTAATTTTTTTTTTATGTTTATTTTATTTTTGAGACAGGGAGAGACAGCATTAACAGGGGAGGGTCAGAGAGAGAGGGAGACACAGAATCTGAAACAGGCTCCAGGCTCTGAGCTGTCAGCACAGAGCCTGATGCAGGGCTTGAACTCGCGGACCACGAGATCATGACCTGAGCCGAAGTCGGATGCTTAACTGACTGAGCCACCCAGGCGCCCCCAGAGTGCCCTAGTTCTGACAGCTGTCCTTAGCCTTTGGGGTTCCTGCCTGCTCTGGGCTCCACGTACTCCCCTGACCTCTGTATATTCTTCAGTCCAGCCACAGCCACAGCCACAGCCACACAGATCCCCACTGGCCAGTGCAGCCCACCGCCAGACCTTCCTAGTAGGCAAGTGATGGGCCTAACCTTTGAAAACCATCAGGGCTAAGTTAAGAACCTGGATCTTTTCAACTCTTCACACAATCTTGGCACACAGCTGATGCTCAACAATAACAAAACAGATAATTCTTGTGAGGCAAAGGGAATATGGCGTGTGTATGTACACGTGTGTGTCTGTGTCTGTCTCTGTGTGTCAGTCTGTGTGTGTCTGTGTGTGTGTTAAAACACCTAAGTGCTATTGGATATCTTCTTATGTCCTTGAGCTAGTAAAGAGAAATAAAAGTAGCAATTTCCTACGCAGCCCCTGTGTTGTCAAGCTTGTGAGAGTTTTAGCAAAGGCAGCCTGAGGTGCTTGGGAGAATTACTTTCCTGTCACTGCCATTACTTTCACTACAAACGAGGGAAATAATAAGCATTTTTGGCTCTCCTGGTTTGAGTTTGAAGCTCATTGTAAAGCCAAAAACCCCCCAATATTTTGGCCAAACTAATCATAAAGCATTACACAAATGAACGAATAGATTATTTTCCCAGGCTGAGTATTTGACAAGGACAAGATAGCAGGAAAAAAATAGAAACAAAATAATTTGGGTTATGTCATGGGAGAGATGAGAGACAGAAGATAGATGTGCTGAATTCCAGAAATCCCTTATTTCAAATGACATATCAGATAAAGGGTTACTATCCAAAATCTATAAAGAACTTATCAGACTCAACACCCAAAAAACAAATAATCCAGTGAAGAAATGGGCAAAAGACATGAATAGACACTTCTCCATAGAAGACATCGCAAACACTCATGAAAAAATGCTCAACATCACTCATCATCAGGGAAATACAAATCAAAATCACAATGAGATACCACATCACGCCTGTCAGAATGGCTAACATTAACAACTCAGGCAACAACAGATGTTGGTGAGGATGTGGAGAAAGAGGAACCCTTTTGCACTGATGGTGGGAATGTAAACTGGTGCAGCCACGCTGGGAAACAGTATGGAGGTTCCTCAGAAAACTAAAAATAGAACTATCCTACGACCCAGCAATTGCATTTCTAGGCATTTATCCAAGGGATACAGGTGTGCTGTTTTAAAGGGGCACATGCACCCAACATTTATAGCAGCACTATCAACAAGAAGCAAAGTATGGAAAGAGCCCAAATGTCCATCACCATCAATGGATGAATGGATAAAGAAGATGTGGTGTGTGTGTGTGTGTGTGTGTGTGTGTGTGTGTATGTGTGTGTGTATGTGTGTGTATATATATACATATATATATATACACACACATACATACAATGGAGTATTACTTGGCAATCAAAAAGAATGAAATCTTGCCATTTGCAACTACATGGATGGAAGTAAAGGGTACTATGCTAAGTGAAATTGGTGAGTCAGAGAAGGACAAATATCATACGACTTCACTCATGAGGAATTTAAGAAACAAAACAGATGATCACAAGGGAAGGGAAGCAAAAATAATATAAAAACAGGAAGGGGGACAAAACATAAGAGACTCTTAAATATAGAGAACAGAGGATTGCTGGAGGGGTTGTGGGAGGGGGGATTAGCTAAGTGGGCAAGGGGCATTAAGGAATCTACCCCTGAAATCACTGTTGCACTATATGCTAACTTGGATGTAAATTAAAAAGCAAATTAAAAAAAAATTTTAAAAATTAAGCTTTTAAATGACTAAATAAATAAATAAATAAAAATCAACTCCAGAAGTCCTTTAGAACAGAAAGATAAAACCCTTGTGTACTTCTTAAGCCATTCCTGAGAAGGATTCCCTGACCAGAAATTAAGTTTATCTCCACCCCCTTGCTAAGCCAGGTCATGAAGAACAACAGAATCCTCCCTCCCAAGAATTTGTAAGGCTTCCTTTCTCCTCCAGCACTCAAACAACCTGACCTCAAGATCCTAACTCATCAACCAACTTTATAGCCAAGTGCTGTGTGAATTTTCTTTGCAAACTCAGTGTAGATGGAAGCCAAGGTTGTGTGGCTTTGTCTCAGAAAGAATCCACTCCAAGTACCCATGTCCCTGTGGGGTCCCTAAACTTCTTTCTCTTTTGAAAATATGAGTAAGTATGTTCATTTGGGGGGGGGGGGGAGAATCCAGCCACCATGTCTGCACAAAATGGGCATGTAGGTGGAAGACAGGAGGGTTGTAGAGAGACATATGGGTGGAGAATCATCAGAACAGAAGAAAAGGGTAGTAAAAAGAGGAAGTGAAACTAATTCTCCCTTGAGAGCAATGGACAGGATGTGTTGATTAATCCTTAGTGCAAGGGAATATGAGCAGTTCACCTTGGTTCAAAAATCTCATGTCAACATTTAGCCCCAAATAGCTCGGGTTTTCCTCACAGACCAGAAAGGGGAAGCAGCTTTGAGTGCTTCTCCACTGATTCTTCAGCAACTGGCTAGCAAGATGCAAAAAAAAAAAAAAAATCTCATGTGTTACATTTACACCTACTCCCCTTTTAAGTTGGATTTTTTATTACCACTGGTACTTGGGGTGGCGTTTTAATACCCATGTCAAAAAAGTTGAAAGCAATTTGCACTGAGGTTGTTCTCTAAGGATTTGCCTCTGTTCTTACCAGCCTGAAGAGCAAAAGAAGTGTGAAATTACTTCCTCAGTCCTCTCCAATGCCAGAAATTAAGATGCCGGAAGTCCTGGTATTAAAATGAATACTAAACATGTTTTTTAGGAAAATATCTGCCTAATGACCCCGCTTATTTTCAGAAACATTGGCCTCTCCTTTGGACCATTTTTTAATCCAGATTTCCCTACTTGCAAGTAGACTGGCACCTAAAAAGCAGATACAAGGCAAAGAATAAAGTAGGGAAAATATTTCTCATAAATATGAGGATCAAAGGAGTATTGTTCTGGAAAACTCATCCTGATAAGAAAAACACAAGCTTGCCATTGGGGAAATGAACAAGGGAGTGAATAAACAACTCACCAAAGAAGTACAAGGGGCTAATAAACAGAAAAGTTCACCTCAATAGTAATCAAAGACATGTAAATGGAAACAACAAGGAGAGGCCATTTTGCACCTTCCAAATTGGCAAAGTTGGCAAAAGGGTGAAAAAGTAGTCCTGTCCACACACTGCTTGTGGAAGAGTAAACTGGCTAGATTTTTAAAAAATATTTTAAAATATCCAGAATGCATTAAAAATTTTTGTAAAAATGTTTATTTACTTCTGAGAGACAGAAAGAGACAGAGCATGAGCAGGGTAGGGGCAGAAAGAGAGGGAGACAGAATCTGAAGCAGGCTCCAGGCTCTGAGCTGTCAGTACAGAGCCCGATCTGGGGCTCGAACCCATGAAACACGGGATCATGACCTGAGCCAAAGTTGGATGCTTAACTGACTGAGCCACCCAGGTGTCCCTAGAATGCATTTTAGATTTAAAACTACCTTTGGCATATGAACTTTATTCTATAGAACCAAACAAAGTCACAGTCAAATATTTATAAAAAAGAATATTTATCATAATATTATGATAGTAAAAAATGTAAAACAACTTTGAAATCTAACAACAAAGGAGGCCCTCTCTGTATGATGGAATACTACATAGTTAACAAAAATCAGATTTGCAAGGAACACACAACAGAGGAGATATAATATAATCGTAGAGTTTTAAGCAGGGCATATAAAATTAATACTTTGATTCAATTAAATGTTTGCATATAAAAATGACTAAGTGCTTGAGTGGTTGTTTCTGGTAAGAGGAATTGAGGGTATTTTTCTTTATTCACCTTACTTGCTTCGTTGTCTAATGGTTTGAAGCATGGTTTGAAGCAAAGACTGTCAGCCAGTGTTCCTAGGTTCAAATCTTGACCTTCTCCTTTTACAACTATGCGATCATAAGCAGGTAACTGGATCTGTGTCTCAGTTTCTCTGTTTGTGATATGGGGATGATAACAGTACACACTTCACAGGATTGTTGTGGAGATTAATACATGTAGAGAAATGGCATGATACCTGGCCTTGGATATAGACTCAGGAACCACAGTTGCCCTCAAGTTGAATCAAAGCATCTGGGTAGCACATTTACTCAAAAAGAAGAAAGGACAAAGGAGGAAGGAAGAGAGGAAGGGAGGGGAATTACTCTTGTAAAGATAATAGGACGCTGGCGAGTCGGATACAGTAAGGGTTGCCAAGTCCTTGTTGGAGCTCTATGTTCAGTATGCATGTCATAGAGTTCACATGCACACATTCCCACACTTGTATGATGACAAGATCACCTAGGGAAAGAGGAAGATTTATTTTCAAAAGGAAGATTCCCAGGTCCCTCTCCTGGAGATTCTGATTTGATAAGTCTAGGCTGAGCCCGGTCAATTTCTTTTTTTAATAATCAGGGAAGTCATATGCCGCTGATTTGGACAGACAAAAGACCTCCAGAGGGTTGAAAGCTACTGAGTCTGGCACCAGGAAGCCAAGGGCATGTCCAACGCTGGTCTCTTTGTCTAGAGTGTTAAATAGACATAAAGTACGGGACACAGGGAGCAGGACTGGGTGATGTCTAGGCCTTTAAGACTCCTTGACTTTTTCATGCTATTAAAAGCTTTCCTGATAACTTGTCTGTCTGACATTTAAGGCTGGTTAGGATGTTCTGGCCCATCCTGACCCTTTGAACTTTACGTCCCCCTGGTCCTCGGGCACATTCTCTACCCCACTCCAGGATGGCTCTACACTGTCCCCAGACCACAGTTTCTTTTCTTGACTTTTTCCTGGGTGTGTGTCACATTCAAATGTCCCTCTCCCTCCCTTAACCTAATTCTCTTAATCCCTTTAAGCCCGGTATAAGCGTCTCCTCCAAAAACCTTTTGTGTCCTGTCCACCCCTCAGTGACCATTTATACAGACAGCCCAGTTCCGAAGGTTACCGTGCTGTCCTGCATTGCTCAGTAACTTCTTTCACTTGTCAAACTCAGGAACAAGGGCCTTGATCATAACTAATACACGAATATTGCTTTATAGCATGTAAATGGTTTTCCTGTTTATACCTCTGGAGCTTTACAACAACCACATGAGGTAGGTAGTGTTATCATTTCCATCGGAGAGTTGAGTAAACTTATGTTTAGGGAGGCTTTCTCACTTGCCTATGGCAAAACTATCCGTAAATGGCAGAATTACAAGACTATACCACCGGTAAAAGGAAGAGGGATTCCCCCATATGAATATTTCCAATGTGGAGGGTTAATGAATGGCCCTCTTTGTCATCCAGAGCAGGGGGAGGCCAAGCCCCAAGGCTTTAAAGAACAGCTGCATCTCGGGGCTGAGCCTGTGCCATCCACAGACTCAAATGGCAGGCTCATTATTGCAGCTGTTGCCGGCTTTAGGGAGCCACACAGCTGTTACCAGGAGATGGGCTCAAAGAGAACGGGGAAATAGAGCCCTGCGACAATAACTGTGCCTATGTGTGTGAGTGTGCATAGCGTTGTCCCTTCTCACAGCTCAAAAATGTTCTAAAGATGTCGTGTCATTATTCCTTACAGGAACACCGGGTTCGGCAAGTACAAGTGAGAAAGCCATCAGAAGGAAGGTAAGTGTCTTAAACTAGCCTTTCCTGGACATTCTGCAAAATGAAAAGCAGAGTCTTTGCAGGCTGTGCAACCTTCTTAATCATCAGCATTTGTGATAAGCCCTGCAGAAGAATGTTCTTGGCAGAGCTGAGGAGCCCTAGTAGTGTCTGTGCTGAGGAACAGACAATGGATTTGGAGATAAATGTCCAGCTCCCCTCCCCTCCCATGCCTTCCCCATGACACCAGCTGTTGACATCTTATGGATCTTATCATCTTTTTTTGATGCTGAAGAGACCATGCCTGCTGATGAGCCCATATTCTGTTTTCTCTTATTACCCATCTTACTTGTCCCTAAAGCTTCCCTATTCCTTCCCCACATTTCCCTTTCCTCCAGGCTGGACCTCCCCTTCTCACTCTTCCTTGGAAAACAGGCCTCTTTTTCCACTGCTAGGCCTTGGCCAGTGTAGGTTTTCTGCCTCGGGCGAGTGGTGCCACCCCACTTCCTATCCAAACCCTACGTGTTCTTTCTGGTCTACTCTGAATACTAGCTACCACCTTAGTGGCCACTATTGCACCTATCGTGTGTGCTATGCAGGCCAATACAAGGTGTGGTAAATGGATCTGTGCCCCACAAATGCCATCATTTTCCTTCTTTTCCTGCACCAGACCCCTTCCATCCCTCTTTGATCTACAGCACTGCTTCTCTAAGTGTGACCCAAAAACCACCTGACTCAGAATGTAGGCAGATAAGGTCCAACGATTTGTTTTTATAACAGACTCTTCAGATGAGTCCTCTTAAGAAAGCTGGATTTGGGAATGATTGGTCTAGCGGTTTGCAATCCCCATGGTTACCTACCTGGAGTCTGATCCAGTACAGAACATCCCAAGGTATTTCCCTTGTCAACGCTTGTCGGCCTTGTTTGTCCAACCCTCTCTCATTTCTGCAGGAGTGAAGCCTTGCAGGCTTCCTGTGAGCTGTGCACAGTCTCTCAATGCCATTCTTCCTGGGCCAGAATAACAACACCCTCCTTCACAGGGTATCACCAAGCTGGTTTTGCTCTCACAAACTCGCTTCCAGATTGGTTAATGCATCCAGCCTGCAACACACATTTTCTAAGTATTCTATCTATGATGTACCAGAAACCTCCCTATATTCTGGAGACATACCAGGAACCAGATGAGGTCCCTGTACCAGGGTGCTCATTTTCTAGAACAGACATCTATCTGCAGGGTACTAGAGGTCAGGAATGGGCTTCAGGATGTCAAATGCAGTGCACAGCAATGACCGTGTATGTGTCTGGGTATATTTTACTGGTAAGGAGGTCTATAGATTTCATAACGTTTTAAAAGTTTTGCATAACTCAAAAAGGCTAAGAGCTACCAGATGGATGGATAATGATGAGAGTACTTCTAAATAGAGAAAATGTCATCACCGGCAAGCTAACAAAATGATGCCAAATTGGGATCTTTAGTAACCCTGTCATTAACAGGTCAACTATTTACTCCAGAGTGGGTGATATCAAGATGCAGAAAAATTTCCTTAGGTATCAAGGCCCTTGAGGTAAAACTAAATGCCACAGTCTATCCTCCTGGTAGTTATATGTGGGTATATCTCATTTCTGAGGAGAATGAGGTTGGTATTGATGGTCAAGAAAAAAAAAATTTGGTGGAAATAAGTTGTAAGTTATACCTTAAGAGCAGATGGGGTTGGGCCAGGGCATGCTGGATAAAATCTGAAGTCGTTGGACCAGCATCATCTCGGACTCCTGTTGTCCTGAAACTTGGGCCCCACAACTATGTGTTTGATGGGCAATCATTCAGAAAAGAGTTTCCTCAGGAGCAGCTCAGTCCACACCAGAATCTATCCTGGGTGCTCAGGAGGGGAGATTTCTCCTTCTGTAGCCATTCTTCTGGAGAGGAACCTTACCGAGAGCCTCTATCATGAGGTTGGATTCTATCTGAAAAGAGCAAAAAGGATGCCTCAGACTCCCAGTCTGACCCCCAGCTCAGCACAATCTAGAGGTGTTTACAAGGAACTACAGTGGGGGAAGGGAAGAGGCATTCCCTGTCTGGATTGGAGATGGGATGGGATGGGGAGTGGTGGGGAGGAAGCTGCAGTTTGAGCTTTGAACGTGATCTCTCAACCTCAACAGGAAGACCCAGCACCAGCAACGACTTTCTTATAGCTCCCAATTTGACACTTCTCAGGCCCCCTCTTTGGGCGTGGAGGGGGGGTGGATTTTCCAAGGAGGAAGGGAACTTGCAGAATCTTCTGACATGTACCAGACAACCTCACGATTCTGGGGGAGAGCCCACCATCCTTGTTTCCCAGGGGAGGCCCTATTGTTCAAAATCTGACTCAGGTTGCTGGTGAATGCTGGGTGATTTTAGATTACAGACCCAACCTCCATTAGTCCACAAAATGATTGCATTCATTGCTTCATTCGGCTGACTCTTCACTCTTCTGCACAGGAAGAAATTTCCTAGGCCAGTCACTTCAACCTGGGTGTTGTTTGTGCTTTTCATCACACCCCTCCACCTGCTGTGGGACAGGAAGGGTCTGTGTTACCTGCAGTGCCCAAGTTCAGATCTTCTGATCCCACTAGGTACTCATTAAGAACCTTAAGTCAGTTATTTCTCTAGGCCAGGACTCATCTGTAACATGAGGACAGTAATTAATTGTACCTCATTGGGTTGTAGTGAAGATTAAATACAACAAACCACCTAGCACATGGAAGTGTTAATGTGATTTCTCTTACCTTTCCTTTTTTTTTTTTTTTTTGAGTATACTTGACACACAATGTTACATTAGTAAAAGGTATACAACTCAGTGATTTGACAAGTTTACACATTACACTGTTCCTCATGAGTATAACTGCCACCTACCCACTTTTAATATAGCAAATATATAGTATTCTAATAAATCTGGTGCCGGTTACTCTGCACAAGTCATTGTCTAAATGTCTGTTTCTTGGATGGTTTTCGAGACCCCCTCCAGCTGCAAAAATGTAAGGGTTTGAGATTCTGAGTTTGTTTCCAATAGGCTTTCTTAGGGCTGGAGAGAAACTGCGTTCAGCAAACCCTATGAGGCTGCAGATGATGGTTCTAAACCCAGGCTTGCAGCTGTTGGGCCGAAGTGGTCGGTGCGAAAGATGAGTAGAAGCAAAGGGAAAGTTCTGAGCCCAAGAAGAGCTGCAAAGGAAAAGGCAGCTGCCAGTTTGTCCCAAGTAAATCAAATTGTGACATTTATTGGGCTATTTCCAGAATAACACCAGCAAAACTGGAATGCAGGATAATCTGTTCTGAGAAGGATCTTAGCTAAGCAGCCTGCAAGAACCACCCTTGTCTACTGGAGTCAGCCTGGCTTACTGAAAAGGTCATAGGTTGGGACATACAGACCTGGGTTTTAATTCTGTCTCCACTACTTATTGGTGACTGGAGCAGGATTTTTAATCTCTCTGAGCCTCAGTCTCCCCCACCCCTAACAACAACAATAAAAGGTAAATCATAAATGAAGCTTGCAGGGGGATTGTGGGGGGTAGGAATTAAGAAAAGCACTTGATATATAGTCAATATTCAATAAATAGGAACTATGTGATTATGGGCACACCACGTCAGTGCACCAGGGTCCTCTGGCTCTGGAGCCATCACCATTTCTTTGATTTGTACCTGGGACAATGCACAGAATCGGGTGGGGGAGGAGGAGGCAGGCAAGTTTCAGGGGGTGGGTGGTAAGGGGGAAAAAGGAGATCAAAAGGCCTATAAATATCTGTCAAACTTTAAAATGCAAATCCCTTGCCTGTGTCCCTGTTGGGACCAAATCTTCCATTATCACCTTTCTGGGAAGAGCCTGAGAGGAAAAAAAGGTTAAGCATAGTCTTTCCCTTCATGGAGTGTTTTGGTTTGTTTTGGTGTGATTTTGTGGTCAGGCCTGGATATGTGATAAACATTTTCATCCAACCCAGACCTGGAAGCATGAGTAGCCAGTTAAGACACTAACTGTACATGGGCTTCCTTGTGGGTAGACCATGAATTCCTCAAGAAAATTTTCTCTCCCTTACTATAGCCCCTGAAATTTGCATGATACCCTCTTGTTAAATGAATGGATGGATGGATGGATGGATGGATGGATGGATGGATGTTTATTCTGAACATAGTAAGTCATCTTTACTGGTTGGTGACCTAGTTCTCAAGGATCTCCTTGCTCTACACTTCACTGGGAGCCATGATTGGAGGTGAGGGAATCTCCTCTGAGGGGCAGCTACAGCCCTCTGACAAACTCTAGGATGGTCTCTGCCAATGGCCAGGGCTCTATGCAGCCCCATACCTGGGTATATATGATGCTACAGAGAGGCCTTGCCCTACCATTTGCCCCAAAGTGGTGGCCTCCTCTTATGAGCCCCTACTATTGGTGACTTATTTTTGGAGAAAGCATAAAATTCCAGATGAATTCCACAAAAAAAGAACTTCAAGGGTAAGAGAGCCAACAACTATCTGATACTCACTGTGTGCTAGCTCCGTCTCTCCCCTACCACCACCACAATCAGAAACACAGAGCCTCATTTCCTTTCCTCCTTTCCTCTTCCCTTGTTTGCCTTGTTTTCTTGTGAAATTGTACTTGTATATGAAGGGTGAGTGTTGTTGTTTTTGTTGTTGTTGTTTTTCCTGGAAAAAGGCTCTAACAAATGTCCCTAGTCTGATATCCTAAAATACATGTCATTGATTAGACTCTGTCCTGGATAAACTCACCGATGCTAGGTCTTAACCAAGAACCCAATAGTCTTCTCTCCTTCTCTAAGTTGCCTCCACCATTCAAAGCTCCTACCAATCACTCACCTCTAGAAAGCCTTTAAGGACTGCCTGGGTCCTCACTGACCATTCTATTCTGCATTCTGATGCCCTCGGATGCCATTCCCTTTACCAAGAACTCAGTGGTATTATTTGCTATCCCAAGAACGCATAAGTGTCATATTACAACTAAATTGTAAACATTTTAAAGGGAGGGACCAGATATTATTCCTGCCTAGCCCATTACTGAATCTATCTTAAGAATTTAATTAAAAATTGCAGCATATTGGTGGTCAAAGTGTGGCCTTTCGCTTCAGGCAGATTTGGGTTTAGAGGTTCACTTCATCCATTTCATTCATTCATCAAGGATGCATTAAATGTGTGCTACATGTTAGGCACTGTTGAAAGCTTTGGGAATATAACAAAGAACAAGATGAAGTTTCTTCTCTTGTGTTGTTATTCCAGCGATAAGAACCAAACAAACCAAAAATATAGTGATTTGTGAAGAAAATAATGCAGAGTAAGAGGTAAGTATGAAGGAGTGCATGTCCAAGGGTGGGAGGAGTGGCTACTTAGCTAGCATGGTCATAAAAATACTAGCTAAATGGTGATAAGGAGCTTACTATCCAGAGATCTGTGAGAATTCCAGGCATAGGGAAGAGCAATTTCAAGAGCCGGAATTTGGATAGAGTTTGGTATGTTTAAGGAAATTAAAGAAAGCCAGCACCACTGGAGCAAGGTGAGTGAGGGGGAAGAGGTTGGAGACAAGGCTAGGGAGACAGGCAGGGGCCAGCCGTGGTGGACCTCATAGGATCTGTCAGGGATTTTGGAATTTATGCAGTGTCTTGGTAAGTTTTTACATGGGTGTGGGTTGGGGTGAGTGTTAGGTTGTGATTTGCAATTTCAATAGATTTAGCTGATGTGTGCGCTGTGAAGGGCACAAGTGCTTTCAAGCAAGGAGAGCAATTTGAAAACGCTTTTAGTAGTTCACGCAAGAGCTGCTGGGACCTGCCTTTGGAGATAGCAACACAATCGGGGGGTACTGTGTGGCTGCAGGCATGTTGCTTTACTTTCCTCTGTTGTTTTCAAGATCACTAAAACATGTATTTATCTGATTATAACAAGGCCTGGCCCACTGTAGGCATGGGGCACAAGTGATTAAAGTCAGAAATGAATGCTAAAAAGGAGACGCTCCTAACTCATGCTCTGCTGTGAACTTGCGGATGACCAGTCTTGCGGACATTTGGCCCTGGTGGTTAAAGCTTTGAAGGAAGGGGGCGAACGCTCTGGGAGATTGTGTCCCACTTGTCCCTCACATCCTACTCCTTCCTCACACACCCAAATCCCCCAGTCTCCCCAAGTGTTGACTTTGATAGTTATTTTTTAATTCTGAAAATTAAAGCAACTTTCGTGATCGTTTCTTGAGTATCCACAATACTGCTTTTCAGGGACTCTGAATGACTCTGATTTAGTGGCTAGTTTTCTATAAATCCAATCATTATAGATCATTGCATCTCACTGATGGGTGGTTTCTTGAACAGTGCCACAGCCTTGGATAAATGCAGAGTATATAGAAGCCTAATTTTTACCAAAAAATCTTTGGAGATGGACTAGCTCTGGGCTCAAATCCTGGTTCTGCTGTTTACTGGATATTGACCTTGAATAAGTTCCTCGGCTTCTCTTAGCCTCATATATAAATAGAGGATAAAAGTGCCTGCCTTTCTGAGTCTTTGTGGGACATAATGGAAAGCATTTTAAAGACATCATTTGTGGTCCATCAATGGATTTGATATACCAAAATCAGTAATGCTAACTTTGTACATTAATATATGTCTTTCAAGAGGCCATTCATCGCCAATATGTAAATGAGTGTGAAGAAAGGAGGAAGTATCTTTGTTCTCACTATGAGAAGGAGAAGCAAGCCAGAGGCTGGGAAGGTAGCTAATCTCTTCAGAACTAGGACAATTACTCAGACCACTGCCTCTGAGGTTAAAGGGTGTCCTTTGGTCTGTTTCACAGGATGTAGACCTGGTTGTACTGAGTCCTTTGACACCTCACATAGAACTATCCCAGCTGTGAAGTCGTGGGGGTTTCACAGGGCCTGGACGGGAGATGTCTGTGTTTGGACAACCCTGTAAAATAAGCCTTCTGGGATCTGGCATCCACGGAGTCACCATTCTCCATGTCATAGAAATGCAAATGATTTCAGCAATAACGATTACACTGGAGCAGTTACTGCAACCAGTATTACTTGAAAACAAAGCAAAACAAAAAGGGAAAGGATGGATAGTCTACCTTCCCATGGACACTGAATAAGTCACTCATTTTCATTTTCAGATTCAAAGGGCAGACAGCCCTTTCCAACTTCACTCATGGCCAGTGAGTGGCCAATGAAGAGATTTAAGTTATGATGAGGTGAACACTATAGAAATACTTTCATTGGGTCTCTGATCAAAGAAGTCTAAATATGCAGGCAATTTTTGCCATTTGGGGAGGTCAACATTTACCTTTTCAGGTCTTGGCATAGAGTAATGCTGACGAAACTCAGACACTTAACCTCTGTTAAAGAAGTTTTGCCATGGTGCTTACAAAGAGAACTCTTCTGAACATTAGCAAAATATTCAGTCATTCTGCCCACATAAGGGTCAGCCTACTTTACTGATGACTCTCCCCTCCACTGCCAAACAGGCAATTTATTGAATTTCTCCAGCCTGGAGATAGATACACCATCCATTCTGACAGTCATCAGAAAAGACTCCACTTTTTTTGGACTCTTACCGGGGCTGACTCTGCAGCACGTCAGTTTAAAGGCAATGTGGGAAGTCCTTGTAAGAGGCTAATGCAAGCTGTTAGCTGAGCCTGATAAAAGCTTTTCCTGTCTAAGAAGGTGATAAACATTGCCCAGTTAATCTGCAGATGAAAGGAGGCTGCCTTCAGTGATATTATTTATACTGTTTTACCCGAAGTGCTACCAGCACAGCAGAAACACTCAGCAGTTGGTTTAGCCTCTCCAACTTCAGAAAGTGAGGCATATCACCATGGCATCTTACAATGACTAAGGGGGACTAGGGATCAAGCTGATGAAGGGAGCCATCCAACCAGATTTGATCTTTCTCCACGGAGAGTGGAGGCACTAAGACCCTGAATTCACCACCAGGAAGTCCACACCCATTCATTGAAGCTTCCTGTGCCAGCTCCTCTGTTAGGTGCTACAGATTCAGAAGTAACAGGTGCTCGCAGCTGGTGCCACAGACAAAAATGCAAATGAATCAACACACACCTATTTGCAGGTAATAATTTAGAAGTTTATCAGAAATTGTAGGGATCCCTAACAAGCTATATAAACTTTTCTAGAGAAGACCATATTCACAGTGAATCTTGATGGGTAAATGAGAGTTGGTGAAGCAGAGAATCAAACTTTGTGCAGAGTTCTGAGAGCTACAAAAATAAATAAGACTTGACCTCTGAAAGAGTTCTCAGTCTTGCCTTAGAAAAAGATGGACACATTTTTAAAGAATACTGTGCCTCCTACGTGGAAGGCACCCAACTAATATTTGTTGAATGAATCAATGAAATGTGATACCCTCATGGAGGTATGCATAGTTTTTTGGGGGGCACAAATAGAGCAACTAGTTTGGGTTGGAATCAGAAGTTATTATGACATTTGAGTTGGTCATTGATAGATGAAGGGAAGTCATCCAGCTAATAAGGAAGGAGCAAGGATTTCAGGCAGTGAGACATTCATGAGCAAAGACATAAATATATGTTTGGGGAATAACAAGTGGACTTAGGCAGCTAGAGCCAAGGTTCATGGCTGAGAATGCCTGAAGCTGAAGCTGGAGAGATGGGTGGGGGCCAGACTGCCCCAACCTGGTGAGCCAGGCTGGGGTTCTGAGACCATATTTTGCAAGGACTGTGAAGCCACTGCTGGCACAGGCTCCCGGTGGGAGGACCATTCACACAGCTAGAAGTTACTATGCTGAGTGCCGTTCCAGTGCTCTGTGAACAAAAAGGACTCAGCCCCTGCCCTCATCAAGTGTGTATTCTGGTTTGGAAAAGAAGCAATGAAAAAGGCCCTAGAAATGTTTATAATGTCAGGTAGTGCTAAGTGTAAAAAGAAGAAATTTTAGATGAGGTCGGGAAAGGCTCCTTGAGCGGACATTTGAGTAAAGAACTCAATGAAGTAAGGAAACATAGGCCATTTCGTTCTGTAAGGAATTAGGAGACCTGAGTTCTAGTCCCAGCTTAAACTTTTTCCATCTGGGTGGTTTGGGAAAATTATTTTTAAACTACATAGGCTTCCAGCTAGCTGTTATACACAGAAAATCCTGTACAAAGTAGGTTCTCAGTTAAGTGGCTTATGTTAAGTGGCTGATAAATGATACACGAATTGCCAATTCTATTTGAACAAGCACATTATTTTTTTCCAGGATTGTAACCTTAGCTTAAATGCCATTATCTTTTAGGATCCCTTTTCTGACAATGCTAACATACAGACAGAATTTCCGTTTTCTGAAACCATTTCTCCCACACTCACACTGCTTCCTAGCAGAGTATTATGGTGTCCACATTTTTTACCTGAAGGGCAATGTTTGCTTACACTCAGCTTAAATCCAAATCTGAAAGTTTGCTCTCCTTCCAAATGATGGTAAGTGCATAGCTGACAGCCCATAAGGTGTCAATGGTGGCAGCCATTTTGCAATATCTACAATATGTTGAAACAATCTTATAGTATACCATTTACCACTGTGTCTGTAGGACCCAGAATAATGCTTGTCACATAAGTTGTTGCATAGATATTTGAATAAATGAGTTTCAAAAAAGTTAGGAAATGCCCCCAAATTCACATAGAAAATCTGGAGCAGAGAAGAAAATAGGCATGTCCAAAAACATGATCCATGTGACCCCTCAAAAAGCAGGGTCCTCCTCATTACGAGATGTGGAAGAAAACCCCCAAACTTAAAGACTGATCATACAAAGCCCAGAGTAGTTACGCCAGAATAGGACCTTAGTGTGAAACCAGTTCTGGGATTCCGGTAGCTTAGAGGCAGCTCTTTGAAACTGGATTTTGGAGTAAAGCAAGGCCTCCCTAACACGACAGTCTATGAAGTGAGGAACACGTACACAAGCCATAAAAGTCTATATTACAAGTGACATCATAGACCAAATCAGCAAGGAACAGGAACAACATAGAAGGCTTTAAAAAGGATTGATAGAATCCGAATAATGAAAGAGGAGAAATCCTTCAGGAGGAGAAACTGAAAACTGACGTCCAAATTCATACATTCATGCCTATATTAGATATTGAGCAAAAGCAACCCAGATCAGTGACTCTGAACTAATTTCATTTCCAGCTTATAATATCGCAAGTTAAGAACAGCTCTGGATGCTGGGAGTGAACAGATCAAGATAAGCAGGTCCCTGGAGGAATGTTTTAATAAGGATTACTTTTGCTTCTGAATATTCAAAATATTGCAAATATAGTCTTTACAGAGTTGTTAAGAGAATAAAAAGCTTGTGAAAAACCTAGTTTGCACATAGTAGGTGCTCAAGAAATGTTCCTTTTCCCTCTTGCCCAGCAATTTTAAATTCACTGTCTTCCTCCTCTTCTATGACCAGGCTGGGTCAGAGAGGCACCTTCGGTACTTTGTGTGAATTGCTGAACTCGCATATAAACTATCCATGTGTGACTTATACAGTCAGAATCCTTTAGCATCCTGGTCAGGTTCTTTGCTACGTTTTGTCCTGTTCATTTTTCCCGTTGCCCTAAGATACCTTAGCTGGCTTTCTGCTCCAGATTCCTCATCACTTCTCCATCCTTGGCCATTTCTTTGCCTGCGTAGTGATTTGTTCCATGGACACTGGAGTTCCAAGTAAGACTCCACAGTTGAAATGTATTGTTCACCATAAGCATGCCGACTCTTACCCTTTATTCCAAGCCCAGGTTACTTCAACCTATTCCCTCATCCCCTGAAACATCTGCTCGTAATCCTGCTCCTGCCAATCAAATTTCTGCCTATACTTCAAAACCCAGTCAATTCTCATGTTTGCTAAAAGAATCCTCCCTCCTCTGGAAGACTGGTATAGTATAGATTGCCTATTCCATTCATTCAACAGTTAATTCTGTGCTAGCCAATATAACTTATTCTTGTATATAAATATGCCACATTTCCCTATCTTGCTCTAGACTGTCAATTCCTTGCAAGTAAAAATTGGGTATTACGCCACCCTGTATTTCCTGGCAGTCCCTGGCATTTGAATAACTATTGCTGGGGTCAATCAATGTGCACTATCCAAGTGACTTCACTTGGAACCAGGTACCAGTTACAGCAAGACTTGGAACTACATCAAAGGTTAAATGAAAAATAAGAGAAGAGAAACTTTCAAAAAGTTCAATAGTCCCAAACTCTGGAGAAAAGTAAATTTGAGACTATTTAACTTTAGTAACATGGAAGCCAAATTGGTGACTTTGACAGGAAAATGTAAATAACGAACAAAGATAAACTACCCAATTTCAAGACTTGCTATAAAGCTACAGTAATTGAGCCAGTGTGGTACTGGAATGATAGATCAGCGGAAAGAAGAGAGGTCAGCAATAGACCTACACTCATGGTTGAATGATTTTCAACAAAGGAGCCAAGGTAATTCAATGAGGTAAAAGGTATGTTTTTGTAACAAACTGTGGTGGCATAACTGGGTATCTGTATGGAGAAAAAATGTTCCTCAATCATTACCTCCTTTCACATGCAAAAATTAACTTAAGATGAATCATAGACCAAAATATAAGAGATAAAAACCATTAAACTTGTAGAAGAAAAAACAGGAAAATTAGTTGGGACACTGAGTTAGACAAAGACATCTTAAATAGGCTACTGAAAACAAAAATTAATAAAATAAACATCAAAGTTTAAAACATTTCAGTCTTTGAGACACACAGTTAAAATGAAAAGATAAGCCAGACTCAGACAAAATATTTGTTTTTTTTTTTTTAATTTTTTTTAACGTTTATTTATTTTTGAGACAGAGAGAGACAGAACATGAACAGGGGAGGGGCAGAGAGAGAGGGAGACACAGAATCCGAAACAGGCTCCAGGCTCTGAGCTGTCAGCACAGAGCCCGACGCGGGGCTTGAACTCACGGACCGTGAGATCATGACCTGAGCCGGAGTCGGACACTTAACCGACCGAGCCACCCAGGAGCCCCTCAGACAAAATATTTGTAAAGCACATATCTAACAAAGGGCTTATATCTAGAAAAAATAGAGCCCTTATGATTTAATAACAAGAAGACAAATAACCCAATTAAAAATTGGCCAGAAAAAATTGCAATTTCATAAGAGATATATGAATGGGTAATATGGACATAAGATCTTCACGTCACCAGTTTTCAGGAAAGTGAAAATAAAGCCAAAGGAGATATCACTACACACTTACTAGAATGGCTAAAATGAAAAAGATTGACCATAGTAAGTTTTGGTGATGATATGGTGTGACTAGGACTCCCACATACTGCTGGTGGGAACACAAAATGATTCTGCACCTTTGGAAAAGAGTGTGGCAGTAGGTTAACAATTTCAACAAATGCTGACCAAAGATCCCTACATCCCCAAACATCCCTAGATGTTTATCAAAGAGAAATTAAATGTCCATCTGAAGACCTGTATCTGAATATTCATGGTTATATTATTCATAATAACCAAAGTAGAAAAACCAACTTTACTTCTCATCAACTGATGGAGGAAAAAATGGCAGCATATTAACACTATGATATACTATTCTGCAAGAAAAGGAAGAGAGTATTAATATACACAACATAGGTAAGTCTTAAAAACATGTGCTAAGTAAAAGTCAAACACAAAGACTACATACTGAATGATCCCATTTATAGAAATTCTAGAAAGGCAAAGCATTGTGAAAGAAAGTATCAGTGGTTGTCTGGGATCAAGGTAATCTGAGAGGGTTAACTACAAAGGAGCATAAAGAAGGAAACATGAGGACGATGAGACTTTTCTATAGCTTGATTATGGTGGAAATTATACAACTGTATACACTTAACCAAAACTCATCAGACTTTGCACTGAAAATGAGTGGATTTTAGTGTACATAAACTATACTTCAGAAAAGGAAAAAGTCAGTTAAGTGAAAAAGGAATTGAGTCCTTAGCTAGATCTCTGAGAACATAATCAAGATCATTAGCATGGGGTGTAGGATCAGGTGAGCAGTTCCAAACAAAATCAATTACTCTAAAGTAAAATTTCACCGTCATTGATGAATGGATAAAGATGTGGTTATACCTATATACCACATATATGGTATATACCTATATACCACATCTTCTTTATCTATATCTATCTATATCTATATCTATATCTATCTATATCTATCTATATACATATATACAGAAAAAAATATATATAGTGTTACTCAACAATCAAAAAGAATGAACTCTTGCCATTTGCAACTAGGTGGATGGAACTGGGAAGTATTTTACTATGCAAAATTAGTCGAGAAAGACAAATATGACTTCACTCATATGAAGAATTTAAGACACTAAACAGATGAACATAAGGGAAGGGAAGCAAATAATATAAAAACAGGGAGGGGGACAAAATACACGACTTAAATATAGAGAACAAACGGAGGGTTGCTGGAGGGGTTGTGGGAGAGGGGATGGGCTAAATGGGTAAGGGGCATTAAGGAATCTACTCCTGAAATCATTGTTGCACTATATGCTAACTTGAATGTAAATTAAACAACAAATAAATTAATTAAAAAAAATTTCACCGTCATCTCCTTCAATACTAGTCCTGGGAGGGGGCGCCTGGGTGGCTCACTCCATTAAGCATCCAACTTCGGCTCAGTTCATGATCTCGCAGACCGTGAGCTCGAGCCGTGCATCGGGCTCTGTGCTGACAGCTCAATAGTAGTCCCGGGTTGTGCAACTGTAACCTCAGAACATAGAGACAGCTGTACACACATCTGTGCAATAAGGTCCAATTAAAATCAAAAGTATAGTTTCCTTGAAAAAAAATGAAATATGTACATCGTATGGGCATTTAAAATTTAGGTTACTAAAATATGTGAGTGCTAGCTCAAACTTTAAACTGTGGTTATTTTACCAGAAAAATGCCATTCTTGGTAAATACACTGTCAAGTTTTTCTAATGTCTGGTCTTCGAAGCAAATTTACTATTTTCATGTGTACAGTAAATGCATATCATTTATAATTTTTTAAACTATTAAAGGATATTTGGAGGATTCTTAAAAGGAAACTTACAACAAAATCAATGTGTTTAAGAGGCACTCAGCTGATTTAGTTCACATATTTGACATTCCATAGTTTAGATGGCCTTAGAGACTCAAAAATGCTTCAACTAATGTACATTTACCAATAGTTAAAATCAAACATGACATTCACATCTGACATATCTCTAGGCATCTGGGCAAAAATACACATGGAGTGACATGAGTCATTAAAGAGTAAAACACATCATATTTATTGATATGGAATAATTTCTAAGATACATTAATATATTGGCACAGAACACCTCCGGAAGGATCTACAAGAAATTAGACACTGTGCTTGCCTCTAGATATAAGAACTGGAGTCTGGTCATTAGGGTAGAAAGCCGACTGACTTTTTCACTCTATACTTTTGGACTGTTTCACCTTTTTAATTAACCATTGAAATTCCTACCTTAAAAAATAACTTAAACATACACACACACACAATCTGTTGAATTAGGCTTAGGTGGGATCCTTGAGAGCAGAGGACTGATTGCCTTTATTTAGGATTCCACTTGCCTAGGATTTTATATATAGTGACTGCTCTACAAACATGACACTTTTCTAAAACAGGTAAACTTGATTCAAAGCATTTTATATATATATATTTAAGGAAATGTTCAAAAAAAATAAAATCACAACCTCAGAAAAAGCACAAAAATTCACAAGTATTCCAAATTTAATTTTAAAACATAGCATAATGTAATAAATACTAGATAAATAAGCCACAATTTCATCTCCAGTCTTAGGAAAACCTCTTTGTTACTCTGGACTTGTTTTCTAATCTATAATATAATGATGCCAGTGTATAAATGGGGAGGTTAGAGTATAAACATTTTAGATATTAAAGAGTTTGGACAGGTATAATGCTGTACAATTCATTTTTGTTTTTAATGTGTTTTTTATTGTGATATAATTAATGTGATATAATTCACATACCACAGAATATATCTATTTAAATCACACCATTCAATGGTTTCAGTAAATTCAGAATTTTGCAACCATCACTGCAATCAACTTTAGAACATTTTCCTTATCCACCCACTTCCCCAAAAAACCATCCCGTTAGCATTCATTTTCCCTTCTCCATCCTCAACCTCCCCTCCTCTCCCACATCCCCCATAGCCTTTGGTAACCATGAGTCTACTTTCTGTTTCTACAGATTATAGATTTACCTATTTACCTATTTGGAATTTTGTACATAGATTGAATCATACATGTCATCTTTTCCAACTGGCCTCTCATTCAGCATGCTTTCAAGGTTTATCATATGGTAACAGGTAGCAGTACTTCATTTTCTTCTTATTGCCAATATTCCACTGTATTGATATACCACATTTTGTTTACCCATTCATCAGTTGATGAACATTTGGGTTGTTTCCACTTTGGGGCTATTATGAATTATGCTGCTATGGACATATGTGTAAAGGTTTTTGTGTGGACACAGGTCTTCATTTCTCTTGGGTATATTTTTGGAAGTGGCTCTGCTGGATCATATGGTAACTATGTTTAACCATTTGAGGAACCACCTAACTTTTTCCAAAATGGCTGTCCCATTTTACATTCCTACCAGGATAGGAGGGTTCCGATTTCTCCACATCGTCACAAACACTTGTTGTTATCCGTCTTCATGATTCCGGCCATCCTATTAGGTGTAATGTAGTATCTCATTGTGGTTTTGATTTATATTTTTCTGATAACTAATGACTTTGAGTTTTTCCATGTGCTTACTGGCCATTTGTACATCTTCAGAGAAGTGTTTATTCAGATATATTTATTCATTTGTTTTTTTGAGTCGTAAGAGCTATTGAGACACGTTTCAAGAGTTACAAGTCCTCTATCACATTTATCATTTGAAAATATTTTCTACTTTTCTATGGGTTGTTTCTTCATTTTGATGGTATCCTCTGAAACACAAAAATTGTTGGTTTTAATGAAGTATGATGTATTTACTTTTGTTGTCTGAGCTTTTGGTGCCAGATCTAAGAAATCTTTACCTAATCCAAAGTCACAAAGACGTATGTCTATGTTTTCTTCTAAGAGTTTTGTAGTTTGCAACCAGGTCTTTGATCCATTTTTGAGTTAATATGGTATGAGGTAGTGCTCAAAACTCATCCTTTTGCATATGGATATCCAGTAGTACCAGTAGAATTTCTCAAAGAAAACTGTTTCCCCATTGAACTGTGTTGGTACTCTGGTTGAAAATCAACTGAACATAAATGTTAGGGTGTATGTCTGGACCCTCAATTCCATCCCATTGATCTATAGGTCTACCTTTATGCCATTATAGCACATTCTTCATTACTGAAACCTTATAGTAAGTTTGAAATCAGAATCAGGAAGGGCAAGTTCTCTCATTTCTTTTTTTTAAAAATTGTTTCATCTATTCTGTGTCCCTTAAATTTCCATATGGATTTTAGAATCAGGTTGTACTCTGGTGCAAATAAATCAGCTGGAATTGATGGAGATTGCATCAAATCTGGAAACTAGTTTGGGCAATATTGCCATCTTAATATCAAGTGGTCTGATTCAAGAACATGAGATGTCTTTCCATTTATTAGGTGTTCTTTTTTTTGAACAGTATTTTGTAGTTTTGAGTAAAAATTTTACACTTCTTTTGTTAAATTAATTCCAAAGTATTTTATCCCTTTTGATGCTATTGTGAACAGAATTTACTTAATTTCATTAGTATTATTCACTGTGGGTATATAGAAATATAATTGATGTTTGCATATTGATCTTTTATTTATTAGTTCTAATAGTTTTTAGTGGGTTCATTAGAATTTTGTAGATACAAGATCTTGTCATCTGCAAATAACAAGTTTTACTTTTTGCTTTCCAACCTGGTTACCTCTAGAGTTTTTGAATGCTAAATAAATTTATGTAAAACTTAATATTTAGAGTTATTGAAGTTAATATTGTACAAATTCACTTTTATTTTTTAAAAAGAAAGGAAATAAAGTGCTACAGAAAGAAAAAAAAGAAAACAGAAAAGCCAATAAATTGGAGGAAAGAAACCTGGTTCCCACACCATTATTAATTAGCTGTGTGATCCTGAGCAAATTTCTAAGTCTCTTCTCATTATACATTCTATCTTGCAGATCTTTTTCCATTTGGCATACTGCGAACTCCCGGGGTTATGTAAGAAGTAGCTTTCCTCAGTTTAGTCAGCCATTATAACCATGATTTTTCCTAATTATTTTGAGCATCTTCCTCCTTTTCCATTTTTGTCCCTCATGAAAAGAATAAGATTAGCACAACTGGAAGAGCACCCTAAATGTATCTTCATATTGAGAGAAAATACAACTCTCAGGAAAAGCACAACAGAAGACATTGAGAAAGAGTAGGCAATTACAAAGAGTTATCCTCTTGGGAACAAGCTGAAATAAAAAAAACAAAACTTTAGAGGTTTGTGAACAAAATGAATAAAAGTGAGCAAATAGATGAAGCATTTTCCTAGTACTGTATTAACATTTTAAAGCTTTACCTAAAGAAAAATCAAGAACGATATAAAAATGGAAAAGTATGTTTTAGAAATGTACATTATCTGAAGTTTTTCTCACAAGGATCACCTTTTAAAACCAAAGTTTTAGGTAACGTCTTTTATTACAATTTTAATTAAAAATGGAAAAGAGTGTCTCATGACATACAGAAGCACATTACATTTTTATGCCAAATGCAGATTATGTGTTTATGGTACTAAAATACTACGTTATATTTAAATATTTTTAATTTCATTTCAAGAGTTTTGGAACCTTAGTTTTAATCTTTGACATAAAGGAAGAGGACTACCCAAACAAGTACCACAGTCACCTTTGTCCTTAGGACGCTGTAGAAAACCCAGAGAACCTTTAGCTGCATCTGGGAAACAGTCTTCCTTTCCAGCTGTGTCATAAGCCTGGGCACACTGTTCAGTTTCTTTAATATGTATTTTAGGATTATTCAACTTGTTGGCATCATCTTTCTTGAACGGGGCTGGATAATGCTTCTGAGAACGAGGCTTCATTTTTTGAGTTGTGTATTTAGCTTTCCCAAACACTGGGACACTTTCTTCATCAGAGGAATGTCTGTCAAGGCAAACACTCTTCTTCATTACACTTTTCTGAGTGGTTTGCACATCAACTTTTCTATTATAATCTAAAGCAGTATTTGATGGTCCAACTCTGGAGGTCTTTACTATTACTGGGTTATTGACAGAATAAGGTACAGAAGTATTCATTTTATAGTTTTCTTGAAATAGATAGTCTCCTTTTAGAACTTTAGATTTTCTAGATTCATTTTGCAAATGATTTCCTAGAAGATCCTCTGAAAGATGTGATTGACAATCAGAACCATCGTTAGCAATACAAGATTCTTTTATGGTAACTAGGGACAAAGTCTTCAGGTCGACATTTGGTTGTGCGTTATCCGGAGGATACGATGATTTTATACGTATTCGTTCCTTTAAAGGCAAATCTTGAAGATGTAAATCAGTAATGCCAGAAAGTAGATGTTCTTCAGTATCATCAATCTTTTGAAGATCCCTATCCAATACTTCATTAATGTCTGTGGTGCACCATTCTGATGCAAAGGACGATTGTTCTGGGATATTTTTAAAATTTTCGGCGATGGCTGTTTCAAGTTCTGATTTTAAACCATGAGAGGAAGTGTTTCTTGGAATAGCTGGAGAATTACTAAAAGAAGTACCTTCCCAGTCAATGGTGCTTAAGTGTAGATCAGCGATCACCGATACATTATAGGATGAGGTACTAGGTTGAGTAGATTCTGGAATTAGAGACTTACTGACAGCTGTAATTTGCTGCATAGGCAAAGATCCTGGAGAAAACATTAAATGTTTTTGTGTATTCAAACAAGGGTTATCTTCAGGTAAAAGCAAGCTATTCAATGATGCAGAAATAGATTTCTGGGATAATGGACAATGAGGGGTAATTTCCAAATTTAACTTGGAATTCTGCTTAGAAACGATGTCACATGTGGGGTTTAAAGTCATCTGTGACTGGAAATTCTTATTATCTGATTCTGGCCAATTGTTTTCTTTATGCTTAATTTTCAAGCCTGAAAAGAAAAAAAAATACAGCATTATTAAAATCGATTTCATTTTCCCTACCTTGAGTAAATAAATAAAGAGCGCAGATCAGAAGTTTTCTGTATGAGCAATTTTTGCCTTTTTTTGTCTCAGTGTATTCCTAGAAACTATATTATAATCATAACAAAATAATTATTAACAAAATATTATAAAATATTTTCTTTTGGAAACAATGTTATAATTGAATTTTTTTCTCATCAAGTTCTTGGAAATAAAGAAAATGTATTTATAATCCAAAAGATGTTATACATACTAGCTGCTCGCTAAGTGGTTAGTACAATTACTATTAACACTTGGTTTATTTAGCAGTCACAGAGTAGAATGGTTTACTCATGGCTTTAAACGAAATATGTCAAGGGGTGCCTGGGTGGCTCAGTCAGTTAAGCATCCAACTTTGGCTCAGGTCATAATCTCATGGTCTGTGAGTTTGAGCCCTGCATTGGGCTCTGTGCTGACAGCTAAGAGCCTGGAACCTGCTTCAGATTCTGTGTGTGTGTGTGTGTGTGTCTCTCTCTCCCCTCTTCTGCTCACGCTTTCTCTCTCAAAAATAAATAAACATTAAAAACATTTTTTAAAATTTTTTTAAAAGAAGTATTTCAAGACAAAGAAGCAAGAGTATAATCCTAGCTCTTGATTTCATAGAACTTTCAGCAAAATATAGACAAGATAGATTCAAATAGAACATAAAACATTTGTGTGTGGTATAAACAGCTATCAAATGTGATACTTACTTTTTTGTTTCTTCCCTTTCATTTCTAAGTTTTGTTTTTGGTAAACAGCAACGATCTCGGGATAAGCTGCTTCAAACAACGATAATTCCTCTATTGTTTTTAGAACCAATTCTCCATGTTTATCTTCCATAGCATAATGTTCTAAAAGATTAAAAATGCAGTAAAAACAGCCTTAACTGAAGGTTTGTAAAATTCAATTTTTCTAGGTAACTAAATCATGAGCAAATCGACAATTCATTACAAATCTTGCTTTACAATATCTCTATTCTAATAATTTATTGATACTAGTGCAGAATTGATTTTCTTCTGCCTTGCAAGACCTGGAAAATGATTCCTTTCAAAATTAGAACTTTAAATTCTCTTGCTTTAAAGATGGTACTTACAGAATAGAAAACTTTGTTTAGATAAGGTTAGTTGGTTTGAATTCAGTAGGAGTGTTAAAATTTCCAGAAAAAGAGTGGGAACAGACAGTTTCCTAAAACCACAACATTAACTTTCTTTAGTGGTGGCTTCTGAAAAGAACAGAATTGAGGATATATTCAGGCTCACTGGACTCACAAGTGGCTGATACATGAAAATGAGAATGCTTGCATGTTGAATTTACAATAAGGTATATAAATAGTAGGTTAGGTACTTATGTTTATCCTACATGAGTTCAAAGCTGCATGAGAAGCCACACTATAGTGAAAATATTAGTTGATGAGTTTAAAGTACAAAGAGAGGAAACAGGTAACTTAAACTATTTCCTAGTTAAACAGCTTGCTTACATCTTCTCCCTTAAGCAATAGAACCTACAAGAACGATGCTCGATTCTGGACAGAGGAGATGTACTGCCGAACTGGGTCAATGCTATTTTCTTTCCTGAAAATATACGACAGTTGGTGGAACTGTTCCTAAACAGTCTTCAAAATTCTTCAGCTATTTTCCTGTTATTGCTTAGAGTAGTTTATCTAGTTCTTTATAATTTCATTCTTCAAAATCATCTACAACTTAAACTTTCATTGACAAATCTACTGCCTCATTTATTCACATATAGTCACACAATCTAACTTCAAAGCCAGACAGAAATGAATTTGGAATCACTTTCCATTTTAAATGATCTGTGCTTTCCCTGCCTTCAGTTTTGGAGGTAGCTCAGAGTTCACTGCGTTTTTGTCTGCAGCAAAATAAGAGTAATTTGACAACTATACATCCCCATAAAAACAAAACAGAGTAAAGAAGGAGAAGACAGCAGCATTTTCTTAATAGAAATCAAAACTGCTTCCATATTATATTCTTAAACATTACAAAATAAATGTCAACTTAAGGTATTAAAATAAAATTACTTGACATTTTTAATATTTACTATTCATCAAAACTTATTTAAATAGCACAGGTAAACTATGAAATCAATCCTCAATGAATGTGATATGTCTTTATTTTTTACATACATACATGTTTTATATATGTATACAATATTTGCTAAACATATATGATTAAATGTTACAAAGTTTGCCTAAAGTGAATACATACCAGGCTTTTCCCATTCTATTTCCAAGCAATGAATTCCATTTCTGATTCGGGTTTTAACAATTCTGAAAAACAAATTCTTCTAATGAGGTCCAACTGCAATAGGTATTTGGAAATTTCCAATTTGTAGATTATTCAATTTCCATTGATTTTTATTCTATTTTTATAATATTCTAAAAATACTATAAAGAATTATGACATAGTTATTCCTCCGACTAGTTATTCAAAAGATAATTTTATTGTTAAGTGTACAGAGTTTGTAATTGTTTTACCCTATCAGATTTCATTATTATTCAGTGTTCCTCTTTTCCATAATAATGATCTTTCTTTTAAAGCCTATTTTTTGTTAATAGGGAAGTTTAATCCAGTTACATTTATTGTGACTACTGATTTAGCTGGACTCATTCGTACATCTTATTTTGTGTTTCTGTTACCAAGCTTTTTCTGTGGTACTTCCCCTCTCCTCCTTCCTGTATTCTTTTGGTTTGACAATTTTACTTTCCTATTTTATGTATTAATTTTGAAGACAGAGATCGTATTTCTGGTGTTTTAGTGGTTACCCTTCAGTGTTTACATGTATACTTTGGAAGTTTTAGTTTATTATCATCATCATATATTAATCATCAAGCATTATGCAGCTATTTATATACATATTTTTCCAATTTATTAAATTAGCTAATACATTTTATTGATTTCTCTTTATTGATTGACCACTGTTTTTTGTTATCCACATCATCCCTCTAGGTTCATTTTTCTTCTTGCTTAGATACATCCTTTAACAGTGGTTTTAATGAGGATCTGTGATTTACTCACCAACCAGTAAATCATGCATTAATGATGTCTAGGTTGCCAATTATTTTTACTCAAAGCTTTGAAATGTTACTCTATCACCTTCTGGCATCTATTAGTGTCATGAAAGATTTGTGTTATCAGACTGACATTCCTTTGTAGTTTATCTTTTTTCTTTGATACTCCCCCCGCCAAACTTTCAGCTTGAAAATTTTCAAACCTTTAGAAAAGTTGCAAGAATAACACAATGAACACTCACATACCCTTCACTGAGTTTCACCAATTCTTAGTTTTTGTTCCTCATTCACTTTACATTTTTGTTCCCTTTCTGGTCCATTGAAATAGTTCTATGGTTAAGCTTGGCTATATCACTTTATGTTTATTTCTTTTAATAATCTGGTATCACTACTTGTTTGAGTAGAAAAGTGTGTGAAGGCACAAAGTTACTATGTTAGGTTGACTATAAGCCCTGAATAAGCTCTTAATATTTTCTACTAGACCTTTACTCCAACTTTATATAATGGAGAGCTACACACCCCACTATTAAAGATATTAAGAAGATTATTTTAGATCATAAGATACTCAAATGGAAACACACAGACTTCTTCATTCAATTCTTTATATTACCGAATTGGCTGTAGTTGATTAGAATTCCTTCTACCAAGCTTTCTTTCTATCATGTCATAGTGGGTCAAAAGCACTAACAATTTCTCACATGCATAGTGACTGGGCCACTCCATTTTTTCAAGAGTAAATCTCTGTAAATATAAAACAAAACAAGATTTTGTTATCTCTTGGAGACAAACAGCACTTTTAAGTGGTATTATTTTTTTCCTATTGAATTATCTTAGTTAAAGCAGGATCAATGAGAATATTCATGGAAAGAATAAGGAGTTTCCTAAGGAGGCAACATTGCACAATGATCAAGTGTGAGGGTTGTCAATTTGAACCCTAGTATGATATTTCTGAGATGTTGGGTAAATTACTTAACCTCTTTTAGCCTCAGGATTTCCATCATAAAATATAACCCAGCTCAGAGATCACAAAGATTAAGTGAAGTTACATGTAATGGGTTAAATATCACAGCAAATTTTAATGTTCAATAAATGTTGGCTGCCATTATTACTACTGCGGTTGGTAGGGATAAGCAACAAGTAGTTACAATTTACTGAACCACTCTGTTTCTCTGGTCACTGTATTAGGGGCTATTATAAATAATATCATTTAATCTTTTTTTTTAATGTTTAGTTATTAATTTTGAGAGAGAGCATGAGTGGGGGAGAAGAGCAGAGCAAGAGAAAGAGAGAATTTTTAAGAAAAAATTTTCAATGTTTATTTATTTTTGAGAGAGAGAGAGACAGAGTATGAGCAGGGGAGTAGCAGAGAGAGAAAGGGAGACACAGAATCTGAAGCTTGCTCTAGGCTGAGCTGTCAGCACAGAGCCCGATAAAGGGCTTGAACCCATGGACAGGACCATGAGATCATGACCTGAGCTGAAGTCTGACACTTAACCGACTGAGCCACCCAGGCACCCCGAGAGAGAGAGAATCTTAAGCAGGCTCCATGCTCATCGTGGAGCCTGACGTGGGGCTCAATATCACGACTGTGAGATCATGACCTGAGCCAAAATCAAGAGCTGGACACTTAACTGACTGAGCCATCCAGGTGCCCCAATCTCATTTAATCTTCACAGTGACTTCATGAAATAAGTAATATTATTTCTATTTTGAGGATAACACATATCCAGGGTCACAGAGTAAGTGATACACTGTCCAAATTTAAAGTTATGTCACTGATTAAAAATCCCAATGTCCTTTGGTGAATACAGCATAATGTATAAACTTGTCACATTCCTAAGGTGTACACCTGAAACTAATGTAACCTTGTATATCAACTATACTGAAAAAAAAAAAAAAATTCCATTGACCTTGTAAACTATACCACCTTTTATAACAACATATTCAATCCTCAAATTTTCTGGGTATGGTCTGCAAAGTATGGTTCCTATGTGGCAAAGGAATGAAAACTAGAAATAAATGCTGAAAAATACATGGGCAGTCAATAGCTGTTTTAAATCTCTTAGACCAAAGTGAGTATCCCTTATCTTCCTAGTATCCCACTACATACTATAAGGTAAGTATTTTCTGATACCTGAAACAATAATAAATCAGGTCTTTGGTACCTGATAACCTTCACCAACTTATCCTTGTTCAGAAGGAATTCTTGAATAACCTAGCAAGAGAAAATAAAATAGGAATTCAGATTTCAAACTTTTTAAAAGAACTTCTGAAATAAAACACACATTTGAGCTATTAGTTATTACCTCATAGAAAGGGAATCCCTCACAACCGCAAGCTTTTCTGAAAATAAATTATATACATGTTGTTAATATAATCAGGCAACTCAGCCTCTAAATTCATCTCATCCAATTTCTGCTCATTTAGTGAAAAATGTTCTTGGATAATATCCTAGTCTTCAAGCTTCTCTTTGAGTAACTATTAAATCACTATCTTCTGAGATAGCCCAATATTTGAACCAAATCAAAAAAAGGATTTTGTGAAATGTTACTAATCTAGACATGGGGGAAGATTATGTGGAAGTAATTTGAGTAGAGGTGTATGAATAGGTAAGGACAGAAAAAATAAGTTAAAAAAAACCTTACTTCTTAATGCTGTTCTCTACTGCACTTAGTTGTCTATCATGCTCTGCACGGTGCCACTCACAAGGACAGCAATATTCATAATCATGTGGTTCACAATATCGATCAGTTTTACACAGTTTGCAGCCATTACGTACATGATCCTTAGGTGAACCTTTATGGAAACACAAAGTATGATTTTCACTGTTTTTTAGATTTACTTTCTACACGCTTTTTTTTTTTTTTTTGCCCTTATCCAAATTTTTAAAAACGAATACTGCCTAGCAAAGTGCCTAGCATATAGAAAGGTTCCAATACATTTAGGTTGAACAGAATAATGAACACTACAGTAATTCTTAAGACAAAATAGATCCTCAGCTATTACACTTACATGACACGATTTTTGTTTCTATAAGTTACTCTTCTATCTGAAAGCGTTAACTTGTAACCAGAAGTTACACATTTACAATAATCAACAATTAAAACTTTGTGGCTTATTTGGTAGCTATATGCAAGAAAAATGGGATATAATTATTAGCATTAAAAAAGATTACTTAATAGAATAATTCATGAAATGGTTTAATGAGAATATTAAAAGAGTATAACAGTTAATTACCTCTGCTAGTTAATTCAGTTACCTCACAGCTATTTTTATTCATTTATTCATTTATTTTTAAAGATTTTATCTTTTAATTAAAAAAATTTTTTTTAACGTTTATTTTTGAGAGACAGAGTGAGAGTGGGGGAGGGGCAAGGAGCTACAGAGGGAGACACAGACACAGAATCTGAAGCAGGCTCCTGGCTCCCAGATGTCAGAGCAGAGCCTGAGGTGGGGGCTCAAACCCATGAATCTCGAGATCATGACTTGAGCTGAAGTTGGACACTTGACCGACTGAGCCATCTAGTTATTCAGAGTTTATTTTTAAGCAATCTCTATACCCACTGTGGGGATCAAACTCACAATCCTGAAATCAAGACCCACATGCTCCACTGACTAAGCCAGCCAGATGCCCCCCTCTACAGCTATTTTTAAACTGCTTGGAACATGAATATACTATGAATGTGGCACAGGTGTGGGGCCCTAGCTCCCTTAGAATGAAAGCATGACCACCTTTAACACTGGTTTGAGAATACAGAAGAGCACATATAATTGATAGAAACTAAAATTGTCATTTTATAAAGTATCAAAAAACTACAGAATGGAATTTTATAAAACATCTTATAAAACTTTTATTTCTTCTATGATTTTGTCTCTAATTTAACAATGTTTCTGAACATATATTAAGACAAATAGATAAAGAATTTCTTTTAAAAGATGAGCTAATAAGATCTCCTAGTCTCTCCTGGGAGTGAAAGGTGTTTCTGATCCAGCATACAGTAATGACATCTTTTTTTTTTTTTATTTTAACCAAGACTAATGAAGAGGAACCAAGCTATTTTCAATAACAATGAACATGTATTAGAAATTAGTGTTAAGTCACTATCTTCATGCAATAAAAACAAATGCTTTCAGTTTGATATTCCCCTAAGACTTAGCAGGATACATTTTTTTGTTTAAATGGATTTCTATATTCAAAACGTAATTTTAACATCTAAGTAATTTGGTATCATAGTTTAAAACTTCACTTATCCTGTATTTATCACTTACATCACATTATTTCAATTAACAATTATTGAGTGCCTACTATTATATGTGACACACCTCCTGACGCCAAGAATTTTCAATCTACTGAAGAAGACAGGTATGTATGTGGGCATGTAAGAAGTATTATAAGATCAGGATGAGGTGCCTGGGTGGTTCAGTTGGTTAAGCCTCTGACTTCGACTCAGGTCCTGATCTCAAGGTTCGTGAGCTTGAGCCCCACAATGGACTCTTTGCTGTAGCAGAGAGCCCCCACTGGATCCTCTCTCCCCGTCTCTCTCTGCCCCTCCCCAAACGGCACATGTGAGTGTGTGCATGTGTGTGTGTGTGTGTGTGTGTGTGTGTGTGTGTGGGAACGCTCTCTCAAAATGAAGTAAAAATTAAAAACAAGAAAACCAGAACAGGATGTGGGTATCAGACACTTATATTCTAGAGATATCACCCCCTATGTCTGCTTACCTGGATGGGAACACACAGAACAATGGGCCAGTTTTTTAATAACTACTGGCTGTGGATCAGAGAAAGAAGGTTTTTCATTCCACTGAGTAAATCTGTAAAGGAAAATGATTTTAAAAGGAAAACAAAACAAAACAAAAACAAGGTCACCAAAATGCCATGCTCTCAAAGGTCAGGCTATTCTGTTCCCTTACCACCTGTCTCATTTTCCCTTTGCAGGAGATGAAGTTGCTGGCCCAGCGTGTGAAAACTCTCAGTCTATGTACCTCAATTTAAAAATGTGGTTCCAGGGGCGCCTGGGTGGCGCAGTCGGTTAAGCGTCCGACTTCAGCCAGGTCACGATCTCGCGGTCTGTGAGTTCGAGCCCCGCGTCAGGCTCTGGGCTGATGGCTTGGAGCCTGGAGCCTGCTTCCGATTCTGTGTCTCCCTCTCTCTCTGCCCCTCCCCCATTCATGCTCTGTCTCTCTCTGTCCCAAAAATAAATAAAAAACGTTGAAAAAAAAAAATTTTTTTAAAAATGTGGTTCCAAAGACAACAGAATTGCAACAGGGGGAAGAGAGAATCAGATAGTCACAGAGGAAAAGAGAAGGAGGACACAGGAGGGGGAGGAGAGGGAGGAGGCAGGAGAGAGAGGAAGGGTGAGGGAAGAGAGAAAAAGAGTATGTGTATATGTGTTCACGTGTATACTCTTGTATTCATTTTTTTTTTTTTTAAAGAATCCTAAGTTAGGCAGCAATACGTAGAGAGAATGAGATGTATATACCTGTTTGATCTCTCTTCTGTGTGCCAGAGTATAAAGCAAATAGAATCATGTACATGAACATTACCCTGTATCAGGAATTGGGAGGAGGGTAAAGGATAAAACTAAATAACTAAATAGAACATCAAACTTCTGGGTAAAAATTGGTTAAAAAATCTAGACCATTTGAAATTATCATTTTCTTAATCTCTTATGCAAGCAGCAAAAACATTACCTGTTAAATGAGTGATTTTAAAGAAAATGCTTTCTGCTAAAATGTCCACTGAAGAAAAAGTTAATTTTATTTTTGGCCAAAATTCTAGGTAACATAAAACCACCAAGGGGATAGTTAAGTATTCATCATAAAACATAAGTGCTCTGAATTATATTCCTCTGCTTATAGAAGTTAAAGTTCGAATAAAAAGCTGAATTATCTCTTTAGTACCTTGTGCAGGATCTGACACTAGGAGTTATTATTTGGCTTTTGGAATTTCTGATTCATTTATTACAAAGACCAAGTATAAGCTTGCTAAAAATTAGCATTAATAGATGCTGGAGAAATACACAGAAACTTCAAATGTGGAAGAAAAAAAAAACCTAGGGGGAAAGTCAGTCTAAATTAATCAGTTAGAATGGCACATAATGATAATGTAATTTTATGTAATGTAATAAAATGTAATTTTATTCTCTTCAAGTGTTCAAACATTTCATAAAATGTTGCCAAAAATACATACTTGCTGAAACTATTACAATAAGAATGATCTGTAGTTAGTCAAGTGCCATACCTTCTTGTTTTTTATTCTTTATATTATTCTTCACATTCCCAAATGATTCCAGGCCAAAGTATATCTTTTTTTTCCTGCTTTGGCATCATATTCACTGATACCAGTAATGGATATATTGAAGTCTTAGATTTATCAGTAGCTTTATAGCTTTCGAAGGAGCACAACAATTTCAAGTTTTTTTCATGGCCATTCCTTCTTGATTTCTACAACTTAATGTTTCTTTTCATGCACTCACCATCTCAAACCTATTGGAGGCCAAGACTGCTTTAAGTCTCCTAGTATCCGAGTTCCTTCTTATTCATTTGACACTTTATCACTAATATTAATTTAAAAATATATATTAAATAATTAATATTAACATAGACTGTTGCTTTCATTAAGTAAACATAATTCACATGGTTTCAAAACTAAATAGCACAGTTGGTAAACTTCCATATATTCTGTACCTTAATTGTCTTGAATCCTCAAATTGTATAGACTAAATCAATTAGAATTTATATATTACTAAATATGTGGCTATAGAAGAAAGGGCACTCAAGGAAAAATTTTGATCAAGTGTTACTTATTAAATATTTGCAATATGTCAGGCATTTCACTTATAGAGTATATGATATCAAAATATTTTATATAGAAAATACTTTTAAATAAAAATTATTTTACAGTTATGTTTACCTTTACTTGGTGGCAAAATAGTCTAAAATAGCCTGTGGTAAAAGCCCGAGGTTATAAATAAACACATTTGGCATCTTACTACTTGTGTTTGTAGTGACCTAATAATGAAAAAAATACAATATGGCTTAGGACACATACTTTCATCCTTTCTTTAAAAAAAACCTCACAATAAATAAAAATCAGTGATTTTGTTTATTTATTATTATTATTTTTTAAATCCGTGATTTTAAATGAAAATATAGAGGAACTTAAAAATACAAAACTCTGTCTCAGAAAGCATAATACTTTTTGAAATATTTACTATTCAGTTCAAAAAGAATAAATGTCTAATGTCACAAGAAAGTTTTAGTTACCTTTGAAGTAAACTTTGCCCTTTCAAAATCTGTATAAGTTTTAATGCTTGCTCTTTTCCAACTCCAGGGACTCCCTTTCAGAAAGTGGAAAAGAAATGCCAATGTTAATCACAGGGGAATGGAGAAATAAAGTATGGCATATCCTGCAGTCTGAGATGGTGCAGCTGACAGAATAAGGTAACTAGGTCACGATAGGAAAAGACGTGCAAGGTACACTGCCATGTGTAAAACAAAGATTGCAGAATAGCTCACCCTGTGACCTAGATTTGTAAGTAAAATAACTACTACATCATCCATTAATCTATGCAAACAACAAAGTCACAGGGTTATATACTTAACTGCTGACAGCATTTATTTTAAGGGAGGGAGGAAAAGAATTTTAGAAGGCTTTTACTTTTTATGTTAATTACTTTACTTTGATAATCTTTTAATTTGATCTATTTCAAGTTATATTTGTAATCAGAAAAAGCATGTTCATTTACTTTGATGAACATTTAATATTTAAAAACTCGGATATCAAAAGAGAACAATGTTCTTCCAAGTTAACTCTTGAAATGAAAACTTAAGAAAAATTAAAACAAGTGTTAAGTGTCCAACACACAATAAAATGTCAATAAATGTATATCTGCAGGACAATTTCTTGTTTGAGTCGTCCAGTTCCTAGAGAAGTTTATGCATGTATCCTTATAAGCAGGGCTGCCATTTAGCAATGTGCACTGGGACAGACACACCAGTGTTAAAAACACTTCCTAATCGGTTAATAAATATTCATGGCACAAGCATCCTAAGTGCCTGCTGGCAAAGGGGTCTCCCCTCCAGTCTGAATCTCCTTCCCAACCCACTTAGAGTCAGGATCAGCTACTAAAAGGGCCACACCTGGCATAAGAGTGGTTCCCAGAAGTCTGTTTCATGGCCACAGCCTATATCTTTGCATACAGGTTGCTACAGATTTTGTATACCACCCTTCTTATATTAGCATTTAGCTACATCTTAAGTTTTTTGAAGGTAAATCATGTTAGTCCATAAGTCTTACAAATCTTTAAGTAGAACAATATAAATGGATAGTGGTTTCGTTACAAAGGATAGAAAACGTCAAAATAGCTAAGGTTAATGCATAATGTAACACCACTATAGCTAAAATTGGTTTCTGTGAGTTTAACTTTGCGAATTTTTTCTTACTTTCAACATTCAGCTGTTTCTAGACTTTAATTATTATATAGTGACATACGGGAAATAAAAATCTTCTATTTCAGAATGAGAACTATAATGAAATAATTATTTTTGTGTTATTTAAAAGTTTCCCTCCTCCTGCTTCCTTTAGTTACTACTTAAAAGAGTGATTTCTCTAAGTCAGTCAGAGACAGATATGATATGTTTTCACTCATATGCGGATCTTGAGAAACTTAACAGAAGACCATCGGGGAAGGGAAGGGGCAAAAAATACTTACAAACACAGAGGGAGGGAGGTAAACCATAAGAGACTCTTAAATACAGAACAAACTGAGGGTTGATGGGGGGTGGGGGAGAGGGGAAAGTGGGTGATGGGCACTGAGGAGGGCACTTGTTGGGATGAGCACTGTGTGTTGTATGTAAGCCAATTTGACAATACATTATATTAAAAATAAATTTAAAAATAGTGATTTCTCTGATCACTGAGGACATAAGTTAGAAATGAGGGTTAATAATTTTAGTATCCTATTTTTTCCCTCTCCCCTAAGCTCTGATAAAAAAAAAATGTATATATATATACATGTATATATATATATATATACACATGTATATACGTATATGTGTGTGTGTGTGTGTGTGTGTGTATATATATATATATATATATATATATATATATGTCATTCTTCTTTAGACTTCTCTTGGGGATTGGGGTGCCTGGGTGGCTCAGCTGGTTAAGCATCTGACTTCAGCTCAGGTCACGACCTCGCGGCTCGTGAGTTCCTGCCCTGCATTGGGCTCCGTGCTGACAGCTCAGAGCCTGGAGCCTGCTTTGGATTCTGTGTCTCCCTCTCTTTCTCTGCCCCTCCCCTGCTTGCACTCTGCCTCTCTCTCAAAAATAAACAAACATTAAAAAATAAATAAAATTATAGACTTCTCTTGGGGATGGAATATGTAGTCTAACAAGGGATTCAGTAAGAATACAGAAATGATCAGTAAGGACATGATGACAGGACTACATACTAAGAACTACAAGACAAATCATTCAATATTTTTAAATATACTTAAGAATGGGGTTATCCTTGTAATGCTTAATTTATCACTCACCTATTAGTATACCTATTTGTTTATTGTGCATCTTAAATAAAATGTTTTCATGAATAAAACTCAGTGCAATGCTAAGAAGCAAGGAGGGATGAATGGCTTACCCCAATAATTATATTGCCTAGCAACAGTAATAACATTGAGCATGTGCAGTTGGAAAGCTGGAAGGAAGACTGAAAACCACAAAATAGACAAAACAGTGATAGAAACTAATATTGGTATGATATGAGAAAAGAGTGATCCCTACACATTTTTAAAAGGGTGGTAAAACTTGAATGTGAATCTCTTAGTCTAGAGTAAGTCTTAAAGTCTTGATCTTCAAGCTGTGGGACTAGTTACTATTCCATTCTCATTTGCAACATTCAGTGTCACAAGGAACCAGCTTTTTAATGCCACTTGAAATGCTGGTTCTTTTAGTTACTGAGTTGTTTATTATGCCTAAAATTATACTCTAAGGTTATTAATCATATAGCCATATTATTTTCATATTTATGCAGCATGTAAGACATCAAAAAAGATACACTGTGACCAGTAAGTAAATACGACAATCTAAGTGTACCTTGGGGAGATAATCACAGCCAAGTAGTATCGCCAGTCCGACCATAGCCTCTCTATCCAAACCTAGTTTACTCTTGATAGATGGCATTGTGTAACAATCAACATGTGGATCCTGGAAGAAAGTACGGATTTAGTTTCATCTTCAAAAAGTAAACATTTATACATTAAGCATTACAAAAACTAATTGGTCAGAGTTCTCTCTAAATGCTTAATTATTCCTTAAAGTTAAGTGGGAAAAATTGTGCTGATCACCAGGATCTTCAGACTCCAACACTTCAATATCCGGAAATAAAGTCATAGTTTCAAAAATGGCTTAAAAAATAAACTATTATAGTCAAAATGTTCCTCTTCATTATTTTTGATGTTTTACAAAATATTTTCAATTTGCAAAATTACACACTGTAAAGTGTATATTATAAAAAGTAAACATTCCCAGTAAGTGCATCATCTAAAATTAACTATTATTGGGGCCCCTGGGTTCAGTCAGTTAAGCATCTGACTTTGGCTCAGGGCATGATCTCACAGTTCGTGAGTTCAAGCCCCATGTCTGGCTCTGTGCTGACAGTGAGGAACCTGAAGCCCGGAGCCCACTTCAAGTTCTGTGTCTCTCTCTCTCTCTGACCTTCCTGCTCACACTTTGTCTCTCTCTGTCTCAAAAATAAACACTTAAAAAATTAACTATTATTAATAGTGTAGCACATATTCTTTCAAAAAACACTTTGACACGTAAATACAAATATTATTAGCTATATTTTTAAGCAAAAATAGAATTACATGGAAGTGCTACTTTGTAACATGTTTTTGCTTGCTAATATATCTTTAATATCAGTAATACGTATCTTTTTAATGACTGCTTGTTATTACATTATAATGGACTCTGAGGCAATGTTTCTCAGTGAGCACACAATGAACATTTTCAGAGAGGTAACAGAATTGTCTGGCAAGAGGTTTTTAGCTTTCCGGGCTCCAATCTACCAAATGTCTGTTGTCTTGGCCAACTTTGAAAAGTTACAACCAAAATTTCCCCTGACCTCTCTGAGAACCATGGCTGTATTCAACCATTCCCTAGAAATGGGCATTTGGGTTGTCTGCCACATTTTTGTAATTACTAATAATGTTGCAATTAACATCCTCATACATCTCTTCTTGCATATTTGGAGGTGTTGTTGAAGATAAATTACTAAAAATGGAAATCTGGGGTCAAAGCAAAACATTTCATATGCATTTTTATAATATATTATCAAAACATTTAGAATTAAACCATGTGAAACAAATCAAGCCCTTAAGAGAGAAATGCACATTTCAAAGAAAATGAACTATGCGTCAATGATATTTGTAACAACAGTAAACATTTATTTCATTTAGCAATTGCTGTGTGCCAGGTATTGTGGTAATCATTTTACACATATTGTTTCATTCCATCATTTAATAATCCCTTTTAAAAAGGTACTTTGTGAAACAAATGCTGACAGAGAGAAACAAAGGTACCTTGGTATTCATAGAGAAATTCCTATAAACAGTCTGGGCTCCATACAGGAAAGCATCCCCATCATTGGTGAGGCAGCCGTCCACATAACCACTGGCATTAAGATAAGCACACATGGCTTCAGCTTCCCCAGCAGCTTGGACCCAGGGAATTCCTAAGCATTCCAGCATATCAAGGCACTGGAAAGAAAACGTAGGAGCAAGATATCTAAGCCCATTTTTATTGCTCTTTCTTTCAGTGTTTAACTGATTTCTATATGACAAATATTAACTATTTAAGTGTTTTACAAATTCTGATATTTAAGAAATAACTGGAAATTTGAATACTGAATACTTTATGGCATTACAGAATGATTGCTTAACTTTAGGTGTGACAATAAGAAATGTACTGTGGTTATGTTTTTGTTTATTTTTAAGAGTCTTTATCTTTTAGACAAAGATAATGAAATATTGAGACTGAAGCAATATTGTGTCTGGGATTTGCTCCAGAACGACATGGGAGAAGGGACTGAGTGGGGACATAGGTGAAACAAGAGTTGATAATTGTTTAAGATTGATGATAATTGTTTAATTACTTTTGTGTTGATTTAAAATTTTCCATAATGAAAACTTAAAAAATTTTAACTTCCATTAAAAAGTAATCCATATTCAGGATGCCTGGGTGACTCAGTCAGTTAAATGTCTGACTCCTGATTTTGGCTCAGGTCTTGATCTCATGGTACTCACAGTTCGTGAGTTCGAGCCCCACATTGGGCTCTGTGCTGACAGTGCAGAGCCTGCTTGGGATTTTCTCTTTCCCTCTCTCCCTGCCTCTCCCCCATTTGTGCTGTCTCTCTCTCTCGAAATAAATAAACTTTAAAAAAGCACTCCACATTCAATTAAAAATTAATTTAAAAATATTCAATTTGCATTTTGGTCAATGTTATCTCAAGATTAAAGAGAAATATCTTCTAAATGATTAATAATCACAGTAAGATTTAATATCTGCAAAATAACAAAAATTCTTCTCCCATGATGGGAGCTCTTCCCATGAGCTCTTCCAAAGAAGATACTATTATCCAATTTTACTTGAGACCTTAAGGTTCTTTTTTCTTCCTCTATCATGTCTGTACAATGAAACTCTCATGTTGTGGGAAACCAAGTAGGAGCCAGTTGTTGATTTGCTCCTAGACGTCAATTGTCTGTGCGAGCGATTTCTTTCTATCAATTTGCTGACTCATGAACAATCCTCTATGAGTTTTCCTTGCATTATGAGTTGAATCTGGATGAACAGCTTGTAATTTAGCCTTATAGCCTACTGCATTGTTTCTTGTCATTTTCACATTCCACATTGAGAAATACTGGGTATGGTGAGGAAAATGGCCTTTTTACCGGTAGTTTTAGAGACTGATAAAGTAAATATCATCCATTGCTTTAACTGATTGCTTGCATGCTACATTACATAATACAAACCTCTGCTAGATGTTGTCCAAGGTGGACAAGGTTCAAAAAGACAAAGTACTGTGTTAGAAAAAAAGAGTACTTTCCAGGACTCTGGCTGGGTGACTTTAGGGAGATAGTTTCATTACAGGGGTTGCTTCTGCCTTCCTTTAAATAAGAATTATCTTTTCATAATAAACAAAAGAATTTGGAAGTTATTTTAGATTCCTGCATTGTCATTCCAATTCTTCAAAAACCAGCACAGAATTTGGAAGGCTGGTTGTAGATTTTGCTACCCTAAGTGTCTGTCACGTGGGGTGGTATTGGAGGAAGACTAATTTGTGTTTTCACGCTTATACCTAAGAGACTGCAGTGGGTTAGCAGGAAGTAGGGCCTAGAAACTGAGGGTACAGAAATATAAAAATGAAAGTTTTATTCATTCAGGCAATACTGAACACTCACACAAAATGCTTAAGGACATCACAATTACTACAATAAAGAAACAGAAATGGAACAATTTTCTCAAGAAGAGATGGACATCTTTTTGTTTTATACTGGGTATTAATGCCCTGAGTATACAGACCATGGATATTTCTAGGAACAGACTATACAAGAAATAATTAGAATCCAGTACAGATATTTTCTTCAACTACTGACAGTCATTAAGGTGGAAAAAGTCACCAACTGAAAACTATTTTTTAAAATCTTATGTGAATAGAAAATAAAATTTCAAGAAAAAATGATTAATTTATACAATATTGTTTAAAAGAAATGAACTTTTTAACCATAATTAAAAAGAAAACAGGGATATGAATTAAAAGCAAATATAATAAAAAGTTTATATCCTTAACATAAAGAAAACAAAAGAAAAAAATTTCTTGATCTTGGGGTTGTGAGTTTGAGCCCTGCATTGGGTATATAGATTACTTAAAAATAAAATCTGGGGCACCTAGATGGCTCAGTCGGTTGAGCAACCAATTTTGGCTCAGGTCATGATCTCATGGTTCACGATTTCGAGCCCTATGTTGGGCTTGGGCTTGGGCTTGGGCTCGGGCTCACAGCTCACTGCTGTCCCAATCCCACTTGGGATTCTCTGTCTCCCTCTTTCTGCCCCTCCCCATCTTGCACTCTCTCAAAAATAAATGAACATTTAAAATAAAAAAAAAAAATCTTAAAAAAAAGAGACCAATATATATTAAATATATATTATATGTACTCCTACATATTACATAAACAAAGAAATATCTTTGTTTTTATATACTAAATAATATAAAGATAAACCTCCAACCACCTGATGTTCTTTGGGTGTACTGAAACTGCTTATCTCATATCTGTGCTGATGGAAAGTGACTGGCGAGAGCTATAAAATCATTCCTAAACTTTGGTCTGTCTGTCTGTCTGTCTGTCTGTCTATCTATCTATCTATCTATCTATCCATCCCACTTTGGGTAATTATGTTAAAATCTCAAATCACAAGAAAAAGCTATGTACACAAAAAAATCTTCATAAGTTCACATGTAATAGAGAACTGAAAAGCAAACCATATATGAAATGATGAGGGATGATTTCAGAGCTTTTTATAGTATTTCATACATGTTGCACAACCATTACAAGTGATGGATTTGGAAAGAATGTGGCAACAGGCATACAAGGGTATGATAAGTTAAAAGTCCAAGATAGAGGCACCTGGGTGGCTCAGTCGGTTAAGCAGCTGACTTTGGCTCAGGTCATGACCTCATAGTTGGTGGGATTGAGCCCTGTGTCGGGTTCTGTGCCGATGGCTCAGAGCCTGGAGCCTGCTTCGGATTCTGTGTCTCCCTCTCTCTCTCTCTCTGCCCCTCCCCCGCTAATGCTCTGTCTCTCTCAAAAATAAACATAAAAGAAAAAGTCCAAGATAAAAATCACTTGTGCACTATTAAAGGCAAGTTTAAAAAGTATATACATTTGAAGAGAGGCAAAATAATAGTTGGTTTTTATTTTTTTCATTATATATTTCATTATAGATGATCTCTCCATTCCTTAACTTCTATAAAAATACATATTTTGTAATATATAAGTATATTAAAATATAACAATAAGTACTTTTAAAAATTAGAAAGTCCTAAATATATATTCTATATATGAACTATCATTAATTCTGAATGAGTGAAGTATGAATTAATTAGATCTCTATTCTGGGAATTCTTTAAGTGCTGAAGATGTCACAACAGGTAACATGTATTAACTCCTTACTATGCAGTGGTTGCTTTAAATATCAGATATTTTTAATTTTTCTAATTTTCACCCTATCCCTGCAAAGTGCTACTTTCCTCATTGCACAGGATAGGAAATGAGGCAGATATAATTTAAAAACCTTGCTCAACATCTCAGAATTTCTATATGCCAGAGCCAGGGCTTGAACTTGGTCAGTTTCACTACAGAATATCAACTTGTCTCTATACACACTGGCCTTCTATTTACGGTAAGTTTAGTGAGTATTAAAGATAATTATATAACAACCTTTATCAGAGTAAAATGTACTCACCACTTCATATCACAATTATTGAATCATATCTAAATGCTCACCTCTTTTAAGACTGATTTAAAATGTGATCTCCCTGTTTTCTGAGACCATGTTTTTCCAGAAGGCCCATACCGAGTCTGATTCCTCCTGCTTATGACATCAGCTTTCAGCTTTGGGGGTTCCCCTTCCATAACGAACACCAGTTTTACATCCATTAGCGTTAAATATGAGATACGAAAAAATAAGTTCCTTAAATATAAAAATTAATAATATATTAATCTTCATACATTGATAGTGAAAGTCTACACAGCAGTATGACATAATGGCAAGAACATCAGACTAGTATCACAAAGGTTACATACATGCAATAACATTTTATTTATTAATATTTTGCTTTAAGTGAACTGAGAAAACACTAAATGTTTTTAAGCAAGAGAGATTTATGATTGTTCTAAGTGCTACATGGAAAACAGTTTGGAGAAGGAGGAGGCCAGGAACTGAGGGAGGAAAACTCATGAGGAGGTCATTTCAGAACAGATGAGAGGATGGTGGCAGTGAGGTGGTGCCTCTGGACATTGACCAAAGTTTATGAACACATGGTGTATTCTGGAAGTAGAGCTGGCAAGACTTTCTGATAGATTGGATGTGAGGAGGGGTCAAACAGAGAGAATGGCTCCCAATTTTCTGGCTTCTAGTCGCCAAAGCATCCTAGTGGCTATGTTAAGCAGGCAGCTAGGTCTTTGAATCTGGAGCTCAAAGAGTAAGAAGTACAAATTTGTGAGTCATCAATTTAGAGATGGCAGAGGCAGACATGTTAATATATTTTAAAATCTCAAAACGTAAAGCAACAATAAACAAAGTGGAAACAAAACCAAGATGTCATCTGCTGATACAATCATACATTTATATCCTAAGAACTTTTACTCTACCTGAGGTGGGGCTTCAGGACTGTTCCAATCATTTTTTTGACTGTCTGTGCTTCACATACCCAGAGACTCAGATCAACCGCAATGGTTTTCCCACGAAGATTATGCAAGTGGATGTGTTGTTTAACAGGCTCCAAAATTTGCCACAAGTCATTCACTCCCATTCTGGTGATTATCTGCTGTTATTTGAAACACACTTCAAAAGACTGTTAAAAGACACAGAAGCTCAGAATAGAAATTCAAATAATATATGTTTGTTTAGGACAATTCATAAATAGAGAATTTATTTATTTATTTATTTATTTATTTATTTATTTCAGACGTCAGCCTTTCCTTTGTTTTTTCTTTTATTACGAAATGTATTGTCAAATTGGTTTCCTAACAACACCCAGTGCTCATCCCAACAGGTGCCCTCCTCAATGCCCATCACCTACTTCACCTCCTTCCCACCCCGCATCAACCCTCAGTTTATTCTCAGTTGTTTTTTTTTTTTTTTAATTTTTTTTTTTTAACGTTTATTTATTTTTGGGACAGAGAGAGACAGAGCATGAACAGGGGAGGGGCAGAGAGAGAGGGAGACACAGAATCGGAAGCAGGCTCCAGGCTCTGAGCTGTCAGCACAGAGCCCAACGCGGGGCTCGAACTCATGGACCGCGAGATCGTGACCTGAGCTGAAGTCGGACGCTTAACCGACTGAGCCACCCAGGCGCCCCTCTCAGTTTTTAAGAGTCTCTTATGGTTTGGCTCCCTCCTTCTCTAACTGCCCCCCATCCCAACCCCAAATCAGCTTTTCCAAATGAATCAAGAACATTTGAAACATTAACAATGGTGGTAACTGACCTACTAGCTACAAAAATACTGATGTAACTTTGGCTTTGTTCCAGCTGTTAACAAGGGATAACACAAGCAGCCATGGGCACTGGGGATGCTGTAAATCATATTTGTCTACTTGAGAATTCACTCCTTGATTTACATATCCAAAGCAAGAATAGGACTAGTCCCCTACCATAATCAGGAAAAATAAGAAAACAAAAGCAAGAAAGCAGGCATGTTAAAGTAAACTAAAGAAAAAAAAAAAAAATCCCAAGGGGTCATTGCAGGAAAAGTCAATGGAAGATTGGGGGGGGGGGGGGACAGAAAATGGAGAGTTGGAAGGATATGCGATATCTTTTTAAAAAGAGCTTTGGCTTTTCAAATTGCAACGCCACACATATTCATTGTAGAAAAATAAAATAAAGTCTTTTAAAAGAACAAAGAATTTTAAATCACCTATAGTGCCACTATTCAAAGTAAACTAATGTTAAACTCTTCTGTGTACAAGACATTTTAAAGACAAAAGTGGCTTGAATTCTGGTATTCTAGCTTAAGTATTTTCTACAGTTGTTTTTCTTTACTAAACACCTGTATCTCTTTTTCTCTTACTTTGCTATTATTTGATAAGAGTATTATGTAGTATTTGCAATGAAAATTCAGTCTGACTCTACAAACATAATCCAGATTACCATCCTCTGAAAATGACCTTAATTCATTCCAGAAACACAAAGTAGGATATAAAAAATATTACAAAAGGCTATCACCATGCAAAATGCAAAACCAATGCAAAGCCATTCTAAATTTAAAAAAAAAAAAAAGCAAATTTTCTCAAATTGTACATGGCTGCAAAAATAAATAAATAAAGGCTGGAAGTATTGTTACTTTCTCTGCACTTCTCTGAATCTTAATTTTATAATGTGGCCAGTGCCACAGGTATTATTTTGTGCATTTATTATGAAGAACTGCACCAATATTTGCTGATATGTCACCTTACAAAGAATATACAGATTTAAATGCAAAGGATAAAGCATTAGGTAGTGAATGGTACCTCAGTGTTAATATTTTCTACTTCACGTAAGAAGTCTCACTGGTTGAATGTGGCATTGTGGCATCAATTCAGAGATAGTTTTATCTCTTTGTTAATGTGAAAAGTTGTAGCTAATTCTGGAAAGAGTGGGGACATATATATTTTCTAATTCATTATTATGAAAGGAAACAAGGTTTCTGAGTCTTAAACATCAGAATGCATAAAATTCAGAAGTATCAAGTTTGAGAGGAAAGTTCTTGTTGACAGTTGCTTTTCTTTCGTGATTCAAGTTGTACACTGGAATGAATTGCTAACTGAAGGAAATTATGAGATTTTTCTCCCGGGCGCAACATTATAACTGATCATATTTCATTTAAATGTACCCCTGGTTCTAGCCTTCAAAATTTTAAATGCAGGTCGTCTTCTGATTAGCAAAAGCTCTCCCAGGAATTTAGGATATCTCTTAGCTGTGTGCAGATTTATATAAAAAGATATCGACCGTAGCACTGTTTGTAACAGTGAAACAATGAGCAGAACCAAATGTCCATCAATAGAGGAGTATCTTTAATAAATTATGGTAGGTTGAAATAGAACAGATGATGCAGCAAAAAAATGGGATAGATCTACATGTACAATCTCCAAGTTTTAAAGTGAAAACAGGTACAACATAGATTATATTTCAGGGATGACTACAGTTCAGGAATGGGGACAAGAATTACTCTTCAAAGTATACTCTCCTTTGTGCTAGTTTTTTAAATAATCATATGTATGTATTACTTCTCAAATTAAAAAAAGTTTTAAAAAATGTAGTCCTATCTGGAGCACCTGGGTGGCTCAGCCAAGTTAAGCATCTGACTCTTGGTTTTGGCTCAGGTCATGATCCCATAGTTTGTGAGTTTGAGCTCCATGTCAGACTCTGTGTTGACAGTGTGCAGCCTGCTTGGGAGTTTTCTCCCCCTCTCTCTCTGACCCTCCCCAGCTTGCTCTCTCTCTCTCAAAAAATAAACATATATATATATATTTTTTAATGTGGTCCTATCTGTAAAAGGTTGGGGAAATAAAACAAGAAATCTTTAGATGGTTTGCATCTTGCCTAAAAATTATGAGACCAAATATGGCTAGAGTTCATGGGTCAAGTCAAAAAGCAAAGTTCTGCAAATATATAATACCTGATATCAAATCTGACTTCAGTATGGCTTTTTTAGGGATGAGAGACTCACATTTTCCGGTTTCTATCATACCATCTAGGAGCTAGTCATGAAAACTTAGGCAAGGTGCATCCTTTCCTCTGGCCTTTCCAGTTTGCAAGTTCCTTCCTTTTTGTCTTACCTCTAAAGCTTCATTACATGATTTTACTAATATTACATAATATTATTCACTACATAATGTTACTAGTATATATGTAATGAACAAAGATTGCCATCTTGTGCAGTGTTGTTTACGGTGGCACACATAAGCATACATTTATGTAAAGGATTGCCATGCATATTGTATTCCTTCCAAAGGCTGTAGAAAGAAAAGAGACATTGATGAGGCAGCCTCTTGATTACACACTGTTGTCCTCTAATATTTCAAGCACATTAGGAACGTTTTGCAAAGACTTTAATGGAATATTACTCACTAGGGCAGCCATGCCTAGAAAAAAGTAAGCTTGGAATTAATTCTACTAAAACATTAAAATTCCACAGATTGGATCCCTTAAGCAACATAGAGAGGGCTTTTAACTAAGCCCATAAATAGTATTTTTAGTATAATTATTATGCTTAAAACTGAATTCTTCATGCTATTTTATTTTCTTCTGTCAGAATAAACCTGGTTTAAAGGATGACCATCACAGTTATGTCACAAAACAACCAGCACTGGTAGTTGAACAGATACCTGTACCGTCTACCTAGAACATGTTTTAGTTATTCCTTTATTAAAATGGGAGTGAAGACTACAAAATATAACTACAGCTATTTAAACACAACTGTTAAGAACAATGTAGGCAAAAAGAAAAAGAGTAGCAGAATTATCTGTTGGTTCCAGAAAAGCAAAATCTGACTATCTTTGAGCTAAAGTGTTCTCTTCTTCAATTTTCCTGAGTTATGTGGTATGTTCCAGAAAAATGTCTCTTTCGTTGCCAATCTTTTTGGTCACCGTATTTTAAAATCCATCTCAAAGCTTTTAAAACCACTTTGATCCCTTAACCTACAGTCCCTGTGTATCTATTGAAATGGATTTGAAAAAGGTGAATCTCTCTTGTGCTCCCCAAGCACACTCCTATAAAGTAGTAATGCTCTCAGTTTCTTTCATAAGCATGGAAGAATTGCTGCTATTGTGAAATATGCCTTTTTGACCATTTTCTCTGAATGACAGGAATCAAGGGGACATTTTTATAGGAGCTAGACATGCCCCAACAAATCTTTTTTCTCTGAGTAACTTTACATTAATGAACTTCTATTAGACCTTCTTGAATTACTACAAGGCTCTACACAGCCTTGACTACTTTTAACTACTACTACTACTACTACTACTACTAATGAATTAGAACTATGCCAAGCAACATGTTAAAAGGATTGGGAGTGGGCATGGGATATGGAAAGTGAGCAAAAGGAATTATAGGAAGAATATTTTTAGAATCAGTTAGAGGCAGACTACACCAGAAAGGACATTACTGCTGAGTGTCCTTTGAAGAGTCTATAATGAACTCTTCTAATAATATATAATGAACTCTCCCTAATAATATTTTTCCCACTTCATCGGACATCTCCACTGAGCTCTAAACTAGAACATCTAATTGCCTACTTTGCCCTCACATGGATGCATAACATGCATCCAACTCTTGATTTCATCTCTCCCCAGAACTGTTTTACTTATCTCTCCACAATATCCAGTTGCTTAGGCCAAAAACCTAGCCGTCCTTTTTGATTCTCTTTACTTGGGTCCCCAACACCCATTCCATCAGCAAGTCCTCTACCTCCAAAATATATCCTAAATCCCTATTTCTAATGATAGTCCCCCCCTGCCCTGCGTTTTCCTGTATACAACTGTAACAGTCACCCAACTGGCCTCCCTGCTTCTACTTTTTACAACCTTCCACTTGTATGAAAACGACTGTTTTCATAGAAGCCAGAGTGATCCTGTTTGAAAATCTAAAGCATATGCTTTAAAATCATCTTCCTGTTTGTACATGTTAATTTACTTATGCTGACATCTTATAGCCAGTTATACAATGCAAAAAATATTAATGTAGAATTACATTAAGTGTTCTACATGCAGTACATTATTTTAAAATACTATTTTTAGGATTATTTTCATTAGACCTATGATCTAAATTGGTTAAGTTTAAAATGCATGTTTTTTGAAAATCACTCATAAAAGCAGAATATATAAAAAGAATATCCCAATAGTTCTGAAAGGGCAAAATTATGTGAAATGTGTATTTTATGAAAAACACCACCACCACATGTTTTAAGAATGTAGTTAATACAAAATTTCTATTCTAATCATCTATTGTTTTCCACTTCTTTGCACCAATGCTTCCTCTGAACACTAAGTTGCAATGGGAAGATTGTAAACGTATGTAAAGTTTCAAAAGGGACAGAACGCAACAGTTTTTAAGATATTCAAGTGCAACTACACTCAAAGATAGAACAGATGGTTTCTGAATGAGGTCATGATCAACCTGATGAGGTTACTCTAAAATAGCTCAGCATTAAGTAAAATTTAAATACCACATATTATCAAACTCACCCAAAACTACATATAATTTTCCCTTATTTTTTAATAGGGTACAATTAAAAAAATTTGTGGTGTGGGATTTGGTGTCTACTCCCATATTTTATAATGTGATAATCTTACTGACATCAATCTGATCATGCAGTCAATATAAATTACATATAAAGTCTCTTTAACATATTAACAATTGCTAAGAATTAAAGTGACACAAGAATACTTACATGAATCAAAAACATCAGAATAACGTTAGCAAATAACTTTATATAATGTATTAGTGGCTTCAATTTATTTAATTTACTGAAAGAGCATTAGACTTGGGATTGGAAACCTAGGATTTTGGTCTTGGATACTGAAGCTGTATGACCTTGGAAGACATTTAACCAACCCATCTACAAAATGAGAGGTAGGAAACCAGATGAACTATAAAACTCTAATATCCTTTGAATCTCATGACCAATTTTGGGTCAGTTGGTACTAAAATAAAATCACTCGCTATTCGTTAGTATTGCTTGACAGAAAGAACATGAATTTCTAATTTAAAGAAAGGGCTCAAGAATCCACTTCAGGTTAAAACAAAACAAATCCTTTGATGTAACCATATGGTGCCCATAAATCAATTTATGCTCCTAAAACTTCCTTAAGAGCTAATAAGCTTTTATTGGTTAATTATAAAACTGAATGAGGTGAGAAAAGCACAGAACCTTGCTAATTTCACTAATGAATCAAATTTTAAAGAACATAAACAGAGGTCAGTGGTTAGATTTATGCAAAATACACATTTTGTTAGGCCAACAGTTTTCCAATTTTATTTAAGTTTTAAGCAAAAACATTAGGGAAAAAACTTTGTAGCAATAAAGCAAAACATACTTTAAGTTTCCCAATTCTATTTCAAGACTGTTTTCATATAAAGATAGGCAAATAGTTTATTTAAGTACAAGACTGAATTGTATGGGTTTACTACATAATTTCACTAACTGATGCTAGTTTAATTTTCTTCAGTTTATTTTCATATGAATTTAGCTTAAACTTTGAAGGATAATATACCCGGCTTAACTTATAGTTATCAATAAATCTTTATTAAATGTCCACTATGTACCAGGAACTCTAGATGCTAGAGATACAATAATGAAAGATAAAGCCCTGCATCTAAAGACCCCAGGAGGGCAACTGAGAGTAGAGATGAAAAGAGAATTACAACAATGTGTCAAGTACAGGCAGGGGTATTATGAGTGAGCTAGGGTTTTAGTGTAGTCTGACCAGGTCCTACTTTTCATGCAAGGGCCACACTGGGAATATGATATACATTTGATTATCTTTAGAGGCAAAAGGTGACTTCGATGGAAGGAATTTCATTACTGGGGATGAGAAATTTATCATCTATTTGGGGGTGAAGTGGGGTAGCGGTAAATGCCACTTTTTCCTATCTACAACGGGAGGCTGTGGAGTAAATAAAGTAGATTATTTAACTAGATCAACCCAACTCTTGAAGAGCTGTGTAAAGGCAGAAGAGAAGAGGTAGGTTTAATGACGGGCTGAGAACATCCCTGAAAGTTACGTCAAGGAACTTAAAACTTAATTAGTTCCGATATTTATTGGGTGGGTTTACAATAATAGGCCAGTGCGGAGGGGCGGGGGGGGGGAAGGCTGTAAACAACCACAATGCTTTCAGGTAATTGCTATTATGTATTTTCAGAGCACAACGTTAACAAGGAAAAAGGAACACTCCAGTACGACTTTGCCCGCTTCGGCCTAGAACCGGGCGTGGGCGTTTGCTCCATTGTGCGGGAAGGAAGGACATCCAGGGGCCATCCGCCTCTGCGGAGCCGCCAGCGGCCAGGCACGCAAGGCCAGAGCGCGGTCAGGCGGCTCTCCCACCGTACTCCCAGCCGAGCCTCTGACCAGGGTTCGCAGGAGCGCCCCTAACCCGGCTTTTCAAAGGAGCCAGAGGAAGGCGGGCAGGGCCGCCTCTCCACGGTCCGCGGGACTTACCCGGACAACCTGTTCTCCTTGGTTTTGGAAGACGCCCCTCCGTCATTTACTAGTTTGGCCTGAATCCTAACTACTGCGGCCTCCAAGTTTCCAAACTTTCTCTTCTAAAATAAAAAAAAATTTAAAAATTTAAGTGGAAAAAAAAAGAAAAGGAAAAGTTCTCTACCTTTTTCGCTAAGCAAAGACTAACGTCTGGGACTCAGCACCCCAACCCGGGAAGCCGCCACAATCACTTCTAATTCGGCGCCCTCTCTCAGTGGCCCCGCCTCTTCCGGGAAGTAACCGTCCCCTTTCCGCGACCAGTCTCTCTCTAGGCTTTTCTGGCTTTTAGCCGGTCGGCTCTACGCATGCTTGGAACTGTTGCCGGGGTACTCCGAGTTCTCTTCCCTTTCACTTAGGCAAATCACCCGGCCCCTCAAGTCTCGCCGCAGCCGAGCCCTGCGTGCCTACCAGCTTCCCCGCCCGCCGAGGAGCACTTCCGGCCCCTCCTCTTAGACGCTAGTGGCGCGAAAACCCTGAAACGCGCACGCGCGGGCAGAGCCCTGGCGGGAGGGGGGGGCGGGGCGCAGGCGCGTAGTGTCCCGCGGTGGGCGCCCGGGCAGCTAGCCTCCTGCCTTCTCCCACCGCGGGCGCGCGGTTCCCGGCGGGCCAACGGTGGCCAGCCGAGGCCGAGACGACCCAGGGTGTCCTTAGCGTCCCGCTGCACCGCGACAGCCGCGCTGATCGTGTTCCTTGGGGGAGACTTCGACTTGTTCGAGGTAAGGTGAGGGCGCGCGCTGTCGCTCTCCCTTGCTCCGGATCCATCCCCTGTCGTTACCCCCTTAGCCGGCGCCCCACAGCCCACCTAGCGGCGGCTCGGTCAGCGGAGCTGCTGCGGTGTCCAGGGTATCCCCGCGGGCCCGAGCGGACCAGCCGGCCGGCGCGGATTTTCGGGCTGTCTCTGCGGGCGACACAGGTCCCCTGAACCGCGGGAAACTTGCCCGTTGCAGCTGAGCCCCTCCTCGGGCGGCTCCGCCGACGGGGCTGAGAAATCCTGGCCCTGGCTGTTGGACCCGGCGCCCGACCCCAAGCTGCATTCAGGCTTAGAAGACTTGCTCGAGGGGATGGGGTCAGGAGGGAGGGTGGGCTCGGACTTCCGGCTCTTAGAGCGAATCTGATACCCTCACCGGCAGCTACTTCGTCTGTTTACGAGATGTATGCAAATAGCACTTAAATTGGATTTGTTGTTAAATCCCAGCTTCATGACAACGCAGGCTGTATTATCTAGAAAAAGTAAAATGTAACGTTTGGAGGTTTTATGATGGCATTTCTTTTCCCCCTTGTGGAAATAAACTGGAGAAGAATTGCGACTGGGAATTGCGGAATACTAGAGTCAAGGATAGAGAAAGGGCTGTAGGACCAATACGACTTGAGATAAAACTGATAATTCTTGGAAAAATCAACTATTTTGTTTTTAAACCCTGAAGGCAGAATTTATGTGAGCGCTTATTACTTGGTGTATGTTTTGTGTATATTTCATTAACAGCGAGTGTTTTAAAGGCAAGGTATTCCGGAATGTATATTCTAAGGGGGGGAAAAAGCGCCCAAACTCCCTAACTTTTAGATGGCTGCTATATAGTCGTTTAAAGTAGTCAATAGCAAAATAAAAATAAAAAAAATTCAGTATCCTGTACAGTGGACTGCAGGTAGTTCCACGGGCATGTGGGTGGGAGGGAACATATTAGAACTTCTACTTAGATTTACTTTATCTCGTTCTAGTACTGTGTGAAATACACAGAGTGATAATTTTATGTCAAAATGTGTATTCCAAATTTCTTTTCCTGAATGGGTGGGCGTACAGAAAGTTTGGAGATCACTAGAATATTGCTTTAAAAAACATGTTTTTATATGAGAGAACCAGTGTTGAGTGACCCAGAGTTTATTGGTATCACCTCTTTAGGTTTTATTTCTTATTCTGTAATTGGAGGAAAATAGCTGTAGTACCCAATGGGCCAGATTCTTCAATATGTGTGTTAAATATGTAATGAATATAAAGCATTTAGTATTGAACCTGGCAGAAAAGTAACTACAAATGGTACATTAAAGTTGTTAAAGTAAGAATCTGTTTTTATTCCCCAAAGGTTTATTTTACTGAGTGTCTAGATGTAGAATTTTATATAAAACCTGCCTAAATCTCGACTTACCATTTTTAGACCTAAGTTAGGAAAATTAACCAAAGCTATACTTGACTTACTTTCAGGAATCAATAAACAAGTAACTCAAAATTTTACCATAGTAGTATGCATTATATTTAAGGCATAATTACCTGTTACACTTCTGTATACACATACACTCGTAAGTCCAGGTAACTGAGGGTCAAGTATAGTCACTTATATTAATGTTAGCATTTTGATTCACTAGCACATGAGATACATCTTTTCTCATTCAACATACTTTCCCTAGTGACCAAATTCAAAATAATTTCTGTAGCTTTCTTAGCAACACTTCCAATTCCACCCCTACTGCAGAGTATATTTTACTGTCTATTGGCTTCACCATCTCAGTATCCTAGGATGGCTTCAAACTCAGTGTTTCCAAATAAAATAAATGTATTGTTTACTTCTTTTCTTTCCAGATCTGCTCTGTCTACTTATAATGGCAGTTAGCCTTGTGTGAAGATTGTTTCCAAAAATGAAACACGAGATGGAATTTTATAAAGCCCAATTTTTAATTGGCTCAAATAGCAACATTAGAAGGACACATCACAATAGAATCCTTTTTGTAGTTTTTATACATTAACAAAAAATAGATAAGAAGATGGGTAGATTAATATCCAATTTCACTACCTATAAACAAACTCAGTTGTTCATGCCTGGAGGAACCTGGGCATTGAAGAGGTTTGACTTTGGGTTTTGACAAACTTGGGTTTAGATCTGAGCTCTGATAATTTATAGCTACACAGACCTGGGCAAAATGTCTTATGGAGCCTCAATATCCCCTTTTGTAAAATAAGGACAGTACTTAAAAAATGTTGGGGATTAAAGGAGATATTCAACAAATGTTACTTCTACTTCCCCACTTTACTCATACTTTTAAATCTCTTGATTTCTTCTGTTCCTTCATTACTGATATTGCCACTACTTTTGTTCAGTGCCCCTCATCCTTTCGAGGCTGTCTCTTTCGCCTCTATTCTCCCTCTCTCTTTCATCTTCCTTTTATACTGAGGCCACAGGGATGTTTCTAAAACATATATCTGAGTGTTCACATTTTATTATCTGAAATGCTGTGCTTAGTATTTCCCAGTTTTGCTGATCTGAGTTATTTGATAGGTGGACTTATGAATTTTTTCACTTAAATATTTATCATGTCTTATGATTTTATGATATATCTCAAGCAGTGTGTTTAATGAGTTCATTACATTTAAAATGAGATTGTTTAATGCAGAATTGAGGATGTTGGTGGCGGTGAGAGGGGCAGAATTGGGGATGAGGTAAACACAGTCCACTGCAGATTCAGATACAGCAGCAATTTGCCTTTATTTTTTTATTATTATTATTTTTTAACTTTATTTTTGTGAGAGAGTGTGTGCAAGTGAGTGGGACAGGGGCAGAGAGAGAGAGCAGGTGAGAGAGATTCCAAGCAGGCACTGTGCTGTCAATGCAGAGCTGGGTGTGTGGCTCAATCTCACAAATCTTGAGAGCACTGACCTGAGCGGAAATCAAGAGCTGATGCTTAACAGACTGAGCCACCCTGGCACCTCTGCCGTTATTTTTAACCTCTATTTCCTATTGATAATTTCAGTTCTGTTATGTCTGTTCTCACTGCTGTTAGTCCCTACTTGGATATTAATGAGAAGTATGAATTATTATATGGATCACAATAAAATCTAAAATTTAGGAATTTAAAATCCTGTTGAAGTGTATTTGATCCATTAGATTTCCAGTTCACTTATTTGCTATAATGAACTCTTGCTTATTGATTTTTCTTCTTGAACTTATTTTTTATTGATAGTTGCATATTTGTTACTATTCTACTCTGATTTGCTTCCTGTGAGGGAGAGAGATGTTCCTTAATTCTGACTTTTTTTGATTGTAAATAAACACATAATGAGCTTTTATGGATGTATTAAAAGTCCCAGAGGAGATGTTTTCCATTTTGTGTGTATATCAGAATATTAGAAGTATTTTTCTTTGCATCTGTTTTTATGTCTCTTTAGCCTTTTGGAAACAGTTTTATTGTATTAACTTGTATCTAATGCTCAGGACATTCATATGTGTTTTTAAAAATTCATTATCATTAAATTACAAAGTGATTCCTATTTTAAAAGGTAGAATCCTTTGGTGTCTGATGCATGTTACCATGGCAACCTAATAGCAAACTGCAAATCCTAGGCCAAGTGCAGCAAATAAAACACATCGTCATCATGTTGCACACCATCTTCTGTGTAGTACAGAATCTCACATTCATTGTAAGAAGCTTATCACATTTACCTACGTCATCTCCCTCCCCCAGTTTTACTTAAAAAACTGCCATTTTTTTAATGGTAAAATACTAAAAATCAGTCAGCTGATGTCTGAGCGCCTGCTTACTGCAGGATCATTATTGGGCATTAATAAAAACAGTATGTAAAGGGACATTTAATGTGGGGAAAACCAAACAGTAATGCTTCATTTTTGCTCTTCTACAATAAATGAATTATTGCTCAGTAATTAAGGAGATAGAGGACGGGTGGGAGAAAAGAGATATTTTGGGGAAAATAATGGCATGGTGATATTCCAGGAAATGTAAGTTAGCAACAAGCTGAAACTAACAGACATTGACTCTTGTTAAATAGTTTGAGAAATATGTTGGATTTTCAAGTTTTGACTTGTGTAAGAGATTCAACATTAACATTCAATTATTTATAAAAGAGATGTTGACTCTTATGTGATTGTGACTAATGCTAATATCATCTCAGGGATTTGTTTAGGTTAAATGTCCTTCGGATTATCTAATACACCTTTTAGATGGTATTTGTTTTACCATGATTTAATTCTTCATTGCCTTCAGGATAAGATAAAGGCCAAGTTTTTAAATGTTATTTATAACGGTTCTTCTTTAGAATCTCCTAAGATTTTGTTAGAAATGAAGATTCTGATTCATTTGATTTAGGAAGGGGGCTGAGATTCTGGATATCTAATACATTTCCAGGGGATGTAAATGCTACTTGCTGGTCCTTGGACCACACATTGAATATCAAGTCTGTAAGTTATTTGATGGTTGGCTTCTTCTCTGCTGCTCTAACTTAATTGCTTGCTAGCTACGCCTTATAATTTATGGCATTGTGTCATGGATTACTTACAGTATCGTCTGCACTAAGCAGTTTGCAGACTGTGGCCCAGGGACCCTTGAGACTCTTTCAAAGGGTCAACAAAGTCAAACAATTTTCATAATAATAGTCAGATATTATTTGCCTTTTTCACTCTCATTCACTTATGAGTGAATGGAGTTTTCCAGAGGCTATGAGACGTGGTGATGTCATTGCTTTGAGGACTGACAGAATGTGTACATGTGTGTTCTTTGGCTTAACAGTTTCTCGTTTTTAATTTACAGTATGATAGATATTGATAGGCGTAAGCAAAAAGCTCTTTGAGATCCTTAGTACTTTTGAAGAGATTGACCACATCCTTTGAGAACTTCTGCCCTATGGTATTAAGCTGTAGACACTAAGACTCAGAGGTGTAGAACTGTACCAGAGCTCTTTTCTTAGCCACAGTGACTGCTGGTATGAGTGGGAATTTTGGCTCTCCACATGGTTTTCGTACGCTTTTGGGGGGTGGTCTCTTTACCTCTCTTGGTGGTAGTAAAAGGTCTCATGAGACACCATCCAACCGGGAGTGGGAGTAAGTAGCAACCTATTACTGCCTGATCAAGGTGGACACCTAGGCTCTCTAGGCGGGCTCCATGGACACCCATTATCATGACTCCCTATTTGGCCTACATAACGTTCTCTGACACTGGCCCAAATGGGATATGGAGATGCCTTCTTATGGCATTATAAGGTCCAGGCTACCCACTTGACCTTTGCTAAAGTGTGTGTCATTGGGGGAGTAGAAGGAGGCGCCACAGTTTTTTTTCGTGGTTTTTGGCTGGAATAGAGCAATTATTGTCTAAAAGCTTTCTGTGCTGTCAGACTGCCTGGTCCTTTGGCTAGAGAGAGGAAGCTTTTATCAGGTCTTTTTTTCCCATGCACTTGTTGGTATTTCCCCAGTTGCTGTCTTCTCCAAGTCTGGGATATTTAAAGCAAAACAAAAACTCTGGGAACTTACCTTGATGTCATTCCTTGGGTCCTGAGGTTCCTAGCCAATCTACTTCCTTCTCATTCAGAGTTGTCTTATGTTTGTTTTATATATGATTTCCAAAGTTTTTAGTTTTACTAAGCAGGAGAAACAGGGAAAAGTGTATCTATTCCATTTTCCTGGAAGTGGAAGTCTCTGATTTCTTTTTTAACTTGCATTTTGGGAGAAAGAATGAGAGATTGAACTCTAGACTCACACTGAATATCCCTAAAATTTGGTTGTATAAGAAATATGAATAAACATTAAAATATTCCCATTAAAGAAAACCTTGATTTGATAAAGACCTAATTTTTAGAGAAAATATTTCAAAATTTAATTAAATATAATTTGCATGAAAGGAGTCATGACTACTGATGAGGATTTTACAAAACATAAGGTAATCTTGTCTCGTAAGTGTGAGGGTTCACATTATATCAATGTTTTGAAAATAAAATTACAGAAAAATTGATTCAAGAGGTTATTGTAAACCTGTTAAAACCAGTATACAAGAAAGAAATGTAAATGATTTCATAAAGTTAACTTTCAAACTTTCTACTTACTAATAGCTCTACTTTCTAATAGCTTTCAGCCTACTTCTTTCTTAAGAAAAAATTTTTAATGTTTATTTTTGAGAGAGAGAGACAGAGTGCAAACGGGGGAGGGGCAGAGAGAGAGGGAGACACAGAATCTGAAGCAGGCTCCAGGCTCTGAGCTGTCAGCAGAGCCCTGATGCGAGGTGGGGGTGGGGCTCAATTTCATGAACTGCAAGATCATGACCTGAGCTGAAGTTGGACACTTAACCAACTGAGCCATCCAGGTGCCCCTAGCCTAGTTCTTTCTTACTTTCAAAAAAACATTTAATGTGTCACGCAGTTGAAGTGATTTCAGAGCATTAAAAGGATGGGAAAACCACTTAGTTCATTTAACGAGGTATACATTATCAAAATAACACAGCCTAACAAAGATAGTTCCCCAAACCAGTTCCTCCATAATATGTATAGATATTTCATATTTCTGCCAGATCAGTTCTGTCAGTATAATTTTGGAAAGCAGTGGATTAAAAAATTAAACACATATATGGATATCTCTTTCTCCCTTACCCTCCTTTTGTCGCTCACATACTTTCTCTAGAGGCCCCATTCTGGTTCCTACACATCTACTTCATACTCTCTTTGGAACACCACTCCACTAGCCCCCCACCCTTCTGACACACACACACACACACACACACACACACACACACACAAAGACTGCTTTGTTACCCTGTGTGCATATATCATCACATATGGCTATCATCTGTAGTGAGGACTGACTGGAATCCTTCAGTCTGAAATCAAGAGAGAGAAAACCTCATTTACTCTCTTGCTGCCCAGGTACCTGGTGCAAACCTGGTTGCTATGGTATACAGTCCTTGGTGGACTTAGGTAGAGACTAGAACCATTCTACATATTCTTTCCTTGTATCTTAGACATTTTTGATTACCTATGTTATGGATTTTCTCTCCATTTATTTAGCAAATAGTTATTAGGTGCATATCATTATAAGTCTTAAGTGTATTTTAGAGAGAACAATGAAAGTAACATCAAATGACTCATAACATTTAATTTTAATCACAGACCGTCAGCTTTGACTTGAGGTGCAGTATTTATATGTTCAAAAAGTTTAGTCTAATTTTAAATACATTAATTTTCTAGGCATAAATTTTATAGTACATTGGAAAAAATAGCATGGCTTGTTTCTTTAGGGAACAATTAAGGGAAACTACTGATACTAGGCAACATGGCTTCAAGATATACTTCTTTGGGAAATTAATTTAAAATTAATGCTTTTATCTGAAAAATTGGATGATTGCTTTGGAAAACTTTCAGAAGACATTATGGCATCTCTATTAATAGATCTAGGAAACTAGAAAACAGAGTCTCACAAATAAGAGTTTTTACCTTTTGTGAGTTTCAGTAGTTAAAACATTTAGGGAGGCCCATATCCATAAAATCTTGGCCGTGAATAACTCTGAAGTAAAATCAACTAGTGTGGCATGTGCACATGATTTTAAAAAGCCACAACATAAACTTTTTGTCTTACACTTCTGCAGGCTAGAAGTCTGCTGCAGCGCTGAGCGCTAAAATCAAGGTGGCGGTAGGGCTGTTCCTTTCTGGAAACTCAAGGGGTGAATCTGTTTGGTTGCCTTTCCAGCCTCAAGTGGCTGCTTGTGTTTTTTGTCTCATGGCCCTCTTCCTCTGCACAGATGATATGTTTATTTTTTTTAACTAAAAACGAATGGACGTAGTACTTAAAACTTAAGCTTTGTCTTATTTTACTTCATTGTTACTCTAATACATGTTCAGACCTGATGGCCAAAAGAAAGGAAGAAAATTTCTTCTCTCCTGAAAATGCCAAAAGACCAAGACAAGAAGAGTTGGATGACTTTGACAAAGATGGTGATGAAGATGAATGTACGGTTTCTTTCACAAATGGTACCTCTACTTTGGTAAGTGCAAAATTTTTGGATTGGCCTGATTCTCATGTTTGGCTTATATGTCATATTCTTGATAATTCAATGTCAGGAAAAGCAGTATAGTTTTTAAAAAACTAAGGTAAAATAATGTAACTAATTCTGAAGTTTATGTGAATTATTAGAAACATTTAGGAAAACCCTTAAAACAAAGAGCTTGTTCTTTGGAAAGATCAATAAATTTGGCAGACCTCTAGTAAGACTGACAAAGGGAAAAAAAAAAGAAGGCATTACCAATAACAGGAATGAAGCAGTAGGTATGACCACTGACCCTGCAGGCTTCAAAATGACAATGACATGACAGATGTTCAACATCATTTATTATTGAGGAAATGCAAATTAAGAAGACCACAATGAAATGTTACAACACACCCATCAGACTGACTGAAATTAAAAACAACGACAACTTCAAATGCTGGCAAGGATACAGAGAAACCGGATCATTCATAGATTGCTGGTGGGAATGTAAAATGATACTGCCACACTGAAAAATAGCTTGGCTTTTTTTTTTTTTTTAATTTAACACACACCTGTCTACCACATAACCCAGCATTTGTCCCAGAGAAATGAAGATATACTTTCACACAGAATTCTATACATGAATGTTTATAGCAGCTTTATTTGTAATAGCCCAAACTGAAACAACCCAGATGTCACTCAGTGAGTGAATGGTTAAATACTGTGGTACATCCATACCATGAAATACTAGTTAGCAGTGACCTCCTGATGTAGGTGACAATAGACATTTCTTTTTTTTTTTCAATTTTTATTTTTTTAATGTTTATTTATTTTTGAGAGACAGAGAGTGTGTGGGAGAGAGAGACAGAGCAGGAGCAGGGGAGGGATAGAGAAAGAGGGAGACACAGAATCTGAAGCAGGCTCCAGGCTCTGAGCTGTCTGCACAGAGCCTGATGCGGGGCTTGAATCCATGAACTGTGAGATATGACCTGAGCCAAAGTCAGACGCTTAACCGACTGAACCACCGAGGTACCCCATAGACATTTCTATAACATTTGTGAAATGACAGTGTTCTAGAAATGGAGAACAGATTAGTAGACTGGGGGTTCAGGTGGGAGTGGATTGGGTGGGATGTGGATCAGCTATAAAAGGTGACCTAAGGGATCCTTGTGGTGATGGAAATGTTCTGTATCTTGACTGTATCAGTGTCAGTATCCTGGTTGTGATTTTGTACCACAGTTTTTAAGATACTACCATGGGCAGAAACTGAATAAAGAATTCATAGGATCTCTCTGTATTATTTCTTACAACTGTATCTACAATTAGATCAAAATAAAAGTTTATTTTTAAAAACCTTCAACCATAATTTCTGATATTCTACTTATAAAAGGATATAAATGTTTCTGGTTTTTAATAAGATGGCATCCAAAAGAAGATAGCCAGGGAGTTTTTAAAGACTTTATTTTTTATTTATTTATTTTTTAAAAATTTTTTATGTTTATTTATTTTTGAGACAGAGAGAGACAGAGCATGAACAGGGGAAGGTCAGAGAGAGAGGGAGACACAGAATCTGAAACAGGCTCCGGGCACCGAGCTGTCAGCACAGAGCCCGACGCGGGGCTCGAACCCACGGACCGTGAGATCATGACCTGGACTGAAGTTGGACTCTGAACCGACTGAGCCACCCAGGCGCCCCAAGACTTTATTTTTTTTAAGAGTTTTTAAATGTCCCCTGGGGGACAGTGTCTGGATATATTTTTGATTGGCACAGCTTAGGTAGATGTGTGCTTGTAGCATCTACTAGGCAGAGGCTAGGGATGTTGTTAAAATTCTCAAAATCGCAAAGCAGCCCCCCTCCAACAAAAAATTACCTGACTCAAAAGGTTAGTATCGTCCATATTAAGAAACTATGTAATACAATTATTAGATCCTTTAAGGACTTGAGAATGAGTAGTTATTCATTGAAGGTTCCCATTTAATTTCATCTTACTCATTGAAGTTAAGATTATTCACTTATTATATAACTGTTTTCTTTAGTAACACTGCTGATCTTTCTCCAAATGCTTGGATGAGTATAACGAGTTTATTAGACAGATTAATAATTAATTGTTTTCTCCCTCTGTCTCTTGCTCTCTCTCTCTCTCTCTCTCTCTCTCTTTTTTTTTTTTTTTGGTTAATAGACTGCAGCAGAAGTTGGAATAATTGAGAGTATTCAGCTAAGAAACTTCATGTGTCATTCAATGCTCGGACCCTTTAAGTTTGGTTCTAACGTCAACTTTGTTGTTGGCAACAATGGAAGTAAGTGCTTTTGCCCTCCTTACTTTACTTTGAGTAGTATTTTGAAGTTAGAATGCACTAACTTTTTAAAGTAGGTGATTGTGCATGCTGATAAATCTAAGTTTGGGATCTATAAACTGTGGTCATGAATATTTTCAGTATTTGCTGCTATTCTGTACTTTAAGAAAATAATAAGTTAACTCTAGGTTCATTATTTATGTAGTAGGAATAAACATTTCCTACTTATTGTTTTGACTCCTTCTACCTTGGTGTTCATACCATGGAAGAGTGGACAAGCTAGCCTCATTGTGATTAAGGCAGCCCTGTGTCTTACATCTATTAAATGTTATAATAGAGCACAAATATAGTGCCATGGGAATCCAGACAAGAAAGAAACTATTTCTCACTGTGGCCAATGAAAGCTTAAGGAGGAGGTGGTATTTATGGTGGCACTTGAATGAAAATTATAGATTCTTTAGGCCTCATTGGGGAAGAGGAGGCTGAGATGTTCCAGGCGAAGATTGCTTATTAGCAGAGGTTTGGAGGGGCAGAAATAGATGTGCATGGATGATGGTGAACAGCCTCATATGGCTTTATCATATCCTACGTGGTAGGGAGGGGCAGAAGCTGATGCTGGAGGGGCCTGTCGTAGGTGATACTGGTGAGGATCTTGAATGCCACGATAAAGATTTTGGTGTTTTATTCAGAAGTTAGTGGAGAACCAATTACAGTTTGTCAGTAAGGGATGACATGGTCAAGATTTGTGAAACAAAGTGGCCACATTGTGGAGAATGGATTAGAAGGGGAGAGGCATGGAGGTTAGAAAGACCAGTTATGCAGCTTTTGTGATGGACCAGCCAGGCATGAGCTGTCGACAGCTTGACTGACCAGTACATGGAGAGGAAGCTTGCCAGAGTCTATGGCTGGTGACGGTGCTAGAACAGGATAGTAGGTGAATGCAGCTCCACATTCTGCTTAGTTGTTCTTTGTTTCCCCTGCTGTATATTCAGTCCAGAGGAAAGTGTTTTCAGAAGGAGAGAATGGACAGAGGGATTAGCGCTACTGGGAGGTCCCACAGGACAAGAAGTAAGGAAAAACTTGTGGGTTCTGCAATTAGGTCTTTTCTTCTTTTTTAACTTTTGAAATAGTTATTTTATTACTAAAACTTAGAGAAGAAGAAATAATGCAAATAGTGGAGGCAGTGAATTTGGAAACGAAGGAGAGATTTAGAACAGAGATTTGAAAGGCATTCGAGTAACTAAATCAGGTTAGCCAGTGGTGAATTTTGGTTAATTTAGGGTATGTTGTGGGAAATGATGGGCTGGTAAGAGTTGATTGAATTGGTTGATTGTGGAGTTCAGAAAATGATTGCATATTCTGGGTAATTGTTTAGATATTGAAATTTCAGCTTGTGTTATTTTATATGTTAGAGTCAAAAGAAGTATACTTTTCAGAAAGTTAGCAAATGAATAATCAAATTAGGAATAAGAGTTGTCAAAATATTACATAGAAACATTTATCTGTATGACTGATGATTTTTTTTCATATTGAAGTTCATTTATTCATTCAATAAATACCAGAGTGCCTATTATGGGCCACTATTGGCTGTATCACGTTGAATAAAACAGACAACATCCTGTCCCTGTGGAGCTTGCTTGCATTCAGCGGTTGTTAAAAATAGTTTCTGGCTTCTGTGAATTTGTGGAAAAGTAAATCATACCTAAATTAGAATAAAATGATAATTTTATTATAAAATTAATTTAATTTATTTAAATTAAATTAATTTAATTTATTATTAAATTTATTATAAATTATAAATTATGATAAAGATTAGATAAATTCAGTATCTATGTGTAATTAAAAAGATAACCTCATTTAATAGGCTGATGGACCAAGATGAAACAATGAGCATTTTAGGTTGGAAAGATATCAACCTTTTTTTTTTTTTTTTAATTTTCTTATTAGTGGCAAAAATTTGAGTCCTGAATTATACTAATTTTTTTTCTAATTGCAACAGCTAAATATTTCATGATATCTACAATTCTTTTTTTAAGATTGCTGGAAGAAAATGGTAATCGAAGTGTAACACTTCATTTCAGGGTTAGAACTAATTTACATTTTCATTCAGAAATCTTTTTACATCAAATTGTGGGAGTCAGCCTCTTCTTTTCTCTCTCCTTAATGAATGTGATTTCATCAACACCTGTTTCCGTAGGTGGGAAGAGTGCAGTGCTCACAGCTCTCATAGTTGGTCTTGGCGGAAAAGCAGTCGCTACCAATAGAGGCTCTTCTTTAAAAGGTTTTGTGAAAGACGGACAGAAGTAAGTGTTTGCTTTCTACATGTATTTTCCAGTTCCTTAGTAAGAAGCGGCTGCTTTAGATTCCCAGTTCATGTAAACATGATAGGAAGTGAATTGGCTTCCCAGAACTGAAACGGAAGAGTCCCATCTTTCCATTCCTTTCTTTTCTCCCTGTTGCCAGTATGGCCCACTGTTGCCTGTTCAGCTCTCCAGAAGGAAAGCTCGCGTAAAGTACTGCCATGTGCCTGCCCTCTTACACTCTTGTTTCTATTACCTTTTTGGAGGAAAGAACAAGCAATGATGAATCTATGTACTTCTGTTTATTTTATTTTATTTTATTTTATTTTTTTAATGTTTACTCTTTTATTTTGAGGGAGAGAGGAAGTGCACACAGTTGCACGCACAAGCTGGGGAGGGGCAGAGAGGGGGGAGAGAGAATCCCAAGCAGGCTCCATGCTGTCAATGCAGAGCCTGACATGGGGCTCAGTCTCAACCATGAGATCATGACCTGAGCTGAAATCAAGAGTTGGACACTTAACCAGCTGAGCCACCCAGGCGCCCCACTATGTACTTCTACTTAAAGAGATATTTATAAACATTGGACTTTCCTTGCTCTTGATCCAAACCCAGCCTGAATAAGTTCATGTTGGTGTGTTACAGGCAAAAGCAGAGTCAGCAACCAGCCAGGGGTCCCCGCACAAAATTTCTGCCTCCAGTTCACTAAGAATTCCAAAAAAGTATTCTGGTGTCTTTGATTTTCTGTCCTTTACTCAGGTGGTTTGCAAGTGGATTTGATTTGAGGACTACACCCACACGTCTGTTTGTGGTCCATCTTGACTCTTGGAAAATGGTCATAAAACTGCCTTCATTCACTCTACACCTGTATTTCTTCTTGATATAACTTGCCTTCATATAACTTCATATAAATTGCCCAATTTGGATCATCATAGACTTAGGGCCTTTTGCCCATTAGGAGCACTCTTCAGGCCAGTCTCCTTATTCTTATTACTGCCTCGAATAACTCCGAAGGGGTCCTTGCGTCTCCTAAAAACTAGAAGTCCCAAACTGTTCTGCTGGCTCACAGAGTGAGGCCGCTCCCATTGCTCAGTGCTCCTTTGCACACCCCATGCCCAGAACTTCTGGAACTTTGATAATTAGCAGTGAGATCTTTTTTCTCATATAACAGACTTTCCTTCTGCTCAATGTTCTTTCCGTTTAACTTCAATTTTATTACTAAAAAACAGAATAGGGACGGGATGTGAACCAGGATTGCAGTTTTCTCATGTATTTCTCAGAAAGCTGTAAGAATATTAACCCAAGCCGGGGTTCCAAGTGGACTCAGGAGAAGGGAGGTAAAGATACACGGAAAACATTCCCCATGCTGTATGGCCGTGGAAAATAACTATTCGGTAACAATTCTCCAGCATATTTTCTGTCTCTCCTTATCTTATTTGGGCTGCAGCTCAGCAAGGTCTTCTCCCCCTTCCATAGTCCGCAACCAAATGATCTCTGAAATCAAAAATTAGCTATTCCAACCTTTTTAATGGCTCCAGCTCTGTTTCAATTCATTATACTTAACTATACATTTCTTAGTTGTCTAAACAGTCACCTAGTCTACCTAGTCAGATAACACATTGATCTTTCAGATAGAAGCTTCAGGAAAAGAAATAATTTTTTTCTGTAGCCCTAATTGTTTTATATCTCAATAAATAATTTTTTGGTTTTTTTGTTTTGTTTTGTTTTTTTCCATTTGAGAAGTATCTGGACCAAAGCAGAAACTTCTTTCTGAGACTTGTCTTCAGAATACCATTTTTAAAAAGAAAGGAAAAGTCCAGCTTACACAGATCACCAACTTTTAAGGACACAGCTGCCTAGAGGAAATTAATATATTTTAAATAGTTAATAACAGTTAAAAGCCTTAACCTGAGCTCAGTCTCCTTTTTACAGACCTTGACTGAAAAAGTAGCTTAAAAACAGCTTTTCCAAACCCCCTACTATTTCCCTAGTCATCCCCTTCTGTTTAAAATATTTGATATCTGTGAATCTCTTCATATTTTATAATCTCTGATTCTGTCATCATTTTTTACAGATTCACCTCATGGAGCTTTGCAGTTCTAGTCTTAAGTCAGTTCTACATCTAAGATTTGCGTGTCTGCTCCATTTTCCCTGAAGGAAGTCTGTCTGGCACAGGTTTGGGAGAGTCCTCGGGACTCTCCTTCCCTCCATGTCAAACATTACACTCCCCGTTGGTAGCACCTGGGCTCAGTCCTGTCTTGTTTGGGGTTTTAGCTCTCTGTAGCAGTCTCGCCTAGTGAGATTTGGAGAAGCCAGAGAACCCTGCCCTGAGACACTCTGCCTGGGGGTCACCTCTCTGTCGGCTACCAGCTCTTTACAGTGGTGGTGAATTAATTCACCTAATACAACTTCTCCCATGGAAACCTCTGTCAGTGCCCCAAGGTCTCATGGCCCTCACTATTCAGGTTCTTTTTGAACATATTTAGTTCACTGTTCCCTCCCTTGGCTTTCTAATACTAGCCCTGGTTGCCTTGGCATCTGACAGCTGCAGCATTGGGAGTGAGTTATGGAGGGACAAAAACTCTTACTCCTGCTGTACATTGCTGATGTATTTAGTCAAGGCTACAGAACTTAACTGCAGATGAGCTGGCTATTCAGAGACAGAGCAGATGCATCATATTTTTGTATGGTTCGTGCCTTGTTCGTGCCTATGTTCGTGCTGCTGCCAGATACCTCTGTGCAGATAGACTTTTCCAGGGTTGAGAAAGAAGCCAAATTCTTTCTGTGACACTGCTTGTTTGTGATGTCATTCTAAAAGAACTCTTCACTTAAGGATTTCCTGTATTTACAGACATTGGGCTCCCTGGCTCTTGACCCAAATTGAGAATTAGCCACATTAGTAGCTGAGGAGACAGCAGTTAGTGCCCAGCAAAGGTGTCCCTGTCTCCTGGTACAGTTACTAGGAGGCTTTTCTCTTAAACCTTAATTTTTTGAACAACTTGCTTTTCTTTATTCAGTTCACATCGCAACAGAATACCAGTGCCTCCGAAGTTCTCACAATACTACAGGTAGCTATTAAATACACAGAGTAGCTAGGAATGAAAATAATAAAATATACGTTTGCTAATCAAGAGAGATGTTTGATGATTCAGAGAGGAAACATATATAATCACTTTATTTTTAAAATGTTTTCATGAAGTACATTCACTTAATATAGGTAAACATACGAGTTAATGAAAAAAAATATTTTATTCCGTATTGTGGGCAGCTGCCCTTCCCCTATTACACTTTAGTTAACGGTTTTCAACTTTGACTGTTCATTAGAATCAACTGGAGAGCTTTTAAAATTCCATTAATTGGGGCACCTAGGTAGCTCAGTAGGTTAAATGTCTGACTTTGGCTCAGGTCATGATCTCATGGTTTACAAGTTCGAGCTCCATGTCGGGCTCTGTGCTGACAGCTCAGAGCCTGGAGCCTGCTTCAGATTCTCTGTCTCCCCGTCTCTACCTCTCCCCTGCTCATGCTCTGTCTCTGTCTCTCAATAATAAATGTTAAATTAAAAAAAAACCTCCCATTAATTACAACTTGTCTGGAGTATATCTGTCCTAATTGGGTATTTCTGATTTAAACACACACACACACACACACACACACACACAGCACACAGGGACGCCTGGGCGGCTCAGTTGGTTAAGCATCCAACTCTTGATTTCGACTCAGGTCATGATCTCATGGTCATGAGATCCAGCCCCGCGTGGGTGCTGGATGTAGAGTCTGCTTAAGATTCTCTCTCTCTCTCTCTCTCTCTCTCTCTCTCTGCCCCTCTCCTGCTCATGTGCGCTTGTGCACGCACGCCTTCTCTCTCTCTTTAAAAAAAACAACAACAAAATACACACACCCCAGCCCACTTAGGGTAGCTTTAGAAAATGAGATTTAGGGGTGCCTGGGTGGCTTAGTCAGTTAAGCGTTCGACTCTTGATTTCGGCTCTGGTCAAGATTTCACGGTTTGAGTTCAAGTCCTGCATAAGGCTCTGCACTGACAGCACAGAGCCTGTTTAGGATTTCTCTTCCTCTCTCTCTGCCCCTATTCTCTGCTCTCTAGCTCTCTCTGAAAATAAATAAATAAACATTTTTTTAAAAAAAAAGGGAGATTTATTGTAAAAATTCAGGGATTTGTATATTAGAAGATGCAGGAGCGAAGAAGTATAGTTAGGTCTCATGAGTAACTGGTACTCAGAGACCTCAGAACCAAGGATCTTTTGTCTCTGGGCCTTTCTTTTCTGTGTCTATGGCTTTTTCTCTGTATTTTTGTCTCTAGGCCTCTGTCTGCCTCTCCCTTCCTTTGGGTCCATGCGGCAACCCTTCTGTTCCACCTCCCTCACCCCCTTGTATAATGGGCTGTACCGTATTGTGCTCCCTTCCCTCTGTCTCCTTATGACAGGTGTGTGGGTTTGTGAGGAGTGTGTGTTCTCTACCTTACAACTTAGCCAAGTCTTCATTACTCTGTGTCTTTGTTTGTGCAGTCATCCAGTCATCCACGTCTAACTGTCTTAGTCTTTGGGGCTGTGTACGTTCTCTGTGTCTGATTTACTGCCAATATCTGTGGGTGTGTCTCTTTCACTTGGTCTAGGTGGTTTTCTAAGAGGTTATCTGTTGTGTGCTCTTGCTTCTCTCTGTAGCCTCTGCACATGTTCTGCTTGCTCATCCGAGTATAAAGCCCCAAATTGGTTTCTCTAGTCCTCAGAGGCTTCAGGGAATCACCAGCTCTTAACGTGGTTGTGCCTTCATTTGAGTTTGTTTTTAAAACTTCATTGTGAAATAATTTAGATTTATGGAAGTGTTGTAAAGATAGTACACTTTCCTTTATACCCTTCATCTAATTTCCCTTAATGTTGACATCTCAAGTAACTAAGGTTACTCTTTCTGAGTTCGAATCAGATTTCTATATTTAGCTCCATCCCTGGAGGGCAGGGTGAGGACTGATCAGGCTACTAAGCCCTGTCTTTCTGCTCAGGCTCTGGTGAAGAAGAGGGTGACTGGAGCAGGAGGTAACAAAACCCTTCAGTATGTCTACTGTAATATCAGTTTACAGTGAAGTTTATCTTGAGTATTTTTTTCTGCATTTCCTGCAGATGGGAACAGTTTGGGAATCTGATTATAAATTCATGAAAACAAGTTCTATTAAAGATTTCATTTAATTACTAGTTAAAGCAGTTTTGCGTTAAAGGGCTTTAGCATTTTGGGAGATGTTCACCTGAATCAGAAAAAAATATTGATTGCTTTTACGTTTAAGGAAATTATGAGTGTGTATATAGTAATATACTTCCTTAACACTTTTTGTTTTTCTACCAAGTCTTATTTTTTAAAAAAAAAGTAGAAAAATAAAGATTGATTTTTTTTTTCCTGTATAAAAATGTGCATGGCTATAAATGCTCTAAACTTGTTTAAAACTTTAAAAATAATTCCTTTATAATATCAATAGAATTTCAAGAAATTCTGAGCTTCCGTTTACATTTCTTGGTATCAAATACTTTCATTTTTTTATTGCCATACATTTGAAAGATGAAAGTTGCTTCATTTGATTCTAATGTTCTTGGAAGATGTTATTATTTCCCCATAATTGTTACTTCATCATTCTTAAGGGATTGCTGTCAGCATGATGCTTTATTTTATAGTCAGACAGTGTAGTATTCCATGTTGCCTATAAAAGGTGTATAACTTATCTGCATGATTTGAAACAACCAAAATTTTAACGGGTTTTATGTGACCGTGGTATTTCTGTTATGGATAGAATAGTCAGTGTTTCCACAACTCTTATTCTCTCTTTTTTTTTTATTAGACGTGGTATATTCAGCATTATTCTGTAGTAGCCTATCAGCCATCAGCTACTGGTATAAAGCTACTTTTCAAATGAATTAGGCAAATTATTTTGGAGGTTTTGAAAATTCTAGTAACCTAGTATTGAAATTGCACTGTACCTTCATGTGACTTACCTTAACCTTCTTGCTTTAGCTCAGCAGATATCTCAATAACATTAAGGAACAGAGGAGATGATGCCTATAGAGCAAACGTGTACGGTAACTCTATAGTTGTGCAACAACACATCAGCATGGATGGAAGTCGATCTTATAAACTAAAAAGTGAAACAGGTTTGTTATGAATGTCTTTTCATTTCATATAAAATATTAGTAAATGTTCAGTTAAACAGTGAAGTGATTGCTCAGGTATTCATCAAAAGGGCATTTCTTCCTAATCTCTTGAAACCTTTCTCATGTCAGATCATGGGTTGGTTGCATGTATGTGTACATGCACATGTTTATGTACGTACATATATGCACAGAGTTGTTTCATCCCAGGACATTGGACAGCAGAACCATGATTATCAGAGTTTGGGTCCACTTGAAACAGGCTGTGCCATTTTGTCCTCACCCGCAGACCTCCTTTCACCCCTGTAGTTGCTAGCACATGTGGAAAGATGTGGTTCGCAAAAGGTGGGGCAAAGGTTCGCAAAAGGAAGAGGAGGCAAAGAGGTAGGTGAGAAGGAAGAGCAAGTGTTTAGCTAATGGGAAGAAGAGAAGCACCATCATGGTGTCCGCGCTTCTTCCTCTGTGTGCTTGGGTCATGATTACCGTAGTGGCCAGCTCTCTCAGATGCGTGCGTATTCTTGATGACATCACAAAAATAGTAATGCTTATATTGGTAAATAATTGCTTCATTTTTCTCTGTATTTTTGCCCTAAAAACAGTCTGGTCATTTGTATGTGTTTCTCTTAACCAGGCACCGTGGTTTCTACTAGAAAAGAAGAGCTGATTGCAATTCTTGATCATTTTAACATACAGGTAATTGCTAAATCTGCATTCCTGATTGATGCAACTGGTCACTTTTTCATAAGCTGTCATTTGCAACGTCGAAAGAATTCAGATGGGCTCATATGAGTAAATTGACCACAGGAGGAACATGTACAACTATTGTTAGTGACATTGCTTAAAATTTGCTAATTCAGCAGGAGTTTTCAATGCCTAATATCACACTTGTATTTTGACAGAGCAGTCAAGAACATGTAGTCTGCACCAGTATGGGATAGAACTGATGTTCATAAAAGCTATACAGTTTCTTTGCTTTCTGTTGCCCTAGGCTCCCGAAGCTCAGTTGCTAAGTCATTATAGAAAGGAAATTTATTCCAAAAAAATAAAGCATTTCTTTATGTATTTTGGAGTTCTTGATCATAACTGCAGGCGGTGTCAAGTCCTTTCTGCTAAGATAACTTTGAGTAATTAGAAATAGAGCATGTAGTCTTATGATGTGAGCACTGGAATTGTCCTGGGTGGTCATCTGATTCACCTATATTTTGTAGGTGAGGAAGGAGCTAGAAAAAGTAAATGTACACCTACAGTCGTCTAGGCATGCTTGCTGGTAGAGCCCGGATTGGGATCTAGGCATCCCTGTTACATTCTGATGTACTACCCTGCCTTATTCCGGGACGAAGAACACCAAGACTAGTCACCAAGGGAAAAGAACAATTACAAGTCTAGGTATCTTTGCCAGTTTGGTTCAGAACAAAGCTATCCAGAAAAACTTTCTGTGATGGTAGAAATATTCTGTAGTATGCTATTCAGTGGGGTAGCCACTGGCATCTTGCTCTTGAGCACCTGAAATGTGCGACTGAGAAATTGAGTGTTTGATTTTATTTAATTTACTTAAGTGTAAAAAGCTCCATGTGGGTAGTGGCTTCCATGTCAGGCAACAGAAATTTAGAAAAATACTTATTAAAATCTGAAGAAAAGCAGACATATCAAATAAATTTGAGGCTAGAATGCAGGACAATTTTAAAGCAAAATCAGAAAAACCAAACGTATATGGAATCATAGATGTTTGGGAGGATCTTGGAGGGCATCCAGTAGATTTCTCACACTCCGTACTTGCCCTGTGTGGAATCCTTCACTCTTCAGCAACTACTTCTAAGTGGATTGTGATGGAGGAATCACTTCTGCCTGAGGCTTCTGATTCCTTCTGTGAACAACTCTATCAGAAAGAAAAATTATGGGAAAGTTGAATTAAGCCTGTTCTCTAAGTTCCCGCTTCCTTGGGGAATGTAAAAACATGTTTATTTCTTTTGAAATATGTAAAGATTGTTACAACTCTTCTAGTCCTTTTCTAGTATGATGCAGTTGCTAAAGGTTCATTTATCAAAATATAGAAGGTCTAGAGCTGCACTTACCTGTATAATAACCATAGCTACGTGCGGGTATTAAGCACTTGAAATGTAGGTAGTCCAAATTGTGATGTACTATAGTGTGAGATACATATGAGATTTTGAAGAGTTACTGCAAAGGAATAATTCAATTTTTATATAGGTTATATGTTAATTGATATTTTAGACTAGAAATATATTAAAATTGATTTTCCCTGTTTATTAATATCGCCACTAGCAAATTTAAAATTATCTGTGTGATTTGCATTATGTATCTATTAGACATTGGTGGCCTAGAATAACCAAGTGGGAGGAGAATATTTAATGTCTTTAAGTACCTGATTATTTTGTCCCCTGTGCCTATTCTTCTTATCCTTTCTCTGAAGTTTACCCGTTTGTGCTTGCCTTTTGCTTGTTCTAGAGTCTCGACAGGTAAAGCTACAAGGTTCTTACATAATCCCTAGAGTAGGGTAGGAACTAGGAATCCCATTTCAAAAACAATCAAAAAGTTGTAGACAAGAGAATGTAAGTTTTGGTGAAGTTAACTGATTCAAAGTTGGTTAAAATGTCTTATCATTAAAGACTAGAACAATAGGTCTTGTTTTTAAGAAGTCAAATGGAATGTGAAATGAAGATATAGGGCAAACTTTGTAAAAAATATGTGGCAGTCTGTGTGGCCTACCTATATAATAGTAGTGATAAAAATAATAAAAAGTGGCATGTAGAAGTTTGATTTTGTTTTTTTAATTGAGAGAGAGAGAAAGTGGAGAAAGGGCAGAAGGAGAGAGAGAATCTTAAGCAGGTTTCATGCCCTGTGTGGAGCCCAATGCGGGGCTCAATCTCACCACCCTGAGGTCATGACTTTGGCTGAAATCAAGAGTCAGACACTTAACCAACTGAGCCACCCAGGCACCCCTGTAGAGGTTTCTTTATAACTGCATAAATGGTTTTGTTATCTTAGAAGACCCCACATTTTACAGATGGTAAAATGAAGGAGTTTAAATTTTTTTTCATTTATACTGGTCCTGCATATTCCATAACTTTCCAACCGTATTATTTTCTAGTATGTAAATTATTTTCTTATTAATGCCAAAGACATAAATGAGTAATGACCTTGAATTTTTCTGAAGCAAGTTATATGTTTTTTAAACTTTTTCACCGGTACTTTGATGAGTTACTGTACTTTACTGTTACTTTAACTGTACTTTAACTTGCTAGTTACAGATAGTTTAATTCAAGCAATAGCTTATTTTAAATGACTCCTCCTCCAAAAGGTAGAAATAACTCCAGCATTTCGATTTATTTTATAATATCTTCATGAAGAAATAACAAATCTGAAAGAAAAATAATCACTACTTGTCATCATAATTCCTATTAGAAATAACCAAGTTGGGAGCTGCCTGGGTGGCTCAGTCGGTTAAGCAGCCAGCTCTTCATTTTGGCTCAGGTCATGATCTCACCGTTTGTGAGATTGAGCCCTGTGTCAGGTTCTGTATTATACTTGAGATTCTCTTGCTACTTGGGATTCTCTCTCTCTCCTCTCTCCCTGCCTCTCCCACTGTGTTCTTGCTCTCTCTCTCTCTCAAAATAAACATTAAGAAATAACAAAGTTGGACCTTTTGTATTTAGTTGGAGAAACTAACTTGCCCAGGGCAACATAGGGGGTGAGAGACAAGAACCCAGGTCAGCTGGGAGCTTTATTCACTGTTGTCTGATTGTTAACCAGTAGCATAGGAGTGATATTCTATAAAACAGGTGAAAGAAGTAACAACTTTCTAATAAAAATACTTCTTCAGAGATTTCTTGTGCCCTCATATAGTGGCAGAAAAATTTTGACTATGCTATTTATTTTAGTATCATGAAATATTGAAATATTTTCCCTACATTAATAACTAACATTTTTTCTTTGTGTATTTACCCTAATACCCTAACCTTAGCCTTCTTGATGACGCCATGGGTGAATTGTATTCTGTATTTCAGTCGGTTTATCTTAAGTCGTTAAAATGAAATAATCAGAAATAATCTTTCTTATTTATTTCAGGTGGATAATCCAGTTTCTGTTTTAACACAAGAGATGAGCAAGCAGTTCTTGCAGTCTAAAAATGAGGGAGACAAATACAAAGTAAGGAACACCAAAGTAAATATGAATTTATCAAAAAAGAATATATTTCTAGATTAAGCATATATACTAAATATAACTTTTGCTCATGTTATAAATACTGAGTTTTTAAAAAATGTTTATTTATTCTGAGAGAGAAAGAGAATGATCAGGGGTGGGGGAGAGAGAGAGAGAGAGAATCCCAAGCAGGCCTAGCACTGTCAGTGCAGAGCCTGGTGCAGAACTCGAACCCAAGAGTCATGAGATCATGGCCTGAGAGGAAATCCAGAGTCAGAAGCTTAACCGACTGAGCCACCTAAGGGTCCCTTGAGGTTTTTTTTTTTTTTTTAAAGCCATCGATTTATAGTAATAGTGTAGGGCTAATTTAGGAAAGTTCTAAGTAGGTATGATAGAAATGTAATTTTCATGGTAAATTCTTGCTTTCACTCTTTGGCTCTGAATTCTGAGAGAGAACGGATTATTCTAAAATTAATCTTTAAGAAAATTAAAAGGAATGATTGGTCATGCATAACAACCTTTAAACCTTAAATTATAAAGCTAGCAAAGTATTTGACTTCTACTAAAACTTATGCTGTAACTTTTGAATGGATTTCACTACTTCCTTTTCTAAAAATTTAAGATGTGTAAAGATCAAGGATATGGATGTTTTCTCTTTTTTTCATACTTGCTTAAAGAATGAAAGAATAGTGAACGTGAGTTTTTAAGATGGTATTATTATCACACCAAAAGTGTTTTCTTACATAGGCTTTTAAGAGTTCTTTCAAGTAAATGTGTAGATGTGAACAGAGTAAGTGAAATAAATTTGGGGTCTGAAAACATGTTCTTTTGTGTATATGTGTACTTGCTCAAGATTGTTTTTAGTGTCTTTTTACATAATTAGTCCACAATTTTTTTTTTACAGTTCATGGAAGTTTACAGACTCCTAATTGTGTTTTCCTTATTGATACAGTTCTTTATGAAAGCAACCCAACTTGAGCAGATGAAGGAAGATTATTCGTACATTATGGAAACAAAAGAAAGAACAAAGGAGCAGATAAATCAAGGAGAAGAGGTTTGTAAACACTTGATGCAAATATTTTTGAGGTCAAATTGCTATAGTACCTATAAGATAAATGGTACTGTAAAATTACATACTTATATATAAATACGTAGCTATAGAAAACTAATAGCGCTTTCATGGTACTCTATGAAATATATGAAGGGTGGTTTTTATATTCAGGGTATTTTATTAGCCTTTACTTTGTTATGTAATAATGGGCATGTACACATTTTCCTCTGTTAAGTTATAAACTAGAGGACAGGGCAATATTTTACATACTTATGCCTGGATATATGACTTACTGGTTCTACAATAAGGTATCACTAATTCTCATTATAAGTCGTTTGAAAACTGTAGTATTTCTTATGATGGCAAAAGAAGCACAAGCCTCAAGCTGATATTAAACGTATTAAATGCACATGTAATTATATATGGTAGATAAGTATTTCATCACACTGGTAAATTGTTAACATTCATTAAGCACTGATAGCTTGGTGGCAACTGTCACATCTGTACTTGCCAAGTTAGCAGCTGTGCATATCTGTGTGAATTTGAAATTACTCAAGCCAGCATGACTTACTTAAATTTGTTTTTACATCTGCTGTATTTTGTTTTTATACTTTCTTCTTCAGATTCCTGAAGATCCAACCTTCTGTCTGATAATCAGAGACCTCAAAGTCATAAGGCTTACGTTTGAGCCTTTCGTCCAGTACATTAAGTCCACCAATTTTTGTGTGATTCTGTATCTTATTCTTTTGTTAGTCAGTTTCATACAACCAGTTCAGCTTTCAGCTGTTTCTTAGCTTGTGCTTTTGACACAGAATTGTACTAATGATTGATCCAGGTCACCTTTAGTTAGATGTCACACTGGCCCTTTTACTTCAGGTTTTCAGGATTGCATATGTAAAATTAGGTCTGTGGCTGTATGAAAACTTAAAAAGCAAGGATGGGTATATTTATTTTTATTCCCCACATTGTCCCTTTAAACCGCAGGTATGTGGTAGTGTACAAGGAGGCACTGTAAACCACAGAATTAATATAGCACACTTTCTTGGAGTATCAGTGTTATTGGGGAAAGGAAATATTTGCATATTCAGAAAAAAGTAAAAGTATATGTTACATTTATTATTTTTAAAATAATAAGTCAGGACTTTGAAGAAATTTGTTTGCTTTAGACAGTGGGGGGGGGGGGGTTAAACACCCACTCTCTCCATGGTATACTTTGTTATCAACTAGTAAAGATATTTTAATTATGAAGTTAAAGAAGCACTTCCCTATATCATGTAGCAGAGTTCCGTATGTATAATGTGCACTTAATAAGAACTTTTTTCTAATTAATTAAATATTAATTAAATATCCTGTATTCTTAAACTCTGGATTTAAATAGCTAAATCTATAGGAAGAACTTTATATTCTCAAAATAAACTCCGAATTTGAATAACTAAATCTATAGGAAACAGTATGTGAAGGTTAGAAACTAGAAAGCATTCGGCCAACAAATAATAAGTTCCACTGTGTGCCTCCTGGCATTGTGCTTTGTCCGTGGCCATAAACAGCCAATATATACCAGGGCTTGAGGGCTCGTGGGGTCATAGACCTAACTACTCAGCAGGAACCAGATGGGAAATAACAAAGTATGGTGGCCACTACTAAAGGACTTATTTGTGACTGGGTTTGTGCAAAAGCACTTAATAGGGTATTAGTGCTGGGGTGTAGGGACTCGGGAAGGGTGGATTTGTTAAGGCTTATGTCTAAGATGAGAAATGAAGGATGAACAGTGCCAGGAGAGGGATGGTGAGAGGAGGGAAGCAGTCTCCAAGAAATAAAAATGATAGTGGAAGGGAGTCAGTGAAGAGGATAAAGTGGAAACAAAGATGAAAAGATGGGATGAGAAATGAAGTAATTTAGACCTCCCAAGAAGGCAGAAGCAAGTGGTCGCATCCAAAAGGTATAGATAGGGGGTATAGCTCAGGGATAGAGCATTTGACTGCAAAAGGTATAGATAGATGGGGACTGGACTTCAGTGTAATGAAGGCCCCTCCTCTTCAGTGTAAGGAAGCTGTGACTGTGTTAGGTTTGTAGATAAGGCTATTGGAAGTTGGAGTTTCCATCTGATGGCCACTAAATTCCCTGAGGTAGGAGGCAGGGAGAATCAGTGAGGATTAGCGAGGGGGCATGTGTGTGAGGTGTGAAGAGAGTGATAATGGATTGAAATAATCCTGGAAATTGGGAAAGTGACTTGTAGGGACACCCTTGTAGATCTACAGTGTGAGGCCCTGGTTGAAGATGGTCAGCACCAGTGAACGGGAGAGGCCATCTATCTACCCTGGTGTACAGAATATGAAGTCTAGGAGCTACTTCAGAAGCTGTTCTAATGTCACTCTGTCTGATATTTAATGATTTTATTTACTGTTAAGCGAGAACTTAGGTTTTAAAAATTGTAGCTTACTTAGCTTTTAGGAATAAATGTCTTCTACATCTTCCATTATCTTTGGAAAGGGTGCTGGGTATACTTTGCCCAGAAGAACAGACCATTCTGTCTCTCAGATATGGTGTCAAGAGAAGCGGGAAACTGAGTTTTGTGATTTGTCTGCACTTGTGAGGTCTTAAACCCTTTGTTCCTTTGATCATCATTAGAATAGTATTTGGCCATTTTTATAGTGCAGAAATTAAGAAAATAGTTGTACCTAGTCAAAGCATATCAAAGAACCAAAAGTATTTTTATTTTCATCTTAAAAGAAGACATTTCTTTGCATATCTTTTTTAATACTATTAAGGCAGTACACTTAAAAGAAATACATTTGTAAAATGTCATGTCTTTCTAATGTCAGTAAGAAATATTTCCTTTTTTTCTTTTTTTAAGCGACTTATTGAACTAAAACGCCAGTGTTTGGAAAAAGAAGAACGTTTTCAGAGTATTGCTGGCTTAAGTACAATGAAGACTAATTTAGAATATTTGAAACATGAAATGGCTTGGGCAGTGGTAATTTTTACTTAATTACTTATTCACTTATACTTTTAATATGCAGAATATATTTGGTTACAGTTAGTCTTCTACATGATTTACTGTGTAATTTCTTTGTAGGTCAATGAAATTGAAAAGCAATTGAATGCTATCAGAGATAATATCAAAATTGGAGAAGATCGTGCTGCTAGACTTGACAGGAAGATGGAAGAACAGCAGGTAATTGTAGTTTTTCTACTACAGATTTGGTAGTTTAATCATACGAGATTACTCATATTAGACTATTTTAAAAGACTTAACAAAAGTAGAAGTGTCAACCTATATATCTGTCTGTGTGTGAATTTATTACCTAATTTATTAGGTGAATCTGACCTAAACTTTTGTTCAAGGACTATTGTGGCAACTCCCTTTTTTAAAAGAGTGTTGTATTTGGACATGATCAGCCAGTTGAGCCCAGTGATGTCGCACTCTGAACTCGTGCTTGCAGACAATGGTACTTTGTTACCAACTAGAGATGCTACAGCCTGAATCTTTTACTCTGGGTTCATTAGCAGTGGCAACGTAAGAAGTCTTGAGGTGCTAGGATAATAGTGAATTAGAATAGCATTAAAGTTAAGTATCATGAAGTGTAACAATTCAAAACTGAACACAATACCCAGAGACTGCTACCATAACTTACAGGGAACTGAAGTTTAGGGCCCAGAACCATCAGAAGATTCCATGTAGGTAGAACACATGTGGGACAGGTTGTTAGGTCTATAAAGTTAATTTCAAGCCGAGATCTAAGAGCCCAAGTGGAAACTATGCTATTTATGTAAGATTCAAGAAAAACCACAAGTCTTCCACTTGGGCCTAGAGGTAGAAGTTGGTTGAATGGTAAATAAAAGCAGTAATTCTCTGTTGGGGGTGTGCATGTAGACCTTTTTACCATATAGCAGATCCACTCTTTATACTTGTCTTTTCGTTCTTTTTTTTTTTAACAGCTTTATTAAGATATAATTTATATACCATACAATTCACACATTAAAAATTTACGCTTGAGTGGTTTCTTAGTATGTTCCCAAGGGTATGTAGCCAGCAGTGCAGAATTCCTCACATTGTCATGCCAGAAGTAGAAGTCCTAGCCTTTTCTTTTTTATAGAAGCCCCATCTGCTCAGTGTGGCTGGCCTAACCTCATAGTATTTTGTTCTACTTACAAATTTTTGGCCCCCAAGCTTAGTTTGTAGTATAGGACGTAATATCCCCCACCTTGCTTTTTCCTGTCTCTCCTCCAGGTATGCAGATATGTTTTTTCGTTTTAAGAATTATGACATTAATCCATCAAAACAGAGATAGATATGTAAAAATAACAGAAATAAGCTGAATTTCGTACTCCCTCTTCAGGTAGTAAATGGAAGTTCAACCCACCTACTTTTCTTACCTTGGATTTTCATTTCTGCAAGAATATTCTAGAATTGTTTATTTTACCAGATTTTCCTCAGCCTCACTTCTTAGCTTATCATAGTGGAGGACTTTAGGTTACTTTTCTCTTTAGATAATCTCCAATCTGAAAATGGAATCCAAAGGTGCCTGGCTGGTTCAGTAGGTAGAGCATGCAGCTCTTAATCTCGGGGTTGCAAGTTTGAGCCCCACATTGGGTGTAGAGATTACTTCAAAATAAAATCTTTAAAGAAATAAAAGTAAAAATAATAAAATAAAAATGGAATCTAGTCTGAGTAATAGATGTTCACCTTTTTTCAAATGGGAAAAGGAGGATCTTGAGGCTTCATTATATTTCAGTTCTATAGGCGTTTGCCCCACTTAAGCATTTGGGCACTTTCTGGAGGGTAAGAACAATCTTATTTTATAATTGTATCCTTCCCACCATGTCTTACACAAAACCTCACGTGTAGTGTATGCATGGTCATAGATTATAGAATAACTATTGAATGGAAGGATTGCAAAGAAATAGTGTCTACTATACTATCTGGCTCTTGCTGGAAAAAGTTTGCTGATCCCTGATCTAATAGTTCTCTTATTTGTCCCTTCTAATCCATTCCTTTTGTCAGTGCCCTGCTTTGGTTTCTCATTCCTTTTTGCATTGGAATATTAACTCCTTACTGATGTTGTTTCCTGTAATTTTCCCTTCACCCTGCATGTGCTTTCAAAGTGATCTAACATACAGATTTGGTTAATGTCCTCTGTCCCTGTTGTCTGGAGGGTTAAGTTGTAAGCTGATCGTTAGGAATTCACACTCTTTGACTGTTGAGGCTCAGCTCTCACCACTACGTTCTTAGTTTAAATATTTTCATTTCCCAAAGTAGGACTAGTGCCTTTCTACATGCTTTTCCATCTGCCTCTAACACCTTTCCCCAACTTTTCTCCAGGGACATTTTGATTAATCTTTCAAGTCTCAGCTCAAATGCTACTTCTGCTTTGAAGGCATTCTTGACTTTTTTGGCAGACCTCTAGGTTCTTTCTCTGTGCTTCCACAGTTCTAAATAGATATAGCCTACTTAAGCTTTATTGCGTCCAAACTGTATGATCAATTTCCATATCTGTTCTCTGATAAATTGTGCCTCTCTCCCATTTATTGTGTTACCTGAAGACCATTATTACTGTATCTTTGTATCCCCAGAAGATAGTACTTTTGTTGGATAAAGAAATGTGGAATTAAAATTATATTTTAGAGGGCACCTGGGTGGCTCAGTTGGTTGAGGATCCAACTCTTGCTTTTGACTCTGATTGTGGGATCAAGCCCCATGTCAAGTTCCATGCTGAGCATTAGATCTCTCTGTCTTCCTCTGACCCTCTCCTCCTCTCACACGCTCTCTCTCTCTCTCTCTCTCAAATAAAAAAATTATATTCTAGTATTTTATATAATTATGTTTGCTTACCTGATGTCTTGAGATTATTTAGTCAGAGTGAAACCAAGTTTATTATTGGATGTGAACTATATATAACTTAAAATTTTTTTCTGTTTAGTGAAGAAAATTAAAATACACTCCAAAATGTTATTTTCTTAAAGGTTAGACTTAATGAGGCAGAAAAAAAATACAAAGATATTCAAGATAAACTAGAAAAGATTAGTCAAGAGACAAATGCACGGGCACCAGAATGTATGGCACTGAAAACAGATGTTACGGCTAAGAAAAGGACCTATAATGAAGCTGAGGTGAGAGAAATTTTCCAGCCTGAAATATTGAATACTATGTATCAAATACAAATACTGTTCACTTACTTCTAAAAGGAGGGGTTTTATAATTAAGTAAGATCTGTGTTGCTTACAGATTTTAAAAAATGTAAGTTTCATGTGGCCATTTATGTACTTTGTTTTAAAAATATATTTCTGCATATATTTAGCCTCTGATTTGAAGATTTGGCAAAAGTGGATTTGAATAGGATATATATATTTATTTTATCAAACTATGTCTTATTTTTTGTTAGGTTTTATATAACCGTTCTCTAAATGAGTATAGAGCATTAATGAAAGATGATGAACAGCTTTGCAAAAGAATTGAAGAACTAAAGAAAAGGTAAGATGGTTACTTTGCATTGCGCATGATTACCTCATTTTATACAACAGTGCCCTCAGTGAAATGGAGTATCAGATTTTTCCATACTATTTCTAAAGGAATTTTATTACATTGCTTTGTGGTTTCCTAAACATTCAAGTTTTCATATAACATTTTCTATTTTGGATTATTTACTGTTAGTACCGATCAATCTTTGGAACCTGAACGATTGGAAAGGCAAAAAAAAATATCTTGGTTAAAAGAGAGAGTAAAGGCCTTGCAGGATCAGGAAAGTTCAATCAATCAAGAGATTGAACAGTTTCAGCAAGCCATAGAAAAGGACAAAGAAGAACGGGTGAGAATTAAGTAAGTTTCAATATCCTTAGGATGATTATTTCTAATCACTTGAAAATCATGTAGTTTGGTGTTTATGAAGACAGAAAACATGTTTCATTGTTGGTTCATGTACTGAATAAGGTGTGTGTGTGTGTGTGTGTGTGTGTGTGTGAAGTTTTGACGACTTGTGATGATTTTTCTCCAGTAACACAATCATTTTCAAATAAATCTGCCTTTAGTCTTTTGGGTAGCTGGGTCATTCACTGGTAGGCAGGTGTTAGGGGGGAAAGGCTGGATATTCCTGTATAATTGTAGCACATATTTCTTCTGGTTTTTTGCTTTTATTTTCTAGGCGGGAAGAACTAGATGTGAAGCATACACTGAGCTATAATCAGAGGCAACTGAAAGAACTGAAAGATAGTAAAACCGATCGACTGAAAAGATTTGGGCCTCATGTACCAGCTCTTCTTGAAGCAATAGATGACGCCTATAGGCGTGGGCGTTTTACCTGTAAACCCATAGGCCCTTTAGGTATTTGTCACCATTTGGTCAGGACACAAGGAACATTAGAAATAAGGTTTTATTTTCAGGAAAGGTTCTCTTGAATCTAGTTTTAAAAGTGTTATCAAAGGGCTGTGTAATTATATGTGGATTTTAATTGTATATATTTTAAGAAATAATAACAAAAATCACTTTAAACTTTATAATTTTCCTTTTGTATCTTTAAAGCATAAAATAGCCAAAAGCAAGATAATTTAGGATAAGTAACTATAGAGTTGAATAATCTGATTCAGATTTTTTCCTGAATGAATGAATAAATGAGTTAACTAATTTGAATATAATTGATTAGTTGGAAAATCCAGTGACATCAAGATAGAAGAATTCTCACCACCTGAGTTTTGTGTAACTTTTATAAAATGACTTATCTTTTCTTAGTTTCTATTTAGGATTGTTTCTAAGTCCTTTTTCAACTGGAAAACCTGGGTTTATTTCATTATCCCCATATATACAGAAGATTAAAAATATATACATGTCTTTTGAGTTCTCCTGAGAAATTATCTCTAATTCTGTAATATCATTAGGGGAAAATGATGCTGTAAAGATAAATATATATATTTTATTACTAAATATATTTACTGTGGAAATGTGGCATTACATACTATATTATGGTGATGTCTCTTCATGTAAATGATATGTACCTCTGTACCAGGATCTGTTTCAATGGATGAGGCATTTCTTCTCTGTTTTTATTTATTTTTTTATTTTTTATTTTTTATTTTTTTTTTAATTTTTTTTAACATTTATTTACTTTTGAGACAGAGAGAGACACAGCATGAATGGGGGAGGGTCAGAGAGAGAGAGGGAGACACAGAATCTGAAACAGGCTCCAGGCTCTGAGCTGTCAGCACAGAGCCCGACGCGGGGCTCGAACTCACGAACTGTGAGATCATGACCTGAGCCGAAGTCGGAGGCTTAACCGACTGAGCCACCCAGGCGCCCCTCTTCTCTGTTTTTAAATCCCAATGTTAATCAGTTTTACAGAAAATAATAAAGGATCTGTATGTAAACCTTTTGGTTTGATATTCAAAATGCCATTCAGAGGCTGGAATAGTATCCGATTACATAGAAAGGCCTCTGCTGATTTACATTGGAATGAGTGGGACAGTTCTTTTCATAGGATTTGATGAGTTGTCTTTCCAGTGTATCCAACGGATAAGTGGGGATTTCCCATTTAGTTAACAGAAGATCTGTAATGTCATCTATACTTTATATGAAAATATTTTGAAGTCAATTATAAACTGTTATAAAAAGATAGTTACATTAATATTTCAAAGTAAGGATTTATGGGCCTTTTAATAATTTTCTCACTTTTAGGAGCTTGCATTCATCTTCGGGACCCTGAGCTTGCTTTGGCTATCGAATCTTGCTTAAAGGGACTTCTGCAAGCCTATTGTTGCCATAACCATGCTGATGAAAGAGTCCTTCAGGCACTGATGGAAAAGTTTTATTCACGAGGGACCTCACGGCCACAGATAATAGTTTCTGAGTTTCGGAATGAGATGTACGATGTAAGACACAGGTAAGGTATCACTAGTTAAGTGCCATTTCTGGAATTGCTTAATCATGTCCAAGATCAGAAAGAATTAAAAAAATTTTATGTTAACCAAATATGTAGTACTGACTTAATGAAATTTCATCAAGCTGCTTCTTTAATTTCAGCGTAGGCACTGGAGATGCATAGGTAAATAAGACCTGCTCCCTGGCCTTGAGCTCCTTACACGAGGTGTGTTGTGGGAGCCAGAACAGGGAGAGAGATGCAGTGTGGCATAGAACCAATGCTGAGGGAAGTGATACAGACCTAGGCAAATTAAGGGGTATGTGGGGGGTGTACTAACAAAGAGCTTTGACACTCATTACTCACGGTTCAACTCTCAAGGTGCTTTGCAGATCCCTTAAAGAACCGTGGTTGTTTTCTTTGATGACCGTAATAAACTTCAAGGGCCCAGTACCCAAACTGGCCTCTTTGCTAACTGCTGACTAGCTACTCACTTTACTTTTAAATATAATAACATATTTTCTAATTTAATCTTCAGCTTTGATAAAATTAGATCACAAAATGCAGATGTAGTTCAGATGAGAAAGTACACGTTAGATGTTAGTAGCTAGATTAGGGAAGAAATTCGAGAAAAGAGGACACAGGATTAGTCTCCTGAACTGATGAGTTTGTCTAGTGACAGACAAGGGTTAATTGCTTTGTGGGCAAATAGAATTCTATGTGCAAAACGTATGGTGGCACGGCATCATAAATTATTCTGCAAAAAAATAGCGTGTGCATTATGGATAGTAAGGGACAGATTAAAAGTGTTATTTAGGACAAAATCAATAAATCCTGTCACTTGAATGTAAGAAAACAAAAGAATTGAGGATGCCTTCCAGGTCTCTGGCTGGAGTGAGTGCCTAGCAGGTGTGTGCTTCAGGAGAAGTACAAGGAAAAAGTGGATTTGTCAAAAGAGGATAAGTCCTGTTTTGGAACTGTCCATTTGGAGCTTTTAGGCTAGGTATAAGGATTTGGGAGTTGGAGGTGAAGTGTTTTCTCAATCTGCAGAAAAATTTGACCCTACATTAGTTTCTAGCTTTGATTCCTGATTTCTAAGACCTGATAAAAGTGAAATTTCCAATGTGCTACCAGACAGCATTGCTTATGGTAAAAAATGACCCCTGACAGGTTAGTTGCATCTGAAGCGGGAGAACTCTGAACACCTGGTCTTCCAGCGTGGTGACTCGTAATTGGGCGTTTCCCTACGGGGACCTTGGAAACTGCCCCTGGGGGATGGCTATGAGAGATTGACTTCTGTGAGGAATATCCTCTTTCACTGGCACTGTCATTTGGGGACCAGGACCTTGGGTCCTGAACTGTCGGGATGGCTCCGTGAGCTGCTGTGAGGACTGCCATGAGTAGGAAAGCCTGGTGCTGCCCGACCGGCATGCTGTGTCCCCAGAGATTCCCCGGGGATTGTGGCTCCAGGCTCCTAGCAGCATAGCACATCCTGGGAGGTGGTGCAGAGTGAGAGCTACGTTTGTGGAGCCTGAGGTCACTTCTCAGAAGTAGGTGAATCCATGTGCTGAGAATGAGGGCCTCACCAGTTGGGTAGGTTTGGGAGAGTGAGAGAGGAAGCTGAACCAAAGTCTACTCAGGATTCAGACACCTGTGGTAGCTGCAGGATTTTTTATTTTTTAATAGGTTTGAGTAGAGAGAATGTATACTGTTGGATTAATACTGCATTAGAATTTTTTAGAGTGGGTAGGTGTTGCAGGAGAAGAGAGAAGCAGTTGAGAGTGCTGCTGGGAAAGTAGTTCATGACTGGCCATGCGGCTTTGGCTGGAGAAGGAAGCAAGTGAGGCCTGGGAGAAAACCTGTAGGTGGGCCGCAGGAAGTTAGCAGATTTGACAGGCATGGTCAGCCAGGAAGGCTGTAGCTCATGGTAACAGTGGGAAGTTAGAGTAATAGAGTGGCTCCAGAGTATGACAGAGTCCGTGTTTGCCTTTCGGAGTAGTTGGGTATTATGTTGAAGTTCAAGTTGGTGGGGTACTAGAGGAAGTTGGATGTTACTTTTAGGTGTTGACAGAGTATTGACAAGTTGGGTACATGTAACATTCTCTCAACTTTAGCTGCCTTACAGACGTTTTGGAGGGATGATTTTCTTGTGAAGAACTTTATCAGTATATATTGTGGTTCAAATGCTAAATTTTAAAATTGTCCATGTTATTTTAATGCAGAAAAGAACAGTGAAACACTATTGGAATATTAGAATGAATAAGGAATATTAGGCTCATATTGAGGAACCTCAACAGAGATTCCCCGGGAAAGTGCATAGCTTCCCAGGAGATACTCGGAGTAGTTTCCTTTCCTTTGCAGATGGCCTTGTTCCCTCTTTTCAGAGGAAATAGAGGATATGGAACTGCTTAGCATGCTAACCACCCACAACCTGGTCTGCATCTGTACGTCTTCTCCCACTCAACAGAGGAGATGCTCTTTCTCTCTAAAGCTGTTTATTAATCCCCGTAGGCTCTGAATTACATGCTTTCTTCCCTGATTTGTGAACCATTTCTTTTCATTACTTCAACTCTCTCCTGAACTTTAAATGTTCCTACTCCACTGACTTCTCTCCCCTTTAAACATCTTAGGTCAGTGGTTTTCCTCCTCCATCTTAAGAGCAAACTCACTGGGGCACCAGGGTGACTCAGTCGGTTGAGTACCTGACTCTTGATCTTGGTTCAGGTCATGAACTTACAGTTCACAGAGTCAAGCCCCATGTAGGGCTCTGCACTGACAGTACTGGCTCTCTCTCCACCCCTCCCCCCTGCTCGTACACTCCTTCAAAATAAATAAATAAACTTAAAGAAAAAAAATTCCTTTAAAGGGAGAGAGTAATATTATCAATCTCATATAGTTACTCTGAGGATTTAAGTGAGCTAATATTTATAATATTCTTAGAATGCCTAGCACATAATATAAACGTTTGCTGTTTAAATAAAATAAACCTATTACAAATGTTCTCAAATGTTATCAGATATTTTCCATTGTTATCTAGAGTCACACATTAAAAAGGCATATACATAAGGGGCGCCTGGGTAGCTCAGTCCATTCAGAGTCCAATTCTTGATTACATCTCAAGTCATGATCCCAGCGTCCCGGGATGGAGCCCTGCATCATCGGGCTGTGTGCTGGGCATGGAGCCTGCTTAGGATTCTCTCTCTGCCTCTCCCTCTGCCCTTCCCCCACGCGTACACTCATGCGCTCACTCTCTCTCATCTCTCAAAAATATATATATATGTATAAAAGTAAAGTTTGATAAGTTGATATTTCTATACTTTTGTGTTCTAGAGCTGCTTATCATCCAGACTTTCCAACAGTCTTGACTGCTTTAGAAATAGATAATGCAGTTGTTGCAAACAGCCTGATTGACATGAGAAGCATAGAGACGGTGCTTCTGATCAAAGTAAGATAAGATGTTTGCTGTATTTTGTATTATTTTTCAGTTTCCAGAATTGAAATTGGTTATATAAATTCCTGTTCCCCTTCTGTATTCTGGAGTTATTAATATGTTTTACCATGTGCTTTTACCTCATAGAACACTATAGAATAACATAGAACTGGGTGGTTTGTGCGTTTTCTGCCTGAGAACTTTTTTAACTTTTGGCTATTCCTCAGTAAATCATTTCACAAACACATATTATTTTGGTGAATGATGCTATAATTTTGTTTTTGTTTCTTTCTTTCTCGATTTGGTTGCCAGATCTGTTTTTTATTTACCTTTACAGATAAGTATGTTATTATTCTATTTTTTAAACAAATAGTCTATTTGATATTTCATGAGTTCTTTTTCTTAAAATTTTGAAAGTATCGTAAAATAAGTCAATATTTTTCATTTATGTATGTATTTTTATGTACTTGTTGGATTAAATCACCAAACTGTGTTTCATCTATTGACATAAATTTGCTGAGAAGGAACAAGGAAATTCAAAACAGAGATCTAACCAAAATAAGCATAGTAGAGTTTGTTTTTCTCATTATTGGAAATTGAGAAGTAATGGTGTCAGTAATTTAAATGTATATATAGTATATATGTTGCAAAGTAATACTGTAATTATTTGTGGGCTTGGCTCCCTCATATTTTAGAAGGATACTTGAGGGGCGCCTGGGTGGCTCAGTCAGGTGAGCATCCCTCTCTTGGTTTCCACTCAAGCCATGATCTTGTAGTTTCGTGATTTTAAGCCCCACGTGGGGCTCGGGCTGGCAGTGAGGAGCCTGCTTAGGATTCTCTCTCTCTCCCTCTTTCTCTGCCCCTTCCCCACTCATGCTGTTTCTGTCTCTCTTAAAATAAATAAATAAACTTAAAAAAAAAAAAAGAAAAGGATACTTGAAAGAAAATAATGAAGTCCTCTTGTCTGTCACTAGAGGTTGGCTAGGCCTCCATTAAGTCTAATCCCTTTTTTACTTCTCTCTAGGGCTTAAATATTTCTAAGCTTCCCCATGTAATTCAGTATACCAATCTTTTACTGTAATTTGCTGTTCACTCACATCTTTCCAGGCTGTAAAAGTCATTTAGAAAAGAAAAAGATTTGTATGAACTGATCTAAAATGAATATTCCCACATGAAAATGTACATAAAATAATTTTTAATTTTAAACGGATTAGAACTTAGTTTGTCATAAAGCATTGTTTACAATGCACTATGGTGTTCTTTTTTTTTTTTAATTTTTTTTTAACATTTATTTATTTTTGAGACAGAGAGACAGAGCATGAACAGGGGAGGGTCAGAGAGAGAGGGAGACACAGAATCTGAAACAGGCTCCAGGCTCTGAGCCATCAGCACAGAGCCTGATGCGGGGCTTGAAGTCACGAACCGCGAGATCATGACCTGAGCCGAAGTCGGACGCTGAACCGACTGAGCCACCCAGGCGCCCCTCTTTTTTTTTTTTTTAATGTTTGTTTATTTTTGAGAGATAGAGCAGGCACGTTTGAGCAGGGGAGGGGCAGAGAGAGAGGGAGACGGAATCTGAAGCAGGTTCCACCCTGTCAGCAGCACAAAGCCTGATGTGGGGTTCAAACTCACAAACTGTGAGATTATGACCTAAACTGAAGTTGGTCTCCCAACTGACTGAGTCACCCAGGCACCCCTACTATGGTGTTCTAAAGACTCTCAGTAGTTTTAATTCTTTGAATCTTGAGTTGTTTTTGAAATTCTTTTTTTTAACTTTCTGGAATGATTTTATTTATGTTTAAATAAAAATACTTGAATCTTATAATGATAGGTAGCATTTTGAAATTGTGCATCAGAAAGGCTATGGCATAATTTGAAAAATGTATTTATCCCTCTATTTTTTTAGAGTAATTCTGTAGCTCGTGCAGTAATGCAGTCTCAAAAGCCACCCAAGAATTGTAGAGAAGCGTTTACTGCTGATGGCGATCAGGTCTTTGCAGGACGTTACTATTCATCTGAAAATACAAGACCTAAATTCCTAAGCAAAGATGTGGATTCTGAGATAAGGTTAGTGTCAGTGCAAGCTTTACTGTGGTATTCTGACTGCTCCCTGTGGTATTCTGTCTGCGCCCTGCAGTGTGCTTCCTTTCATATTACTCTAGCAACAGTTATTTCAGGGAAGGATTGTGAATATTTTCGGGCTTCGAAGATCATTTAGCTGGATGTAGAATTCTGGGTTGATGGTTGTGTCCCATCATCACTTTGACAACAGTATTTTGGACGGAGAACACAAGTGTGTTCCCTTGACCAGCTGGTCTGCACATCGTTCACTGCCTGTCTGCATGGAGATGAGAGCTGAACCCAGAGTGTCCGTCAGCTACACCACTGTTCTGGCGTTCAGCTCTGACTCTGCTCAGTGAGCGTATAGGTGTGCTGGTTTACATTCTGGCTCAAGTTCCCTGTTAACATCTCTTACTGTATTTTGAGTTGCACTGTTCTAAAAGGATCAGTCGGCAGAATTAGAACATACATCTAGGAAAACAGAGCTTCCAGAAGAGACTAAGTGAGAAGTTGAATGACAAGCTAGTAAGTGTATTCAATGAGATGCACAAGCATGCAGAAAGGATTTTTGGTACCAAAAAGCCATGATTTTCCAAACTAATTCAGTTGATGAATTGATGGGTTTTGGAACTGAATTAGTGACCTGGAAAACCTTCAGTAGAAGAACTAAAAACTTAAGTAAAATAAATATCTAAGAAAATTGAGTAAAAGTGAAAGTATTCTAAGTAATTTATATATGTAGGGGAAATGAGAGTTTCGTCAAAATAGGTCTTGTTTTCAAATAATATTAGTCATTTTTATGTCGTGAGAGCAGCATAAAGAAAAATAGCTATAATAGATACCAGAACATTTGGTAAAACTTCTTTCTTAGCAACAGAGAAAAGTTGAATGACCAGCAACTTGGTGTCATGGCACTGAACGCACATTTTGTATTGACACCAAGTCTTTCTGATGGGATAGATGTGGGAATGTGCCAGTATAAATGTGACCTGTAAAGTGGTAAGTTTTTGTCCATTGTGCCATGACATTTAAATCAAGCCTTCCTGATTCTTAACTGGGTAAGACTAAATTATATGGTATTCAACAGACACAAGTGTAAAATATATAAAAATACTGTAGTGATGTTACTCTGTATGGCTCACACTTTTCTTTCAATAAAAATTGCCTCATGTATTTATGTCCCAAGTGTTAAAGAAAAAAAAAAAAAAGGATGACATTTTTGGAAAAGATTGTAAGTATGCCTCAGCAGCAAATTGGGATCTCTGATTCCAACAGTTTATTTATTTTATTTTATTTTTTTTGCTTTTGTGTATTCCGATATTTTAGTAATAAAGGTTTCGAGTTGATATTTGGCTTCAATTTTTAGCTAATGGTATTTGTACTAATGTGTAGTGGACACATCATTTGTTTTAAAAGTCAGGTGAACTGGGTTTTCAAAAATCGTTTCCCCTATTAAATAATATGGGAATCAATAAACTATTGATTGTAAATATGCGAAGTTCTGCGTATGATGTTCATTTAAATAAATCATACAGAGAAAGACAAATACTGTATGATTTCACTTACATGTGGAATCTTAAAAACAAAACAAACAAGCAAACAAAAGAAAACAAACTGATGCATAGATATGGAGAACAATCTGGTGGTTGAACAGTGTCTCTGCAGAGGGATGAGGGGTTGGGTGAAATAGAGGAAAGGGATTAAAAGGTACAGACTTCTAGTGGGAAAGTAAGTCATAGAGATGTATAGTATATTAATATTAATATGTTAACTTTGGTAACAGATGGCTGCTAGATTTTGTGGAGGTCACTTTATAATGTATATAAGTATTAAATCACTTTGTGGTACACCTGAAACTAATGTAATATTGCATGTAAACTACACCTCAATTTACAAAAAGAGAAAGAACAGCTAATAGCTTAAAAAAGCCAAGCTTAAAAAAAAAAAAAAAGACAGAAAGAGAATATACCAAGTTCTAATGATATTTAGATGACTTTTGTGTCATCTGTTTTGACCCAAACCAGTATATTTGCAAGTTTAAAAAAATTCATTAGTGTTTTTTAAATATAGAAAAGTATAAATTGGGAAACAAAAGTAGCTCATGATCCTGTTTCTCCATAGTCCTTATTGATATTTTAAAAAATAATTAGAAGAGGGGCACCTGGGTGGTGCAGTCATTTGAGCGTCTGACTCTTGATTTCGACTCAGGTCATGATCCCAGGGTCCTGGGATTGAACCCCACGCTCAGCATGGAGTCTGCTTAGGATTCTCTTTCTCTCTCTTTCCCTCCCCTGCCCACCCCCGCCCTCTGCTCACATGTATGCTCGCTTGCTCGCTCTCTCTCTCTCTCAAAAATAGATAGATAGATAGATAGATAGATAGATAGATAGGAAGGAAGGAAGGAAGGAAGGAAGGAAGGAAGGAAGAAATCTGTGCATATGGTGAGATAGTCCAAGAAAGAAAGAAAGAAAGAAAGGAAGAAAGAAAGAAAAAGAAAGGAAGGAATCTGTGCATATGGTGAGGTAGTCCAAACAGTGCAGAAAAGTATACAAAGTGAGACCATTCTCATCTCTCTTTCAAAAGTAAGGTAACAGTTTAACAGTTTCTTACACGTGTTTTCTTATATGTGTTCCCAAAATAGTTTGAATCCTTGTACGGTGACTTAAATTAGACATAATTCACATACTATAAAATTCACTGTATTTTAAAGCATACAGTTTAGAGATTTTTATTATATTCATAAGGTTGTGCAACCATCAGTGTAAGCTAATTCCTGAACGTTTTCTTTACACCAGAAGGAAAACCCATACCCATGAGCCGTTATTCCCCCATTCCCAAACCCCCTGGCAACCACTAATCCACTTTTGGGTTTGTCTTTATGAATTAGTCTGTTCTGGATGTTTCATATAAATGGAAACATACACTGTGCAACTTCTTGTGTCTGGCTTCTTCCACTTAAGTGTGAGCTGTGTGTAAGTATGCATATGGTTTCTGTATCTTGCTTTTTTTCTACTCAGTGTTAAATCTGGGCAGTCTTTCCATCTCAGCACATTTAGAACTACCTCTTGGTAGTTCCCCAGTAGTTAACCAGTTCCCCGTTGATGGACATGAGAGTTATTTGCCATTTTCTCTTCTAACAGTGCTGCAGTGAGAACACACATACATGGATCTTGGCATAGTTTTGAAAGTGTATAGCTTAAATTCTTAATAGCTAAGTAAAAAGATATGTGAATTTTTAAGTTAGTTAATAGCTGTTGCCAAATGACTGTAATGGATGTATTACTATACGAGTAATGCTTTGATTTTAAATATTTAATAATATTAAACAATACTAACATTTTTAATATGTACAATATTAAGTGAGCTCTAATAGTTATTAAAATAGATAATTCAACACTTTCATTTTATTTTTATGTAAGTTGACCATTTAATAGTGATTGCTAGATGACTCCAGAAAGATTCTCCAGTTTCCCATCATATTAGGAATACATGAAGGGTGCTTCTCTATACCCTCGTCAGCTCATCACTGACAGATTCCTGTTGATGAAAAATGGCTCTGGAATTTAAGTGAAGAGATTATAATTTATTTCAGTTTCATAATGAACAGAGTGGCTTAACAGGGAAAGGGTTTTAAGTTTTAAGTACAGGTACTGACTTGGTTTGATTACCCCCGTGTGGTTTCCCATGATGAAAGTACAAAGCAAGGAGCAAAAGAAATTGTAAATTAACTCTCAGAATAATTCCATTGCAGTAACTGCTTACATACAAGATCATTAAAAAAAAATGTACCTGTAGGTTTTTGAATTTTCAAAGTATTTTAACAGCTTAAATATAATTTTCCAAAGTTTATTTTTCAAATTTATTCTTTCCTTTGTTCTTTAAAACAGATATCGCATGTATACTTACTCTGCCAGGCCCTGATTGAGGCACAAGACATGGCACAAAATAAAGAACAAGAAATTCCCCATCCTGGAGCTTACTATTAGGAAGGGGGAGATAGACTAGATGAATACTGTAACTAGGCCAAGTGTTATGGAGACAAACACAGCAGAGTGAGGGCTGCAGACCGAGGAGTGTACTACTTTGGCGGTTCCGGGGCGTGTGTGTATCCCACACAAACCACGTGCACGTGCTCGCACATTTCATTTAGTAGCACAGGTTTTTCGCTCCGTGGAAAAATTAATTAAAAACTAAGGAGGAATACTGTATGAAAGTATGTAACAGAATTCGCCCTCCCCTGCAAAAAAAAGTTGTATAATTTAGCCGATTTGTTCATATAAATTTTGTTGATTGCTTAAGTTTATTCTAAATATGCAGGAAATTGTTTAATAACAATATTATTGTTATTTCATCGGTGCTTATTTCTGTGCTTATTTCATCGGTTTTTATTTTTGTTTTAGACTCTAGGTTTCAGAGTTTGTTTACTTGGTAAATATTTTGGTTTTTTAGCAAAGTTACTGTTAATAAAGGTCTAGATTTACATATGATAAAACAAATATTTCTTACTAATCTTGAGGAACCATCTTAAGTTTTTATATCTGGCCCCATTTTGACCAGGAATACCATCATTATTTTCCTTCTTTCTTCATTTTCATCATTCATTCGGCTAACATTTATTGAGTCGTTTTCTAATTTTGCGGATTCTGGCAAGGTAGTGCAGTTAGAATATTTCATCAAATTTTTTTTTTTTAACGTTTATTTATTTTTGAGACAGGGAGAGACAGAGCATGAACAGGGGAGGGTCAGAGAGAGGGAGACACAGAATCTGAAACAGGCTCCAGGCTCTGAGCTGTCAGCACAGAGCCCGACGTGGGGCTCGAACCCACGGACTGCGAGATCGTGACCTGAGCCGAAGTCGGACGCTTAACCAACTGAGCCACCCAGGCGCCCCAGAATATTTCATCAAATTTAAGCTGCTCTGTCATTAAAAAAGTAAAAGTGCTGTTATGTCAACCATGGAATGGAAGGTGATTTCGGAGATGCTAAAATGTGGGAAACATATGCATCTTATCAATTCGGGACCAGTTTTTAACTGCAAAGGTGGTTCTCTCCCACCAGGCACACGATTTTGGGAGATAGGTGCTTGGGTCAGTGAGGCAGGAAGAGGTGACTTCTGAAGACAGTGACCACTGTCACGGAGACGCTTTAAGACACTTTATAGCTTTGGCCTCTACTTGCTTTTCCCTCCATCCCTTTTCATTGTCTTCTCTCCATCCCTCTCACTCCCACACATTCAGAGCATTCATCTACCAGCAGTAAAGGTTGAGCTGTTGGGTTTATGTTTCACTGCTCTGTGCTTCTGTGTCTGTCCTTCTGTCTTCTCTCCTAGTTGGTCCAACTGAGGAAAGCTTTAGAGAACACAGTTCAGTTGTCTCCCAGACTCACTCCTCTGTTTCCATAGTTCTGTGGATGTAAAGTGTCCTGTTCGCATTTTAATGTTACAGCTTATTTCCTGATTTTTCTTTCCTTTTAGTTTGATTCCTTCACATCAAAATTCTGTTTCCACTTCTGCCTGTCACTGTGCATGATGTGTGCCACACAAATCACGTCAAAAATATTTCTTAATGAAGTAAGAGAAATATGACTAGTTTAGATGTCTTTTGAAATCTCTGTATTTTCATGTTATTAATAACTTGGTAGGAATATAGAACTGGTTTAACTGGATAGAGTTTTGCAAATAAACTATCACAAATAAGCTCTCCTTTGTAAAGATCTAAAGTGTTTGTAATATTCAGAAACAGATGTGAGGTGTTTTTTTATCCTCTTGTTTGTGTCTAGTGACTTGGAGAATGAAGTTGAAAATAAGAAGGCTCAGATACTAAATCTTCAGCAACATTTGTCTACCCTTGAAAAGGACATTAAACGCAATGAAGAATTTCTTAGAAGGCGCCAAATACATTATAGAGAGTTAAAGGTAAGGAAAAAAATGTCCTTTTGTTTTGCTCAACTTACTCACTTCCAAGTTTTGAGTTTTTTTTAATGTTTTACTTATTCTTGAGAGAGAGAGAGAGAGAGACAGAGCATGAGCAAGGGTGGGACAGAGAGAGAGAGGGACACAGAATCCAAAGCAGCTCCAGGCTCTGAGCTGTCAGCACAGAGCCTGATGCGGGGCTTGAACTCATGAGCCATGAGATCATGACCTGAGCCAAAGTCAGACGCTCAACGGACTGAGCCACCCAGACACCTCCCCCGCTTTTTTTTAAATGACTTCCAAGTTATTTTTAAGAGCCTACCATTTATTTAGTTAGAGGAGCAGTTCACAAACTTTTTGGCCTCAAGCCCCTTTACAGCCCTAAAAAAGCTTTCATTTATATGGTTTTACCTAATTATTAAAAATTAAAACAAACTTTAAGAATATTTATCGGTTCACAAACACACAAAAAAAACCAAAACTCATTATGGGGTGCCTCAGTGGCTCAGTTGGTCAAGCGTCCAGCTCTTGATTTTGGCTCAGGTTGTGATCTCATGGTTCGTGAGTTTGAGCCTGCGTTGGGCTCTGTGCTGACAGCTGTCAGCACTGCTAGGGATTCTCTGTCCACCCCCCCCCCCCCCCCCCCCTCCCCCTGTCCATTCTCACTCTTGTCCAAAATAAATAAAAAAAAAAAAATAAAAAAAAAAAAAAAAACTATGTGTTCACAAAAATAATGTTTTGATGGAGAATAGCTATATTTTTCCAAAACCAAAAATATTGAGAAACTTGACATTTTTATATTTTTGTAAACCTCTAATATCTGGCTTGATAAAACTCAACTGAATCATCACATCAGCTTCTGCAGTCAGTCTCTTGCAGTAATTACCCATCATATATTTGTAAACCTTTTGCACACTCGTGAGAAAGTGATAGTAAAAAGGGTGAATAATGTAGTGTTTTTGTGAAAATAGTTTTGACCTCATGACCCCTTGAAAGAATCTCAGAAGCACCAGGGCATGCTTGGATTGTACTTTGTGAAGCAGCGTATTGAAGTAATCTTGCCATAACCTCCACCTTTCAGAAAAGGGTTTTCTCAATAGGGTCAACACTGTCATCATTTTAACGCTAAGGAGGAGTGTTTACATCCTTTTTTCATGGGACTGGATTAGCAATAAGGATGATCGTGACAGACTTTATACGCAACTTCCTTTTGTTCATTCAATACTAATGTGTCTCTGTCATTTGCCACAAAATCCTCTGTAACAAAAGCAGAGTAAGGACTTTGTGGATTAATACATCCTTTCTGGGGGGCCCTTCCTTCCTTCCTTCCTTCCTTCCTTCCTTCCTTCCTTTGTCTACACCCAATGTGGGGGCTCGAACTCACAGCCCTGTGATCTGGAGTCGTGTGCTCTACCAACTGAGCCAGCCAGATGCCTGTTTCATTTATTTTATGTTACTAAAATCGAAATACTTTTCTTTCAGGTAAAAATAACAGAAAGTATTTCTGAAATTCGGGAGCTTGAGAATATAGAAGAACACCAGTCTGTAGATATCGCAACGTTGGTAAGATTCTTTTCCTTGATTTACATGTAATGTTAAAATACAAAACTGTCAGGGGCGCCTGGGTGGCTCCGTTGGTTAAGCGTCCGACTTTGGCTCAGGTCATGATCTTGCGGTTCGTGGGTTCGAGCCCCACATTGGGCTCTGTGCTGAGAGCTAAGAGCCTGGAGCCTGCTTCATATTCCATGTCTCCCTCTGTCTCTGCCCCTCTCCCGCTCACACTGTCTCTCTCTCTCTCTCTCTCTCTCTCTCTGTCTCTCAAAAATAAATAAAAAATGTTAAAAAAATTAAAAATAAAATGAAATACAAAGCTGTCATTTAGGTTAATAACATCTACTCTAAGCTTTTTTTAAAATCCTTTATATTATGCTACCTTTTATAATTGCTATCTTTATTTCCAAATAAGGTCAACACTACCTGGCTTGTAGCATTCAAGTTCCTTAATGTTTTGTATGTGCAACTTGCATGCATGATAATTGATTTTGTCTTCTACTACATGTAATAAAGCTATCAAAACTTGAACAGCATGCTTCTAAACAGTGGCCTTTCAAACCAGACTGCCTAGCATAGTTTTGTTCAGAGTTAATCAGTATTAATATTAATGGATATCTTTTAGTCAGTTGCAGTTGGTCTCTTCATTGTTGAGGTTTTTTCCCCTAAGAAATTGGTTCTCATTTTATCACACATTTGTTAGTCTTTTATTTTTCAGACAACTGTTTATTACATTCAGCTTAGCTTCTCTAAGTTACAGTAAGCAGTGCAGTAGATAGATTACCGTCTTGTTAAAATGAATAAATGTTTGGGGCGCCTGGGTGGCTCAGTCGGTTAAGTCGGTTAAGCTCAGTTCGGCTCAGGTCATGATCTCGCGGTCTGTGAGTTCGAGCCCCACGTCGGGCTCTGTGCTGACAGCTCAGAGCCTGGAGCCTGTTTCAATTCTGTGTCTCCCTCTCTCTGACCCTCCCCCGTTCATGCTCTGTCTCTCTCTGTGTCAAAAATAAATAAACGTTAAAAAAAAAAAATTAAAAAAAAAAAAGAATAAATGTTTATTGAATGTCCACTCTGCACCAGGCACCATATTAAGTGCTGGGGGATATAACAGTGAACCAGACAGATAAAGTCCTGGCACTGATGGAGCTTTAAGCTAATGAGTTATTTGTCTTCGTTTTTTATTAGTGATCTTATTCTCCATTTTTTATTTTTCTGCTTTAATTCCTTAGGTTTCTTAAAGGTATGGGCTATGTCTTATTTTTGTTTACTCAGTATCTAACATATTGTCTAGCACATGATAAATATGTATGTACACTGCGTTTTGAAAGAAAAAGTAACTAGATAAAATAAATCTTACTTATGATTATGACCTCAAGCACAGTATAGTTTCACTTGTCTCCCATATGTAGTCTTTCTTACTGTTGAATCATTTTCTACTTTCTGATTTACCACCAAGGGTATGAAAATTTGCTAGTGCTCTTTGTATTTGTCTTTCACTGGATCGCCTGGAGCCTGTAGTTTCTCTTCTCTCAGAATCATTTGCACTGTTTTTCTGTTTCATACTTAAGTATTTTAATTAACTCCTTACGTTCTATAAATGTGACCAGGAAGATGAAGCTCAAGAAAATAAAATCAAAATGAAAATGGTTGAGAAAAATATGGAACAACAAAAAGAAAATATGGAACATCTTAAAAATCTGAAAATAGAAGCAGAAAACAAGTATGATGCGATTAAACAGAAAATTAACCAGCTATCAGACCTAGCAGAACCACTTAAGGTATGTTACTGTTACTCTGTTGTTATATGTGTATTTTATGTTTCAGCAGTGTATCCACACTGTACTTACTAGGTACCGCCCTAACAGAATTTATGGTTAAATGTAAATGCAACCAAATAAAATGGGATACAAACCAAATTTTCATCAGTAGGCCAATTAGAATTAAACACTTCTGTTCATGTCTTTAGGAAAATAAGTTGCTAAAAATTTCTGTTTCTCCTAGATTACAGCTTTTGTTTCCTCTTTATTTTGTGATGATTTTTTTTTTCTTCCTTGTTTAGAACCAGAAGCAGGGATATCTTGTCCATCCACCCTGCTTCTGTGCTCACCTACTCTGTTGTCTCTCTTGGCTTTCCTTCAGTAATTCAAGGATTAGTTGTATAAAAATAGTTACAGATTAGGGGCGCCTGGGTGGCTCAGTCGGTTGAGCATCTGACTTCGGCTCAGGTCATGATCTCACAGGTTGTGAGTTCGAGCCCCGCATTGGGCTCTGGCCTGACAGCTCAGAGCCTGGATCCTGCTTCAGATTCTGTGTCTCCTTCTCTCTCTGCCCCTCCCCACTCACGCTATCTCTCTCTCTCTCAAAAATAAACATTGTTATTTTTTTAAAGTGGTACCTGGGTGGCTCAGTTTGTTAAGTGTCAGACTTCAGCTCAGGTCATGATCTCACAGTTCATGAGTTAATTCGAGCCCCATGTTGGGCTCTGTGCTGACAGCTCAGAGCCTGGAGCCTGCTGCAGATTCTGTGTCTCCCCCTCTCTCTGTCCCTCCCATGCTCATGGTGTCTCAATAATAAATAAATGCTAAAAAAAATTTTTTTTTTTAAAGTTGTAGATTAGATTTAAAAGCCAACTTGAAATGGCATGCTACTAAATTCTTGTTTATTGACATGTTTCTATTATGTTCCAGGCTGAATTAAACTGGTCTTTTTTAAAAAAAACTTTTTTTTTTTTTTTTTTAAACACATGCTCTTTGAAACCAAATTTAGGGAAATAAAATTATTTAACAATTAAATAGTATACCTTTCCCTGTTTAGCTTAGTTATCAATAGATTATTGTCATTATCATTTTTACAAATAGCTCGATTGTTCTCAGAACTTTAAATGTTATTTATAAGAGTCTGAGAAGAAGGAATAGCGTATTTTAAGAGGCCGAGGCATCTTGGGTGCCTGGGTGGGCCAGTTGATTAAGTGTCCAACTCTTGGTTTCTGCTCAGGTCATGATCTCACGAACTGTGAGCTGAGAGCACAGAACGTGCTTGGGATTTTCTCCCTCTCTCTCTGCCCCTTTCCTGCTCAGGCTCTCTCTCTCCTTTTCAAAATAAATAAGCTTAAAAAAAAGAATCTGAAGGGGGTATGCTGAATCAAAATGGATTTAGGTATTTTAATAGTTTAAAAGAATTGTGCATGTAAGGTTTACTCTACTTGTCTCCGTTGAAAATTTTGGAAGACCTCACTTAGAGTTGGGAGAATATTAAAGGAAGGTGCAGCATGTGCTGCCTGCAAACACCCTGTTTGCGGTGGTCTCTCTGGAGATGCTGCCCAGGAGCTGGGGTCCTGCCTGCCTCTGTAACCCAGGGTGGCTTAACTCTTTTCTGTTTGCGATACGAATGAAAAATCGGAAAACAGACTGATAAGTTAACTGATGAAGAAGGATATAAAGTTTAAATATTAAAATTGTGAGGAAGAGAAATGTATTAAAGATAATATTGAGGAAAATAATTAAGAAAGCATTTGCTACATACAGGAAATAAGAAAAAGGCAAAAGGATAAAAAAAGACAAAATTAGTTTTTAAAAGAAAATGATAAGAAGGAGTAAGATAAATATTAAAATCATCAAGAATAGACTAGGTAGAATTCAGAATTCAGGAATTAGAACAATGAAGTTACAACAAAAGTAAGATTAAAAAAATATTTTAAATGGGTAAGGGATTGAACAAGGTGACTTAAAATCAAAATGATGAAATATGTTAATCTAGAAAAAGTAAAATTGCACCTAAATTATTCATCCCAGACAACTTAAAATTCAAAACAAGAAATGAAGAAGAGTAAGCTGTATTCTGTTCTTGTAGGTATCTATCTCTAGGCTAATGCAACTCCTGGGATTGGGAGTTTGAATAAGTTTAAGAGCAGAAAATATGGGCAGAACGCAGTAAAGATTCTTGATCTTAGCTCTTTGCCCTGGCTGCAAATAACTGAAAGCCAGGAGGCGAGTCCTTCGGTGAACTTGCATGCAGTCAGCTGGTAGCCAGGAGGCTTTTCCTCCTCAGTATCATGTCACGTTAGCCATCAGTAATGGCAGGACCAACAGGATATGGCTAACAAAATAATTTAATTCCTGAGACACTGCCATCGTGATATATTAGCAGCTTCGAGATGTCATCTGCTTGCTTGTAGGACAGTTGTTCGTTTTGTGTCAAGGGTGGTGAGGGGTAAAGTACTCTGTTTAGATATATAGTCATGAAATTTTGGTATAAGGAATATTTTTCTCATTTTAAACAGTCTGTTTTGATTTACACTGCAAATTTGATGCTTCAGTTTTAGTTGCAAGTTAAATTTGTCAGACAAGGAGTGTGGCCCACATCGAGCCTACAAAGGTAGATGGTCTGCATTATTGGAGTAGGAGGCTCTCGGTTTCCGATATAGGGAGTTTATTTGGATCAAGGGTGACTGTACTTTTAAATATTCTAAAGTAAGAGGCACCCGGATAGCTCAGTTGGTTGAGCGTCTGACTGCGGCTCAGGTCATGATCTCGCAGTTCGTGTCTTGGAGCCCCACATCAGGCTTGTTGCTCTCAGCACAGAGCCTGCTTCAGATCTTCTGTCCCCCTCTCTCTCTGTCCCTCCCCCACTCGTACTCTTTCTCTCAAAAATAAATAAAACATTACCAAAAAATTCCACCTGGGTGGGCTAGTCGGTTAAGCATCCCACTTCAGCTCAGGTCACTTTGATCTCACAGTTTGTGAGTTTGGAAACCCGTGTCGGGCTCTGTGCTGACTTAGAACCTGGAAGCTGCTTAGGGTTCTGTGTCTCCCTCTTTCTCTGCTGCTCCCCTACTCATGCTCTTTCTCTCTCTCTCTCTCTGAAAAATACATATTTAAAAAAAAACAAATAAAATTTAAAAATTATAAGATAATATTTCATAGGTTTTTAAAACCTCATAATTAATATAGATTTATATGAAGCAAGTGGCAGTAATAATGCTGTAGCAGTTTGTCCAATGTTGCCGAATAAAACTGGTTACTTAGACATCCAAGAGAATGACATTTTTTGAGGATTATGTTCCTTCTATCACCCCAGCCTATTTTTAAAAGGCTGTAACTTCTTAAAGCTTAGAAATGCTATAGGTTTAGGGCTACATCAGCCTTTAATTTTAGACCTAATCCCTCCTAGTTCTCATCTAACCCAGGGTGAATGTTAACTGACTGTTCAAATCTCTTGATCTTCATGTCATCAATAAGATGAAATGAAATAAAATACTCTCTTGGTTCCCTTTTAGTTTTAAATGTGATGGTATCTAGGACATAAATTTATTAAGTACATAAGAGAAGTCTGTTATGATAAGTGTGGAGAAAGGGAGAGTAACATCGTATGAGTTTCTTTTCATCCTGTTTTATGAGTTAAGTGTGTAACTTTCCACAGTTGCCAGGAGGGAAGATTAACCAGCACAAACGTGGCCTGATCTAGACAGTTTGTTTGGATCAAGGGTGATTCTGCTTTTAAAAATTCCAAGATAAGGGGCTCCTGGGTGGCTCAGTTGGTTGAGCGTCTGACTTTGACTCAAGTCATGATCTTGCAGTTGGTGAGTTTGAACCCCACATCAGGCTTGTTGCTTTTAGTGCAGAGCCTGCTTCAGATCTTCTGTCCCCCTCTCTCTCTGTCCCTCCCCGACTTGTGCTCTTTCTCTCAAAAATAAATAAAACATTAAAAAAAAAATTATGGGTGCCTGGGTGGCTCAGTTGGTTAAGCATCCGACTTCAGCTCAGGTCACTTTGATCTCATGGTCATTTTACCCCTCTGGCTCCCTGAAGCAAATATGGGGACTGTTTCAAAGTTCCTACCACAAATGATTAGAAAACTTAGCATTCAACCATCCTCTTTCATAAGTTACTCTATTTTCTAATTGTAATGTCTCCTACTACATAAAACAAAAATTCAGATAAACTGCTTGAAGTAAATGAACAGCTTATCTCCATCCTCCGTGGAAGTTTTACTAGAACTCTTATAATCAGACATCTACCATGGGTGATAGTTATTCAGCAGTGTGAACAAGATGCAGTAAATTGTGCTCTTATGATGGAGGGTAGCCTAAATCCTGCATTATATGGGGCAAATGTTTTCAATTTTTAAGATATTTCACAAGTTCTTTTCCTTTTTGGGATACTTCCACATATTCTGTCTTTCATGATGCTGTTATTGCTGTCTTAGTTTGTGTTTTTTCTCTGTTTATAACTGTCACTCTTGAGGCTGACCATGATAATCACAGTGTGTATGACCAATGCTGGGCCCAAAAATCAAACCAACAACTGAGTGGAGTTTAATTTGGTGGTTCTTAAAATCAGGATATTAAAAAACAACAACAACAACATTTTATTGAGATATAATTGATGTATAGTAAATACACATGTAAGTGTACAGTTTGATAAGTTTTGACGTGTATAAGTTTTGACGTGTATAATTGTGACACAATTAGAGAAAGGAACGTGTCCTTCACACTCACAAGTTTCCCCATGTCCATTTGTCATCTCTCTCTCCTTACCCGTCCCCCTTGTCCCAATTACCAATCTGCTTACTATTTCTGTATAATTTCTGTGTAATTCTACACATTTTGTAGAATTATATATAAGGGAATCACACATTATGTACTCTTAATTTTTGGTGGGTTTGACCTTTTTCAGAACATAACATACTGTCTAGCACATAATGTCTATACTATGGTTTGAAAGTGAATAAAATAAAAATTATTCTTTTTGACTATGATATTCATATTTTACTTGAATCAGTAATTCACTCCTTTGTATTGCTGAGTAGTATTCCATTGTATTTGATATATCATTTTTTATTCATTTACTTATTGATGGACCATATGGGTGTCCAGTTTGGGAGCTATTACAATGAGGAATAGTGTAGAAGTCTTTGTATATCAAACTAAATGAAAACACTGTCTGCCAGTCTGAACTTTCTTTTGGTGGTTCTTAAATCAAGAGCCATTTTAAAAATTGAGATTCATGGATTCCAGGCCAACTAAAATAAAATCTCCAGAGGTGAGTTCTGGAAACCTGTGTATTTTTTAAAATGTCCAAATTGACTAGAATGTAATCTGTTAAGAGAGCTGCCATAATTAATGGCTGTGTGCATATATCATCTTCTAAAATCTTTCACCAATCTACACATTCTCTGAAGAAATTGCATGTTATATGTATAAGGCATATAAGGCATCCCCTAATATAAGGCACATTTCCATTTTCACAATAACCAGGGAGAATGTGTTTTGGCCACCATTCACATGAATTATGAGGGGGAGTAAGTAAATGCAAACTTAATGACAATCAGTTTATTAACTTTTAGCTATACGTGAATTCAGAATCACGTAAGTGTTATATTTAATGTTTAGAAATACTAGAAATACTGCTTGGTTTGTGTTCACATTTCATGAACTACTTTTATGTAACTTTTCACATGTGTCCTCAACCTTGACATCTTTATCATGACAGAGCTATATTTTGAGTAATTACAGTAGTTGAGTAACACATTTTTCTAGAGCTCCTGATCTCCTCTTTCATCTGTATTATTTTACAAATAGTACTTTTGAAAATGAGTCTTTTAATTTACAAACAGTAAAACTCACTCTTTGGGCGTACACTTAACGTATTTTGACAATCCAGAATTGTGTACCTAACACCTCAAGATATAGAACAGTTCTGTCGTCCTCCTCAAAATTCCCTTCTTTTGCCCCTTTCTAGTTAAACCTCCCCCACCCTTAACCTCTGGCAGTCATGTTCTCCATCGTTATTGATTTACCTTTTACATAACATCATATAAATGGAATCATATGGTCTGTAATCTTTTGAGCCTGGCTTCTTTCATGTAATGTAGTGTATTTGAAATGTATATGGATGTACCACAGCTTGCTTATCCATTCACCTCTTAAAGGACATTTGGATGGTTCCAGTTTTGATGGTTATGAAGAAAGCTGCTTATTATAAACCTTCAAGTGTAGGTTTTTATGTGAAATGAAGTTTTCATTTCTCTTGGTTAAATACCTAGGTGTGGGATTGCTGTTAAAAGCCATAATCATCTAGTTTTTCTTTTTCTTTTTTCATTAATATGGAGAATAATATTGATTTTATTTTGCCAGCTATTAAACAAAGCTTGGCAAACCCTACATGATCATAATTATTTTCCTTTTTATAAATGATTCAATTCTATTTGCCAAAAATTTAGTGAAGATTTTTTTTAAAGTTTTTACTTAAATCCCAGTTAGCATAGAGTGTAATATTAGTTTCAGGTATATAGTATAGTGATTCAACACTTCATACAACACCTGGTGCTCATCATGACAAGTGCACTCCTTTAACACCTATAATCATCCCCCACCCACCTCCCACCCTTCTGGTAACCATAAGTTGTTCTCGTAATTAAGAGGCTGTTTCTTGATTTCCCTCTCCCCCCACCCCACCTTTGCTCATTTGTTTTGTTTCTTAAATACCACATATGAGTGAAATCATATGGTATTTGTATTTCTCTGACTTATTTCACTTATCATAATAATACTGTCTAGCTCCATCCTTGTCATTGCAAATAGCAGGATTTCATTCCTTTTTTATGATTAATAATAGTCCATTAGTCCACTGTATATGCATATATGTATGTATATACATATACGTAAAAATATCTCACAGCCTCTTGAAGAGTTTTGACCCATGTTTATTCATTAGTCTTTGATTTTCTGTGATATGTTTGACTTTTTTTATTATGGCTATATTGGCCTTATTAATTTTTTTAATGTTTATTTTTGAGAGAGAGAGCAAGCAAGCGAGCATGAGTGGGGGAGGGGCAGAGAGAGAGGGAGACAGAGTCCAAAGCAGATTCTGCACTGTCAACACAAAGCCTGATACAGGGCTTTAACTCACAAACTGAAATCATGACCTGAGCCAAAGTTGGATGCCCAACTGAGTGACCCTGGTTCCCCTATAAGTGGCCTTATTGAGTGAGTTTAGAAGTGTTCCCCTTCCCTCTTCTGAAAGTTTTTGTAGATTTGGAATTACTTCTTTTTCACATGTTTAATAGAATTTACCAGCAAAGCTATCTTGGCCTGTAATTTTCTTTGTGGACAGTAGTTTCTTTATGAATTCAATTTCCTTAGTTGATACTGAGCTATTTAAGTTTTCTACTTAGGGACTATATTGTTTCATTGACATTTATCACATGTATTGAACATGTAGTTCATAATTTTTCCTTTTTGTCCTTTATAAATCTGAACAACAGAGAGAAAATAGACTAAACCAAAAAAAAAAAGATTGAAAGATAAATAATGCTTTAAAGACCTGTGAAATTATATAAAAAAGATATCTGACATTTGTATCATTGGAGTCCCAGAATGAGAGGGCAAAGAGGACAGGGCTGAAAAAGTACTCCAAGAAAGAATAACCACACTCCTCTCAAATTTGGCAAAAAGTCTGAATTTACAGATTAAGAAAGTGAGTGAACTCCAAACAAGATAAACCCAAAATAATCCACCATAAAACACATAATAGTCAAACTTCTGAAAGCTAAAGACAAAAAAAAAAAAAGTCTTAAAAGCAGCAAGAGAGAAACATCACCTATATGGGAAAAAACACTATTTGAATGATAGCCGATTTCTCAACAGAAACCATAGAGACCATATGGAAGTAGCACATTTTCAAGTATTGAATGAAGACACCAGCCAACCCAAAATCTAAGTCCAGCATAAATATCTTCCAGCAGTTAAAGAAAAATTGAAACATTTTCAGATGAAGGGTAACTTAGAGAATTTGTTGCCAGCAGACTTGTTTTAACAGAATGGCTCAAAGTTCTCTAAATAGAGAGAAAACAATAAAAGAAGGAATTTTGGAACACCAAGAAAGAAGAAAAACAAGTTAAACATACAGCCAAATTCAGTAGCCTTTTTCTTCTTTTCTTGAATTTTTAAAATGTTCAGAAAGCAAATGAAATTATAATATCTGAGATGATTTTAAAATATGTAGAGGAAAGGGGCGCCTGGGTGGCTCAGTTGGTTAAGCGTCCGACTTCGGCTCAGGTTGTGATCTCATGGTCTGTGAGTTCAAGCCCCGCGTCGGGCTCTGTGCCGACAGCTCAGAGCCTGGAGCCTGTTTCAGATTCTGTGTCTCCCTCTCTCTGACCCTCCCCCATTCATGCTCTGTCTCTATCTCAAAGGTAAATAAACGTTAAAAAATAATAAAAATAAAAATAAATAAAATAAAATATGTAGAGGAAATATTTAAGACAATTATATTAAAATAAGGAAGCCTGAAAAGCTGGAAAGGAAGATTTATCAAACTGGTAAAATTATGACTTGTAGACTATGTTGTGGAATATATATAATATAAATATATAATACCTGGAACAACCACTAAAAAAGCTGTACACAGAGATACACTCAAACGTACTAAAGACAAATCAAAGCAGGATTCTAAAAAATGTTTAAGTAACCCACATGAGGCAGGAAAAAGAAGTTAAAAAAATGAAATCACAGATTTAAGCCCTGATGTATGAATAATTACACTAAATGTAAATGGCCTAAATAAATCGTTGAAATACACATATGGGCAGATTAGGTCAAAAACATGACCAGACTATAAGTCTATTCAAATGTAACCTATAGACAGGTTGAAAATAAATAAATGGAAGTTTATATATCTTGCAAATGATAATCAAATGAAAGCAGGAACACCTATATTAAAATCTGATAAGGTACACTTCAAAATAAAATTACTAGAGGTAGAGAAGGACATCATATAATGACAAAAGGGTTAATCCACCAAGAATACATAGCAATCCTAAATGTATGCAACAAACAGCAGAGCTGCACCAACCAGATGAGCTGCAACATGTGACAGAATTCCCTCAACAATTGATAGGGCAGAAAATCAATAAGGATTTAGAAAACTGAACAGCACCATCAAACTACAGGACCTAATCAATGCTTAAGAGAAGACTACCAACAACAGTAGAATACACCTTATTTTCAAGTGCCTGTTTCATGTATACCAAGATAGATCATCTCCTGGGCCATTAAAAACAAAACAAAACAAACCAAAAATCCCAACAATTTAAAAGAATTGAAATTATATAGTGTGTTTCCTAATCACTATAGTGTGTTTCCCTCACTTCTATTCATACACTTGGATATGAGCTCTGACACTTGGCTCTGCAAGCAATATAACCCTGTCCACTTTGTTGAGTTGTCAGTTAGTTTTATACCTATGCTGGCAGTTTTTTCAAAACAGTCTTTTCTTTATAGATTATTTTGGCTTTATTCAAACAGGATGAATTAAACCTTGCTGATTCTGAAGTGGATAATCAAAAACGAGGGAAGCGGCATTATGAAGAAAAGCAGAAGGAGCACTTGGATACTTTAAATAAAAAGAAACGAGAACTGGATATGAAAGAAAAAGAACTGGAGGTTATCCATCATTTTTCTTTTATGTTTTGTTTATAACCTTAGTCACAGCTGTTCAGGTGTTTTCCTTAATGTCAGATTTCCAAACATAGACCAGCAGTCCGATGACTGTCCACTTCATGTAGCATAACAGGTGCTTCAGTGAATCAAGGAAAGGAATAGTCTTGGAAACTCTCAGGGTGTGGACACTGAAACAGACCACCTACCACAAAGAGGACTTTGGCTTGGTCTGCAAGGCTGATCTCCTGCCTCTTGAGTGATTTGGAAAATGACTCGCACTCAGCTAACACAGCTCCTTAAATGCCCAGCTTGGCAAGTGTTTAGCAGCTTTATGTCAGAAAAAGGCACCTCTTCCTTTGGGTGTGGGCTGGGCTGGAATTCAGCCCCTACTTACTACATACCCTTGTTAACAGCTGTCAGCAGCAGCCCTGTTCTGCTTTTAGAGAAGCTGAGGGCACTGTTGCTCTAACTAGAAGAGATAAATTCTAACTTTTCTTAGGAGAACGCTTAAATTCTGATCTATTATCTTACTTGTTTATGACTTATTATATGGAATGTTATGAATATAAACTACTATGTAAAAGTGCTTTGGGTTTTTTATTTATGAATACAAAGATCTTTTTCTTTGTGTTTTCACTACCATTTGGTGTTCAGAGGCCATCCTAAAACATACAGAAAGCTGTCTGACCTCACTCATAAAAATGCCAAACTTTTCATTACTGTTACTTGAAATTTGTTTCCCTAGGAACATATGGAGCTCTTATAAATTATTAAAGTCATGTATAGTAATGCAATTTTCTGTTGAAGATTTATAATGAGTCTAGACTAGTCTCAATATAAGGTGTAAAGAAATAACATTGATACTAAATGTAACTAAAACACATCTAAAATTCTGATTCTAAGTTCAGAACTTTACTTTGTGTTTGTGGACACAAGTAGTACAATGAATTATGTCAAAGACAAGTTTTAAAGATACTAAACATCTGTTACCTTAGGAGAAAATGTCACAAGCGAGACAAATCTGCCCAGAGCGGATTGAAGTAAAAAAATCTGCATCAATTCTGGACAAAGAAATTAATAGATTAAGACAAAAGATACAAGCTGAACATGCTAGTCATGGAGATCGAGAGGAAATAATGAGGTACGTGGTTGGTAGCTTTTCTACTTTATTACTCATACATATTATTAAGACATAAAAAAAATCTATGTTTATAAACATAGTATTGCTATGGGATATAGCTACAGGTCAAACTAGTTTTTCATATGTGTCATTAATAATAAACTTTTTTTCTTCTGGGTCGAAACAAAACTCATTATGGAGTGATATTTTAACATAAATGCCGTTTTATACCTTTAAGATTCATATAGACAAAAATGTACAGTTTCACAAGCAATTAAAAGAAATGCAAATCAAAACTATTAGAAGCCATTTTCATATATGTCAGGATGATAAAAATAGTCTCATGTCAGGGAGATTTCAGTGAAATAGATATTTTCATATTACTGGTAAGAATGGACGCTCTACTATAGTTAAAGCACAGTTTCTCAAGCAAGAGTACCTTGGTCTGAACTGTAATTCTACTACCTACGTATGTTACTTTTGTAAATTACCTAATCTCTCTGAATCTTCATTTTCTCATCTGTAACGTGTAACATATGTGTACTTACAGTTATAGGGTTGCTATAAAGATTAAATGAGTTAGTCCATGATAAAACAATATGTAGGGTTCCTAAAATGTTAGATGTGATTATGATTAAAGTTTTTCTGAAAAGCGTTAAGGCAGTTTGTCAGATACCTTCAAAAATTTCAATTTGGCCAAGTAATTTTGTTATAATCCAAAATCAGAAAAGCATTTTGTGCTGAGGTATGTTTATTGTAGCGTCATTTATAAAGCTGAAAAATTAGGAGTTGTGTACAACTGTAGGATGCTGATTGAATTATGGAGAAAATTACAGCTATTACACTTTATGAAGAGCTTTTCCTAATACAGTAGTTCAGGAACAGGAGTGATCTCAATCCTGTTTTCAAAAACAGTGGGAAACAATGGGAAGAAACAGAAAAATGGAAGTTTTTCTTTAAAATAGTACCTCACATGTTTGGTTTTTAAAGTATAATCTCCAGTTTAGTTTTTTCCAGAAAACAGTTTCTCTTCAGTCCTTAAGTACTTGGCTCCTCATGTGGGCCGTGCGGGAGGTCGTGGGGCAGTACCCGCGGGCCCAAATCGGGGTGGGGGTGCTCAGCCCTGAGGGGCCTCAGGAGAACGGCGCCAGGCTCCCTTGCTGTGAATGGCCCAGCTCCCGCAGGACGCGGTTTCACACACCGCTCACGAAGCATGCAGGCGTCCAAGACACTGGCTTCGGAAATGTCCCTGATGGCAGTGGCCCCTGCTTTGTTCTGAGTAACCAACTTCTTCCTGGCCTTGTCCCAGGGTGCAGCAGATAGGTAGCAGGCAGCCACGGCCCTGTGTGACATGACCATGATTAAGTCCTTCTCCTCTTGCTCATCTTGGAAGCGAGGACCTGAGAGAGTGTTACCTCGCATGTTTTAAGTACAGTGTAAAGGAGAGGCCATGATAGGTGTTGACTTCCTCTCTGGTCTCATCATCTGCAGCACTTTTCTCTCTTTTTATCTTGATAAATTAATGTATTAAATATGCTTTCGTTGTTTACGGAAGTGCAAAGTGGTGTATGTTATTTTCATTCTTGCCAGATAGAAGAGGTAGCACACTAAATAAACAAACTGTTTTACAAATTGCTTTCTTTAATGTATGTTTTGGAGACTTTTTTTTTATCAGTACATAGGCATTTTCTTATTGCTTTTTATAATTACATGGTATTTAATCATCTCCTGATGGGTAGTTGAAGTCTAATCTGCTGTTATAAATGGTGGCACACATGTGTCTTATTGTGTAGTCAGGATGTTTTAACAGGATTAACTCCATGTTGGAAGATTCCACCCCCCCACACCCGCCCCCTGGACTGTGCGTGTTTGCACTTCCATCGGCCATTGGCATTGGCGGTGTATCTGAGGCTGGTTTCCCCTCAGCGTAAACAGTGTGTGACAACCTTTGGTTCTTTTTGCTGACAGGTAGATTTCCTTAAGAAAAGAATATAGCTCAATGTAATTTTAATTTCCATTTCACTTATATTGAGTCTGAACATCTATTTATGTCTTAAGGACCATTTATTTATATCTTTTTCTGTGAACTTTTTATGTATTTTCATTTTTCTGTGATTTTTTTTGGTGTGAAGATTGTATTTTACCTCTTTCTGAAGGGCTGTGTAGCCGTTTGAAATTCTGTTTCTCTTATAATTGCTTCCTTAAGAATGGCCATGTGGAGTAATGTTTGGTTTTTGCATGTTCAGAACTGTTTGTCTGTAGCTTTTGAATTTGAAGGGATAGTTCAGCCTGATAGAAAATTCTTTTTCTCCTGAGTATCTGTTTCTGATGAGTCAGAGTCCGTGATCTTTTCTTGGTGTACGCTGTGGTTTTTTTAATCTGTAGGTTTATCTTCTTAAAATTTCTTTTTTTGTATTTTACTTTTAAATAGTTTCTGTTCTCTTGTTTACTTGTCTTTGTTTAGGCCTTTGTTGCACAGGTGTTGTATGTCCTTTGTCTTCTCTAGTTATTTTGTCTGACCATGTTATCTTTTTTCCCCAGTTTTTTGCTTTTCTCTTTCCCAATCTCTGTGTCTGTCAGTGTTTTCTGCATTTGTCTCTTGTCTCTTGTCTCCGTGTGGCATCTTCTCACTTTGTCTTCATGTCCCCTGCCCCATCGTGGCTTCTGCAGGTTCCTGCTTACCGCCTCCTCTTAACCCGCTTATCACCTTCTTTTGTTTACCTGTCTGTTCTCTGAGTGATTTGTCTATTGCAGTTCTTTTATTTCTGCTTTGGGGCATCCCTACCTGGTAGCACTTACCTCATATTCTGTTTTGTTTTAATTCATGATTTTCGATTATAGCTTTTGTCTGCTTTGTAACCACGTTGTACTAATGTGCTTTCTTTGTTGGGAGTGTCCTCTGCTCTTTCCCAAGCCTTTTTTCTTTTTTTTTTTTTTTTTTTTTTCCCCAAGCCTTTTTTCTATAAATATCTGCATGTGGATTCTGTGCTTGTGCCTTTTTTGTTAGTCATTTTTTACTTGGATTTTCCTGGACTGAGCATCTGAACGAACGTGGGGTGGGTAACTGTGGAGCCTTGGCCAGGCCTTTCAGACTTGGTCAGGACCCGTCCCTCCCCTGCTGTAGCAGTGAGCGGGCACGCTCTGTGATAGCACTGCTGAGTGGCCATGCCTTCTCTGCCTCTTTGACTTTGTCTTATTCAGACTGGGCTTGGCAGATGCTAACACTCACCCTGTGTTCTCTGTTCCTGCACTGCCATCTGTCACTAAGGGAAACATTTCTTGCCTTCCAGTGTGATCACTTCACTTTTAGAAGGTGTATATTTGCTGGCATTTTCTAAGATCTGCCACTCTGGGCCCCAGCTGGGCAGTTCCCTCACTTACTTCCTCTGCTTTCTGCAAGGCCTGGACTTTTCTCCTGCCCAGCCCTGCTAACAGCTCTTCCACTTTAGGGCAGCACATGCTCATTCTGGGGGTGTATTGTGCCTGGAGACGGGATACCTGCAATCGCTGATCCCCTGGGCATCCCTGCACTCTCCCTTCCTCCCATTAAATATATCTGAGATTTTACTTTTCTTTGTGATTCTTTGAATGGCATTTATTGACTTAATATTTTGTTCATAAAATAGGCTGTACCAAGAAGCAAGAGAAACCTATCTTGATCTGGATAATAAAGTAAGGACTTTAAAAAGATTTATTAAATTGCTGGAAGAAATAATGACTCATAGATACAAAACATATCAACAATTTAGACGGTAGGTGCATTTAAAAATATTACCACGTATATAATTTTGTACTTTCATTTTCACATTGTCCTTTATAAATAAAATTCAGTTGAAAGAACTTTATACAATCCAGTTAAAGAAGAAACTGCAGTGCTTCCTGTATTGGTTGATACATAGGGTCCTATGATTTAATCAGAATTCTGGCTTAGAAGGGATTTGCGTAGTGGGCTTATCCACTTTTTCCACTATTAGATCCCTTTACTAGATAACTCGAGATGGCTTGTTCGGTCACTGCTTACGTAGGTCCTTTGAATAGGAGCTCACTGGCTTTGAAACAGCCTCTTTTACTTTTGGACACTGCATGTTCTTAAGGGATACAAGTTTTGATGGGACCTGTTGAGGCAGTATCTCAGTTTACGATCTGATTGAATGATGTGGCTCCATGGATGTAGAATCTGTTTTGTTTACTGCTGTGTCTCCAGGACCTACTACTGTGCCTGAAATATAATAGGAAGTTGATAACATATTGGTTCAAAGAATGAACACAGGATCAGAGAAATGTATGTACTACCTAGAAATATTCATACTCTCAGGGATAGATTGCCCCCTCCCCCCCCAAAAAAAATTCAAAAACAACAGAAATAAATCAGAGGATAGGTTGTAGGAAGGGATGGCTCTTGACCTACTGGTATCCAAGGCAGTCCTAGTCTTTTTCCACTTAACCTCTGTTTTCCCCAATGGTATTCCCTCAGTGACCTGCTTTTTACCAGTCTTTATACCCAAACTCCATAATCCTGAGACTATAGAATTAACAGAGTGCTTTTTTTGTTTTTTAAGTTTATTTCTTTATTTTGGGAGAAAGAGAGAAAGAGCAGCAGAGAGAGGGAGAGAGAGAATCCCAAGCAGGGTCTGCACTGTCATCACAGAGCCCGACGCAGGGCTCGATTTCATGAGCCACAAGACCATGACCGGGGCCGAAATCAAGAGTCAGATGCTCAACTGGCAGAGCCACCCAGCCAGCCCCATGAGACTATAGAATTAAAGAAATACATCTAGTTCTAGTGCATATGAGGAAACTCAGATAATTCCATAAAGAGAAATAGGCTTTGCACGTTTGGCCCGTGTTCCTTAACTAAACTATAGGTTAGTTTTTGAAATGTGTGCTTCAGGTTTTTTTTTTTAATATTTTTTTTAATGTTTATTTTTGAGAGAGAGAAAGAGAGAGAGTCAGAGCGTGAGTGGAGGAGGGGCAGAGAGAGAGGGAGACACAGAATCCGAAGCAGGCTGCGGACTCTGAGCCGTCAGCACAGAGCCCGACGTGGGGCTTGAACTCACCAACCGAGAGATCGTGACCTGAGCCGAAGTCAGACGCTTAACCGACTGAGCCACCCAGGCGCCCCTGAGATGTGTGCTTCAGTTTTGTAAGCATGTTATTAGGACTTCAATTCTGTAGGATTTATCTTTATCTTTGTGAGGCTGCTTGTAAGTTCCATTGAGTGGGACCAGAGCAGCCTTTAGTCGAGGGCCAGCTCTTTCCTACCCGTGAGGCAGCGCCCTTCGGAGTCCTCCACTGCAGCGTACCTTGTGAGGAAGGAAGCTTCTGCCTGTGGGAGCGTGAACTGTTCTGGCTCTGGGCAGTCTGCGGGGATCACTTCTGCTGCTTTGGGGTGTTGCTTGCTCCAACCTCACATACGCAGGGAGAGTTGTCAGCTTGACACTAGTGCGCCCTCTGTCCACCCTGTGTCTAGCCTCTGCAGTTCTCCCTGTGCGGCACTCTCTAGGCTTTAAGAACCCGAGTGCCTTGGCCTCCCCAGACTCCCAGCTCCATCTTCTCAAACAGGGAAAGCTCTGGGCTCCGCCTGGGTTTCCGCCCCCCTTCACTCTTTCTGTAAGTAGTGACTTGGGACATCTAGAAGGCCCAATTCATTTGCTTCCCATATTTTAGAGATCACTTTGACTGGAATTGCCTGCACTATCTGATGTCCAGTCTGAAGACTTATTTCATTTATTTTGTACAATGTTTTGGTTGTTTCAGGCTAGGTAAATCCAGTGCCTACTTCTGCCTCTTTTCCGGTAGCAGTAGGATTTGTTTTTCTATTGTATTTAAAATATTTTCTGGGGGGTGCCTGGGTGGCTCAGTCGGTTGAGTGTCCGACTTTGGCTCAGGTCGTGATCTCGCAGTTCGTGAGTTCAAGCCCCGTGTCAGGCTCTGTGCCAGTAGCTCAGAGCCTGGAGCCTGCTTCGGCTTCTGTGTCTCCCGCTCTCTCTGCCCCTCCCCCACTCACGTTCTGTCTCTCCTCTCAAAAATAAATAAACATTTAAAAAATAAAATAAAATATTTTCTGTAAAAGTATTCGTCTTACAGTCTATTACCTTGATATGTTTCCTCACCACCAAAATGGCACCAAATGACAAGAACCTTGCCATTTTATGAGGACAATCTCTCTTAGACATCCCATGATGAATATCAGTAGTGAAAGAAAGAAATGTCAACACAAAATTCTGAAAACCAGCTAGCAGTCATTGCTGTGTCACAAAAGAAAACTCAAGCTATCGGTATTTTCTGGGATGGAGATTTAATGTAGTTTAGGAAGGGAATTAGGAGAGATAATAATAAACTGATAGTTACTCTGAAGAAGCAAGCCTTAGACTCATTAAGGAGCAGAGTTGTTAAGAAAAATACCAAGTTTCCTTTCATCTAGATCTTATTTTCTAAATACCATTCCCTCCTTGGAGAAATGGCTGATTCCAGAGCTGGGCAGGGAAGGTAAACGTGAGCCTCTTGCTACGCCAGAAAGTAAGGAGGTGCTTGGAAGAAACATAGAGTCATGATAAAAGAATGTAGGAAGCAGCCTGAAGAGGCTCCCACTGGCGAAACCTGGGCCTGCCTGTTTGAGGGCAAGAATATGGTAATCCAGAGAATAAAATAAGAATCTGTGACTCCATCCCGATGAATGGAAAAGTGAATAAGTAAATAAATAATTGAGAAAGAAGGGAAAAGTTTTCCTTACAGTGGAATGTCATGTGATTAATGGAGTCTGCATTGTGCCAGGCTGTGGGTAAAGTATTATAGGTACAGAATGATTGAGCCCTTTTTTGTCACCATAAAGTTAAGAGGAGATAAGCACATGGATAGGCGATTTATTTATTATCTTAACACTACTAGAGTTTAATCTCTCGAGGGCAAGATTCATGTCTTCTGTATTAGGGTGATATCTCATGTAAATTGCTTGAATGATTGATATATTCATATGGACTCGCTGACCTATATTAAATGTGGGATAACATCTTTATTCATTTTATGATGTTTGTTTATTGTAAAAGGAAATGAAGTGGTAAAAATGTGGAGACACAAATAAAACATAAAGATGGGGGGGGGACATCTTAGAATCCTACCTATTAAATGGGCAACCAGTGTTAACATTTCGGCATATCCCTCTCTGGTCTTACATGCTAGTTTAAAGATCATGCTGAATATACAGTTTTTATATCTTTATATTCTTTTTAATGTGCCCCATTTCTTTATTCCAAGATGTTTGACTTTACGATGCAAATTATACTTTGACAACTTACTATCTCAGCGGGCCTATTGCGGGAAAATGAATTTTGACCATAAGAATGAAACTCTTAGCATATCAGTAAGTATCTTAACTCTTTGTATGCTAATCGTTAGAATTAGCTGCTGCATTTCTTTTGATAATACATTAATAGTTTTAATCTATTATCTTTGGAAAACAAAAGAACTTACTTTTAAGGCTGGTGTTTGCCAGAGTGTTGAAAATTAAACTGATCACTAGCTAATGCTGCCATTGTAGCGTTAGGTACATCCCCCCTGAAAACCACTATGAAGATAATTAGGAAATTTATTTTCAGTGACAAAGGTTTACCCTCTTTCCACTCCACAGGTTTCTTTTTAAAACTCATACAGCATTTTAAATTATGTGGGATATTATAGAAAGTCCATATTCTCTGGAAGCCACTATAAGGAATCCAAGAAAGGATTTCTCAGAAGAATGTTCTACCCCATGTAATTGTCTGCACTTACTTATTTCTGAATGCGTCCGTAGATCTAGCCTCAGTTGGATAAGCAAAGCCACCGTATTCAACTTTGTGGGGTCTGTGTTTGTGGATCCTTCATAGTTGCATGCATTGAAAGAGGAAGTATGGGATATTGCATTAAAAATTGTGTGGCCAAGTCAAGAGCAACCAAATAATTGGGGCAAAATTTTTAAGTAATTGCTTACTGCTCTTAGTTGCCATAAATTTGTACTTCATTTTTAAAAAAAATTATACTTCATTTTATACTTAGGATAAATAATAATTTACAGTACATGTATATAAGACTCATCTAAATTTTTAAAGAATAATAATAATTAAGAGAAAGAATGACTGTGCATTTAAAAATGGTCAAAAGGCTTAAATAGAAGCTTCATAGAGTATCCAAATGGTGAATAAGTACATGAAAAAGTGTCCAATATAGTTTTTCATCAGAAAAATACAAATTTATATCATAAACAATGACTGTCCTGCTGCTAGCAGTGTGACTAAAACTCAACACCGATCATATATTATGTTGGTGAGACTGTGGGCTTGGAACCCTCATGCCTGGCTAGTGGGAGTATAATTTGATAGAACTAATTTGGAAACCTGTCTCACAGTGTCTGTGAAAGCAATTCCACTCTTCAGAACTCTTCTAAAACTGATAAACTTCGTCTGATTGAATGGTGATGATTAAAGTCAGAATAGTTGTTACCTTTTGGATTTCATAGTGCCTGGGAGAGAGCACCGGGGATCTGCTGAGATGGTAGAAATGCTCTAGGTCTTGATCTGAGTAATTACGCAGGTAATTGAGCAGAAAACTTAAGCTTTATGTTCCTCACCGTATATGAATTAGACTCTAATAAAAATGAAAAAGAGAAAATATTAGGAGTGTTTGGATAATTTATCCCCAGAGCTAATTGTGCAGGACAACTGAAGCTATTCCTTCTGCATCATCATCCCTGTTATTCAAAAGAATATTACTGTTTTAAGAATCCTGAAATTCTCTAGTCTTCATTTTATAAATAAGGAAACTAAAACCTAATTAGTAATGGACCAGGGGTAAAATTTAGATCTCCACAATTAGTCTAGGGCTTCGTTTATTAGATTGATGTAAAATGCAGTTTGGGAGCAAAAGACAGTATCTAGTTACTTAGTTCTTGCTTTTATGTGGGGTATTTTGTTTGGTTGGGTGGGTTTGGTTTTTTACTACTTAGTTGCTTTTTCATTTGGATTTTTACAGATTCAGACTTATGGATAATAAATGTAAAATGTCAGTGTGTGTAACTTCAGAATGTTTTTATAACCCTTTGATAGGAATGCTACTTGAGAGGTGATTTTTCAAACAGTGGAAGAGAAAGTATGTGAAGCTACAGGTCTGCTAAAGCACATGATAAAACTTTATGATAGAAAACCTGATGGTGCTCTGCTTTTTTACCTTGTGGGTATGGTATATATGTATGTCTGGAATTCTATCCAAATGAAAATAGAATTCCTTCTAAGTTTTTTTTAAATGTTTATTTTTGAGAGAGATTGAGACAGTGCGAGCCAGGGAGGGTCAGAGAGAGAGGGAGACATAGAATCTGAAGCAGGCTCCAGGCTCTGAGCTGCAGCAGAGAGCCCGACGCAGGGCTCAAACCCACAAACAGTGAGATCATGACCTGAGGTGAAGTCGGCTGCTTAACCAACTGAGCCACCCAGGCACCCCTCTAATGTTATTTTATACTGTCTTCCCAGCGTACTGTGTAAAAGAGTTTGTTTTTAATTTTATTAATTGCTTTTTTTATTGTCCCCATTTGAATCTCTTTTGGAAGAGATTTTATGTTTCGATCATTGCTGCTTTTCTTCTTTGGCCAGTGTGAGCCTCTAAGTTGGTCCTGTTGCCTTTCTGACATTCAGTAATTACTTTTAAAGAGGCTTAACCACTAGATGTCACTGTAATTCAAGTAATGTAAGATTATCTTGGCACTTAGAAATGTTGGAAAAAAGAAATAAAGAAAACAATCTCATTCACAAGACCGATAACAATAAAATATTTAGGAATAAATTTAAGGAAGTGAAAGATCTATACACTGAAAACTACAAGACATTGATGAAGGAAATTGAAGAAGACACTAATAAGTGGGAAGGTATCCCACAGTCATGGATCAGAATTAATATTGTTAAGTAGATGTCACATCACTAAATGATTTTATTCTTTTTTTCTTTTTCTTTTTTTTACTATAAATTCATTCTTTCTAATTCTAGCCAATGTTTTTTGTAAAGACTTTAGTTGACTTTTGCTGTACTTTGTTTCTTTGTTAATTCTTGGCAGGTTCAGCCTGGAGAGGGAAACAGGGCTGCTTTCAATGACATGAGAGCCTTATCCGGAGGAGAACGTTCTTTTTCCACAGTTTGCTTCATTCTTTCTCTGTGGTCCATTGCTGAGTCTCCTTTCAGATGCTTGGATGAATTTGATGTCTATATGGTAGTGTGAAATTTTGAATTCTGTAATCTTTGTTGTTGGAAATGTGTATTTTGAAAGGAAGCAATGTTTTGTTTAGTTTTACCCACAGAAGGGATCCTGCCTGACACTTCAGTCCGTGATAGGTGGTAGGAAGGAAGAAAGAGTTTTAGTGTTCTCCCTGCTGCCCTAGAGACCCCATCCAGGCCGTCAGCGTCTTCCCTAGTTTATTTCCATCTTCCATTTTAACACAGAGTTACAAGCAATTCCTTGTTTGGACGAACGGCAGCCACTGCTGATTTTCTCCCTTTCTTCACAGCTACACTTTTTGGAAGAGCAATAGATATAACACAAGGGGCAGGAACATTTGACTTCGAAATTAAAAACCTAGGATTAAGACTTAACTTACCCGAAGGACTTGAGGCAAACTATTTATCCTTTTGGGGGTCTCAATTTCTTCATGTATAAAATGATATTACTCATCTTTCCTACCTCAGAGGGTTATGGTGAGACTCCAGTGAGGTCTTCCGTGCAAATGCACTTACAAAGGTGGAGGCACGGAGTAGGCCCTCCCAAACCGGCTGTTAACTGGCCTCTGTATGGTTCCTGGCTCATTCTCTCTAAACCCACTATAATCTGGGTTTAGACTACAGTACTCTAGCAAAACTTGTTTAGCAAAGATCACAAATGAACTTTTAGTATTATTTTAATTCTGTGAAGGAGTTGACACCACAGACCTATCCTGCATCTCTTATAATGTGCATTCTGGCCAGCTTCTGCTCTCCTCTTTCCTGGTTCTGGTGTGTTCCAAGCTGCTGTTCTCCTGAAATGTGTGAGGTCCTGTTTGTCTGTTTTTGTTACTGTTTTTGTTTTTCCTGGATACCCTACCCCCCGCACCCCTTTCCCCTACCCCCCCCCCCCCCCCCCCCCCCCCCCCCAACACAAACACACTCTAACTGCCACCAACACTACCACTTACATTTGGATACCAGCAAATCTGAGTGTCTCATCCTGGCCCCTCTCTCGCACTCCAGACCCATATGCCCAACAGTTTCGATGTCATCTGGCATGACCACGCCTCACACTCAGCAAGTCTTCCACTCAGAGCCTCTTCCTTTTCCTGAATCCCCTACCTTGATTGGTGGCCAATAGCCATTACCCGCCCAGTTACCTTGCTAGGATACCTTTGATGTATCTGTGATCCTCCCTTCCTTTTCATTTGCCCGTCACAATCACATCTGACCTTTCGAGTCTCTGCTCCTTCCTGTTACTTGTCCCTGTCTTCTCACCCCCTGCCTGTCATAACTGCCTCCTGTACAGACGCCCAGACTTTAATCTTGCTTCTTCCTTGGTTCCTCCCTCACTGTTTTGCCAGGTTTATATTTCTAAAATGAATCCCATCATGGTCACTCACTTGTTTGGAACTCTGTGGTGGTGAATTATCTGGGATAAAGGTTTAGTTCTTTGGGTATCTGTGAGACCCTTCCTGATGGAATATCTACCCACTTTGTGGCTTTCCTAACTACTTACGATTTTTAAACACTGCGCCTCTGCGTGTTGTGCCCCCCTTTGTCTACTCACCTTTCAAGGCTTGGTTTGGATGTCACCTTTATGTCACCTTTGTGAACACCAGGCAGAATTAGGAACCTCTCAGAACTCCTTTGCCACCACCCTACACCAATTCACACTGTTATTTTTATTTTTTATATTATAGAATATATTATTATGTAATTTGTACTATATACATTTACTATTACATAGATTTTTATACATTTTCATTCTGTTGCCATCTCCTATTCTCATGTCTGAATCTTCTACCAAATTATACCTTTTTTGGAAGTTACCAACTATGGCTTGATCATATTTCTACCTGTCTGATGCCTGGCCCATAAGTATTTAGAAAATGCTCATTCATGGAGCATTTTAATCCTGTTTAATCCTTCAGTGTCATTTTTTTCCCCGTGATAACATTGCTGCGATTGCTTAGAAATTCTTCTGAGAATTGGCTTCAGAGCTAAGTCACAAATCGCAGAAGATGAGTGTTCTTTCCATGCAGTGATTTTGTCCAAAATGCCATTTTGCAGCCTTATCTCTTATCTTATTTGTCAAATTTAATTCTGTTCTTTCTCTTTTAGAAACTTAGTGGTTCTTTTTTAAAAAAATTTTTAGTGTTTATTTATTCTTGAGAGAGAGAAAGAGACAGAGCACAAACAGGGGAGGGGCAGAGAGAGAGATGGAGGCACAGAATCCAAAGCAGGCTCCAGGCTCCAGGCTCTGAGCTGTCAGCACAGAGCCCTACGTGGGGCTTGAACCCATGAACTGTGAGATCATGACCTGAGCCAAAGCCAGACGCTTAACTAACTGAGCCACCCAGGCGCCCCTGGAAACTTAGAGGTTCTTAATCAAAATGGCATTTTGCCCCATTGGACCTATTCAGAAAAATGTACCTAAGTCCTGAAAACCAATTGGAAGCAAATGCATACATTTTGGTGGTTTGGCGGCTTTGTTATCAAATGATAGGCCTCCTCAGGGCAGTGTTTTGAAAGGAAAGCATTCTACTTGAACAAGCTCTCGTTATTTTTGTTAACTTTAAGTTAGGTTGCTTTACAGATATGCCTGAGGGAATAATTTATATAATACAAGCCATTGAGCTATGCAACCAGGATGTTAGTAACCTGTCTGCCTCCAAAACAGTGTGTTCTTTTTTTTAAATTATTTTTTAATGTTTATTTATTTTTGAAAAGAGTGAGAGACACAGAACACAAGCAGGGGACGGGCAGAGAGAGAGGGAGACAAAGAATCCAAAGCAGGCTCCAGGCTCTGAGCTATCAGCACTGAGGCTGACGCGGGGCTCGAACCCACAAACCGCAAGATCGTGACCCGAGCCAAAGTCAAACACTTAACCGCCCCCCCCAGGCGCTCTCCAGTGTGTTCTTAACCACCATGCTGTACTGCCACATAAATTTTCAAATAGACCGTTAAAAATATATGCCTATAATAACATTTGTTTATGTTTTCAACTTTTCAGGAATTTTCAAGGTAGGGAGCAGTACTTTGATTTTTTTCTTTCTCTGATAATTGAACTCAGAAAATGTAAGCACACAGTTTAATTTAGTTTCAAAACCTGTTATAATGAAAAAAAATTAATTAATTAAAAAAGCCCTGTTATAATGAAGCATTATTTTTCTATACACTGGTATGCTATTTAACTTAAAGATTGAATGGAGGAATTGGTTTGTAAATTTACATTGGTTCAAATTGTACACATTGTAGAAGGTGGTGGGGCAGGGTCAGAGGTTTTAAAACACCTTAATCAGGGGCGCCTGGGTGGCGCAGTCGGTTAAGCGTCTGACTTCAGCCAGGTCACGATCTCACGGTCCATGAGTTCGAGCCCCGCGTCAGGCTCTGGGCTGATGGCTCGGAGCCTGGAGCCTGTTTCCGATTCTGTGTCTCCCTCTCTCTCTGCCCCTCCCCCGTTCATGCTATGTCTCTCTCTGTCCCAAAAATAAATAAAAAACGTTGAAAAAAAATAAAACCTTAATCATTGAGGGACATTTTGACAGAATTAGTAACTTTATAGCTGGTCATTTTTTATGTTGTTCTCCTGAGGTATTAATTATTATTACTGTACAAATTAGATTCATTTTGTAACATTTAGTTGTGTCTTTGGGATATTTGTTGATTATTTTAATTGCTAAATATATTTGAGGGAGGGAGCTATATTTACTAAAACAATCTGACTATAGAAATTACCTGGAAGAGACAGGTATTGTTATTTTCCACTCATAGTTTTGGATATTATCTTTCCCTGTAAGAATAGTTTGGCATCATCAATAAGGTAGTAGATGATCCCTGGATAAAAATGCAGGAGTTGGTATCAGCCAGCAGAATGCTGCTTTTGCAGGAACGTGATTAATGCAGCAGGGACCCTAACTTTTTTCCCTAGGACATGGTTAACCGGAGAATTGCAATGGATATGATACTCAAGATGGCGGACTCCCAGCGTTTCAGACAGTTCATCTTGCTTACCCCTCAAAGCATGAGGTAACTTCTCAAAAATTCTTCTGTGAATATATACAGCAAGATATAAAAGGGGAAAATAAATCTCTTATAATCTAAATTTTTAAAATGCAAACACATAAATCACCAATATTAAGAAATAAATCAGTTCCTATGTCAGGAGATCTAAGATAATTTTTCCTTTTTAGGTACTTAAAATTGTATTTTTATGATCTCCCTTCCATAACAAAACCAAGTTGATTGAAATATGAGTACTGACTTGTTATTATTTCCATTTTGACTCTGTTCCTTTGTGATTATCATGACCAACTAATAAAGTAATTTAATTTTACTAATTCTGTTTAAAGACACGATTCAGGATTTCCCTAGTCTTGGCTCTTTTCCCGGTGACTTACGGCTACCAGTCTTTCTAAATAAGGAGCTCTCCCCTGCTGGCAGTCGGCATGGTGTCACTTAGAGTTGATACTCTGCCTCTAAAGCGGTCACTTGGTCCTAGGGAGATTTAAGTTTGTGATTGGGAATTTTCAGGTAGACAAGATTTAAGTTTGTGACTGGGAATTTTCAGGTAGACAGAATTTCCTGGCAAGACAAGAAGAACAAGAGTTAGAAAGAGCTGGTATATAAATCTCATTTTCTTTTTCTTCTAAACTGAAAGCCCCTGGCATTTAGCAGGAAGTTAATTTTTAAAAATGAAAACAAATTATTTCTTGATTGCAAATTATATTTCTCCTAGAACTCCTGATATTCAACATATCCCACATTAGTAGATAGGGTAGATTTGTGTTTTCATGAGGTAGGAGTAGAATTTGTTTTAATGTGAAAAAAGTTTCCTAGACATTTTGAATAATTAATTTTACTTCCTCTAGTTCACTTCCATCTAGTAAACTGATTAGAATTCTTCGGATGTCTGACCCTGAAAGAGGACAGACTACGTTGCCTTTCCGACCTGTGACTCATGAGGAGGAAGAAGACCGGAGCTGATCTGTAGCTGCTGGTGCCATGGGCTGCATCGTCACGTGGAAGATTTGTAAAGGGAAACAGTTCAGGAGTCTGTGATGAAATAAAATGAAACTGAAGATATTCTGAAATAAGAGAAGCTCCTTTATACATCCGGCCCGAATAAAGTATGTAAATAAATCTAGAAAGCCTACTACAACCAGCAATTTAAAATTACTGTTACTTTACTTTGAGAAAATTAATTTCATAGTACTGGTTTTAAATCTTTTTTTTTTAAGTTTTTTTTTTAACCATCTACTTTTATAGATTGTTTTTCAGAAGTAAAATTTTGTACATATGTACATGTACATATCTGTTTAGTTTGGGTTCATTTCTATGGTATTTTGTAAGAATTAAAATAAAAGTTTGAGCACCTGATTATATTTAGTTTTGTTTTCCCGAATATCACATTCTCATCGCAGGTGGTGCGCAGGTGGTCTGGGGACGGGGACCAGTTTACAGTGGATTTATTGTCTGTCTGTGCTTATTAATGATGAGGGGCCTGCACAGGAGTATAAAGCTTTGGTCAGAATCCCTGTACAGGTCACTTTGTATCATTAGAGATACAGCTATAGATTTGAGCTGTACTTTTAATTACTATATCTCGTTCAAACTGAGGATGCCCTCTGTCTGTATGGCACTTTGAAGGAGCCCTGGAACACCACAAGCTCTGACACAGTGCCTTTCAGAGTCCCCTGTCGTCCACCCAGCTAAGCGTCTAACCCATGTCACAACGGGATTGTGACACAGCACTGCACCCTGACCTGCAGCCTGTTTGCCTGGTTTACGACCCCTCAGTCCGCTGTCTGGGGCTCCTGGGCTCTGGCTCAGCTGAGAGGACCCAGGCTGGGAAGAAGGTCTGGGAGAACTGGGGGCCCCTGTGGAGCAGGAAAGCAGCCCAGAGCCAAAGGCCAGCCTGTTAATGGGAACTGACATCAGTGCTATCAAAGACCTCTCCTGATTTTAGAGCTGGCCTTGGAATGATAAAATCTAGCATATTGTAGGAAATGGTATTTATCAGCTTTTTTTTTTTTTTTTTTTTAATCTTTTTTAAGAGGGCATGAATAGGACTTCTGCCTGGATTCTCTGTGTTTGATACTAGGGTAAGTGCTAAAGTTTTAAGACAGACATGGGTATTCAAGAAGCACTTCCTGTATTGCCAGCAATAAATATTTATGTAATTGAAAAGGACGTATTTTAAGAAAAACGGTATTTTAAAAAACAACAGCACTTCTGTTGTTACTGAGAAAAAATGGATTTTGTTTTTTATTTTAGGGAAGGGAGTCTGATTTAGCCTTAATGTGAGATCAGTTGGCAAACTGCTTTTCTAATCTAAGAATTTATAGAAAGAGGAGATGTATGCTGAAAGTTTTAAACATCCCCCATAACCATACAAAGTCTGACCTTTTAAAGTTATGTTTATAACTAATTTGTATCAAAACTATTTTTTAACATACATGTGCTTTTTCAAATTAAAAAAATTAAGAATATACCAAATGCATAAACTTAGATTAGCTAAATAATTTTTGCATCTAAATCCTTACGATAGTTTTTGAATGTTACGGTTCTGAGTGCAGAGTGGGAAATAAAATCCTCAAGTATCTGAATATCTTTTGCTAAGAGTTGAGGATTATTCATTGCTTTAGCCTCACAAAGTTTTGGTTTCAACTATCATAAGTGAAAATAATCTCGATGTTCTAATTAATAGTAACATTGATTAATTAGAATAAAAGAAGAAAAAAATTAACTATATGTAACTTCTAAAAATAAAGCTTAAAACGTGTATGTATGGGGTGACTTCACTACATCAGAGGGTTTCTCGACCTCTGGTTTATCATCAGGGCTGAACTGAGGAATGAAATCCCAGGAAACAAGGGGCACATACTCCCTCGGACTCTTCAATCCTACCTTCTCAAATCCGTGGGATGGACGTGATTAAAACCAGTCTCAAGATGACAAATACGATGAGTTTTAGTAAACCAAGATATAAATAATAGTTACTCAATATTGAAGATTACACTGAAGATTCAGTCACTGCCTTCTTGTTTAAGTATTTTCACTTCTCCCGTTCTCTAGTGCTGCTTTTTTTTTTTTTCTTTCCTTCACATGTCTCCAAAATGTCTCAGTTCTGAGTAAGAAACTATTGTCTAGGACTTGGGCCGAATCAGAAGTGTTTTCGACTGGTGGAGCCCCAAGGATCCCGATTTCCTTTGTACAGGCAGGTGTGGCACAACTTAGTATGAAGTATTGTGTCCCGAGTCAGTAATGTTCCGGTTAGATTTAGGACTTGGTTTTACGTCAACACAGATAGATGTACCTCAGCCAGCTCAGACTTTCTGGAGAACTGGTTTGAAACTTAGAGTTCTATGAGTTCATAGGGTAACAGATACTTCATGACAGGAGCTAAATGGCTGTGGACTTGAAGATCCACCAAAACAGTATTTAATAGGAATAGCTTTTGTTTAAAGAGTGGTAAACTAATAGGGTAGATATAAATTCGCTGTTTCTTTGAGTCAGCAAACGAAATGTTCTGTCCTAATTATATATAATATTGATACCTACCCTATTACATTTTGGCCAGGGCATCTGGATAGAGTCCATAGAAACAACTGTGGCCTGAGAACACTCACTGATCAGCAAGCTTAGAGGGCTGTTGTTCCCTGATTTTCTGCAGTATACGAATGTAGAGATTAATTCATGCAAAAATGATGAAGTTCCTGCCATGTGCTTATAGCACTTTAAAGCACGGGGGACACTCCTGTGAGTAATACCAAATCTGCCCTCATGGAGCTGAAAGTTATAATTTCCAGGTAACTGTAATTGCTTGCATAATAAAGCAGGGTAAGGAGTTAACAGTGGAGGGGAGTGGTATCTCAGAAGCCCTGTTAGGGGAAGACTTTGCAGAAGGTATTTAAGCAGAGCCTGAAACGAGTGAGAGAACGAGCTATGGGAAGACCTAGGGCAGCAGTTCCAGGCAGAGGAAATGAGGGCAAAGGCCCTCTTGCGAGAATGAACTTCGTGTCTGGGAATCGAAAGGCTCATGTTGATACAGCTTCATGAGCAAAGGGGATGAGGTTCAGAGGTAGGCAGAAGAAAGATCATTTGACGTCTAAGGAAGTTTTCAGACCTGGTCTAGTGAACCTATTTAAAGACTCCTCCTGGCTGCCGTGGGGATAGAGTAGGGTTTGGGTCGTGGTAAACAGAAAGCAAGCCCTGACGGTGGTCCAGGTAAGAGGTCATGGGGACTTGGGCCAAAGTAATGGGGGGAGAAGCATTTAAATTTGAGATCTAGAGGCAGTGGAGTTGCTGGTAATACTGGGGAGTTGTGAGAAAAGAATCAAGGGTAATTGGCCTGGGGTGATACGGTGCCTTTCACAAGGACAGCGAAAGAGCGGACGAGGAGGCCAGCACACTGCTACTTGATGAGGAAAGTCACACTGGCGAGTGTGAGAATGGAAAACTCCACTTAAGAGTCTGAAGATCTATAGTTCACCTGCAAGATGCTGAGAAAAATCCAAACTGTGTGCCCAGAATACTGGAGAAACGTAATTGCTTGCAAGAAAGGACCTACGGGAACCCTACGCTACTGTATTTAGAGGCTCTAATTGACAATCAGTTTCTCGCCATAGCCCTACACATCCTCTGCCGTAGGGCTCTCTGAACACATCTGTTTACGCATGTGTTTTACTTCTTGACATTATTTCCAACCGTGTGGAGAAAATTCTGCTCTTTAAGAAAGAAATTCAGAGACACCTGGGTGGCTCAGTCAGTAAGGCATCTGACTTCAGCTGAGGTCATGATCTCACAGTTTGTGGGTTTGAACCGTGTGTCGGGCTCTGTGCTGACAGCTCAGAGCATGGAACCTGCTTCAGATTCTGTGTCTCCCTCTCTCTCTGCCCCTCCCCTGGTCACACTCTCTCTCTCAAAAATAAACATAAACATTAAAAATTTTTTTTAAAAAAAAGAAAAGAAAGAAGTTCATATTATTCATCCAGAGACTGTTATCCCAAATGAGTGAATTATAGGAAATATGATTTCTTCAAACAAAAGGATTCCCTTGTAAAAAGCAAGACATGGAATCATATTCCCTTGACTCTGGATGGGTTTTTGACTTTCTTGTCACCAGTAAAATGCTGTCTGTGGAAGTGGTATTTCATGACCTGGGGTCAGGTCAGAAAAAACTATGAAACGTCCAGCCTCTTCTTAGGACTACTTGAGCTGGAGCCTGAACCACCATGAAAGTCGCTGAGGCCACCGCAGTGTGAGAAAGCACAAACTGGCCCCAGATGTGGGGGGAGCCCTGAGATCATGGGAAGAGAACCCCCGGCTGCTCCAGACCCCTGTGTCAGCTCAAGCTGCCACAGGCCTGCAACTGCAGGAGAGACCCCGAGCCAGAATCCTCCACACCTCTCTCAAACTCTTGCCCCGCAGACCATGGAAATAGTAAAATGATTGCTTCTATCTCAAGCCACCAGGTGTTGGGGGTGAGGTGTTGTGGAACACCGGTGACTGAACCACTCCCATTACTCCCCACCCCCAATAACTACTCCGATGTGATATTTCCTTTTGTTTCAACATGACTTCAGTGTTCTTACCATGAGAATGCGTTGACGTTTATATATTACACCCTGCAAGAGATTTTATTTCTCTTTTCCCTGTTCGGCATGTTGCTGTGCGTGCATTGTTGCTTCTGGCCACTGTGTAGTATGCCTAGGATGCATCGATCACACTTGACCTACCTATTCCTCCAGCGATGAGCCGCCAGGTTGCCTGCAGCTCCCCCACACGCTGTCACAGACATCCTGGGACACGTCCCCTTACGGCGCCCTGTAGGTCTGTGAGCACTTCTCCGGGCAATAAACCCAGAAGTGAGCATGCTGCCTCCCAGAGCGCCCACGCACTTGCTCTAGCCAAGCTCGGCTGCACCCGTCTACACTACCGGTGCCGTGTTCACTTGCTGGCCCAGTCCCCACATTGTATTTACGATAAGAACGAGTCGGGCTGCTGGAGGGTTGGGTTTTTTTCTCTCTCCATAATTGCTCTGAACATCTCGGTGGCTCCCTTCCTTCAGGTCTTTCTCTACATGTCACCTAACCACTCAAACAAGTAGTTACTGCTACGTGCCGTCGCTGCCCATCCTTCTCAGCTCATGGTTCTTTTCTTCACTGTTCTTACAGGTGGACGTGTGTGTGTGTGTGTGTGTGTGTGTGTGGTGTTTGGGTATCATTTGTCTCCCCCCGTGAGAAGGGCGTTGGGTGCGTAGGGTGCGGCCAATGAAGATTTGCTATGAATGCATAGCCAGAGTCTGACTTAACCGAGTACCATTCTAAGGAGCCTCCCCGGCTCCTCACCCCACCTCCCCGTCACTTAGTAGGGGGAGAGAATATCGGGGGGCACCGAGGCTCTCCCATCTCTCCCTGCCCCCACTTTGGACTCACCAAGCACAGGGGCGAAGGACATTCTATTAGCACTTGGGACGGTTCTATCAGTGTTTCAGGTACCATCGGCGTCCCGAGTGTTTGTGGTGAGGTGTGCTTGCTCACAGCTTCTTGTTGAATGGCTGCATGAAATCGTTAGGCCCTGGTCTCTGGTCTGACTTAATGATCCTAAGACAGACAAAGGAAGAGTACTTAGAGAAAAAAAAAAAAAAAGGCACGGAATAAAAAGTGAATAATATATAGCACTGCCCTGTCTGATACTGTAACTATTAGCCACATGTGGCAAATAATTAAAATGAAAATTAAGTTCCTGAGTCACATTAGCCATATCGAAGTACTCAATGGTTACATGAAGCTGGTGCAGACGTACACATTTCCATCACCCCAGAGAGTTCTGTTGCACAGCCCTGAAGAAAAAAACAGCTCTAGATACTTTCTGAAAATCCCAACCTGCCTTTAGAGTTCTTGAGGGAATCTTTTCCACCTGCCTTCCTCCGGGCTAAAAGGGTCAGCATTTTGTTCTATCATTAAAAATAACAACCAGTATACTTTTGACTTGGAAAGATAGACGTATTCTTTCCTACGGGCTACTTTTGGAGGACACTTAGCTGGCTGCATGTGTCGTCCACATGGTTCTGAAGAAGGTGATGTGTCCTGGGGCACCTGGGTGGCTCAGTCAGTTAAGCGTCAGACTTTGGCTCAGGTCATGATCTCGCGGTTCGTGGGTTCGAGCCCCTCATCAGGCTCTGTGCTGACAGCTCGGAGCCTGGAGCCTGCTTCGGATTCTGTGTCTCCCTCTCTTTCTGCCCCTCCCCCGCTCATGCTCTGTGTCTCTCAAAAATAAATAAACATTAAAAAAATTAAAAAGAAAAGAGATGATGTGTCCTCAGCACCCAGTCATGTTGAGATGAAGCTTATTTTCACACAGTGAGCATTTGTTGAGAACAAACAAGCTTTATGTTTCATTTCAACTTTACATAGCATGTTTTTTTGCCCCGCTTTTGAGGGCCAGGATGAAGAGTTGGAAAGTTGCTGTCATTTGGTGTCATTAATTCTCTGAATTCCGAAGTTGTGTGTTTAAGAGGGTCGATTTGGTAAGTTGTTGCTACCTGACCCTTGATGATTATGAACATCAAATTTAAAATTACGAAGTAAGAATTGAGGGAAAAAGTCAAATGTTATAAATTTATTTGGGACATCTGTTGCCACCTCTTTGGATGCCTTTGAAAATTCAAGCAGAAATCAATACACTTCCAGGTTTGTTTGTTTTTTTTTTTACTTTCAATAAATAATATCTTTGTGTATATGTATATATAGATAGATATACTTAACGAGTCATTTAGCAGGATTTTTAAGTTTTATACTGCATTAATTCCAACATAGCTCTTTCCAGATTGATAGGATGCAAATGAGGTAAGAATTAAGGCAAACCTAAAAGGCATGCAAATGTAGCACATTTATCTCCACTGATAATACAAGATCTCGAGTATGGACCACACAGAGGAGCCAAGGCCCCTCCACATGTCTGTCGGTACTATTTTACAGGAGAATGGTGACACAGCTTATATTAAAGTTACATTACCGTGGGGGTCTCAGTGCTACTAACATGTAATCAAGGAGACACGAGCATTGGCAAAACATGAACAAGAAACCATAGAACTCTTTGCAGCACATTTCTGCCCAGGCTTTAGGGGAGGAGGGTTTTTATGAAATGATGTTACACGTATCACATCGTGGCAGGTTGTTTGTTTTATAATATATGCTTTTAAAATTCATTAGCAAATGACATTCTCATGCACACAAGTGTTTCAAACACAAGAAGCAAGTCCATTGATAGGTAGTCCAAGCAATATTTGTGTAAGTGTGTGTGTGTGTGTGTGTGTGTGTGTAGCTGCAGACTGAATGGAACATTGAGACTTTTGTGCAGTCCATAGCATTGACCTCAGCTCATTTCTGAATGTCGCACTGCAGAAGTAATACAATGGAAGGGTCGCTCTTTGCAGCTTCTTTGAATTCATCCAGTGTAATCTGGTCATCTTTGTTCTTATCCATCTTGCTGAAAATCTTGTCTACTCGCTGCTCAGGCGTGAGGCCGTCCTCATTCATTTTCATCATGATCACAGTGCCTACCATCTTATAGATAGCCTTGGGAAAACCAGAAACAGAGCGTAAAGTTCTCCTAGGACATGATAAAGAATTTAAATTTACTTCAAAGGACTCCTTAAATCGTTTTAAATAAGACAGAGATATAATCAGATATGTGTGTCTTGTCTGACTCCCAGGTTTCTGGCTGGAGGAAGTGAGTAGAAAGAGTGGCTCCGTGGTAAGCACAAGAATAATGGATGAGGAATCTTTATTCAGGAGGAGAGCACTGAGCTCTGTTTTAAACATTCTGGGATTGAGGTGCAGGTGAGCACCAGCCCTTGAAGATTTAAGAAAACAGAAAATGTGGTCCCAACCAAGAAGGAATTTACAATCTACTAAGATAACTGAGCAAGGCAAGCCAGTAAAATTTAGTCCAGAAAGACGACACTTTAGGGAGATCTGTGGATCAAGGACTCTGTTCATAAGGACTTCCAACTGTCCAGTTCAATTAACTGTACACAATTATTTCTCAACGTGAGAATCTCCTAAATAGAAACAACTTTTTTAGGAAACTGCCTGAAAAAAATAAATGCCCTTCCACACAAAGACTTGCAGGTGGGGGCGCCTGGGTGGCTCAGTCGGTTGAGCGTCTGACTTTGGCTCAGGTCATGATCTCACAGTTTGTGAGTTCGAGCCCCACGTTGGGCTCTGTGCTGACAGCTTGGAGCCTGGAACCTGTTTCGGATTCTGTGTCTCCCTCTCTCTCTGCCCCTTCCCTGCTCATACTCTGTCTCTCTCTGTCTCTCAAAAATGAATAAACGTTAAAAAAAAAATTAAAAAAAAAAGAATTGCAGGTGGATGTTCATAGCATTATTAATAATAGCCAAGTAGAAACGACACAAATGCTCAAACAATATGATGTATCTGTACAATTGAATACTATTTTAGTAATATAAAAGACTGAAGTACTGATAAGTCTTACAACATAGATTAAACAAAAAAGGAAGTCATTCATAAAGGCTATAGATATTTATATTGTATGGTTATATTTATATGAAAGGTCCAGAAACCCAAATCCACAGAGAAAAAGAAGAGTGGAGTTTTCTGAGTCTGGAATAGGAACAGGCAGGTGGCATGAGGGGTCTTACTGGGGGAATTAAAATGTTCTAAAATTAGATTATGGCGATGGAGGCTTACTTTGGTAAATTGTACAGTTATAATGGGTGAATTTATGGTTTGTAAATAATAACTCAAAGTTTTTAAAAATGTCAGTTAGAAAAAAAAAAATGCCAGTTAGAGCCACGGGCAGCATCTTACATCCACCAGAGGGAAAGCTGGTTTGAGGAAGAAGGGGACATCCAGCAGAGCAGAGCTAAGCCAAGGGCAGAACTGAATCTGGGCCCAGCGGCTTGGATCTGTGACTTTTCCCAGCGCTGCGCTGAGGCTGAGGCAGGGGGACAGGGGTCGAGAGAATTCAAGGCCTGGCATGCAACCAGCAGGGCTCCTGGCAGGGAAGAAAAGCAGCTGCCACAGCCTACGCCCCAGGAAGCTTCCTCCGGGGGTCTCTGCCTTACTTGCCCGTCGGCCAGCCAGGGAGCCTAGCCGCCCACCATCCTGAAGTCCCGCTCCGGCCAAGTCCACCCCGAGTCCTCGCCCTGCCCTGCCCTCGTCCGGAAGGCCAGCCCCGCCCCGCGGGCCCGCCCCGCCTCCATAGGGTTCCCTTTGGCGGCCCCGGGTGCCCCGCCTCACGCGCCCTGCCCAGCCCCGCCCAGGTCCCCCGAAAGCCCGACCCCGCCCTCGCCCTCGCCCTCGCCCCCCACCCGAAGGCCCCGGCCCCGCCCCTCGAGGGCCTCCGCCTCACCTCGATGATCTCCAGCATCTCCACCCGCGTGATCTTGCCGTCGCCGTCCAGGTCGTACATGTTGAAGGCCCAGTTCAGTTTCTGCTCGAAGCTGCCCCTCGAGGTGATGGACAGGGCGCAGATGAACTCTCGGAAGTCGATGGTGCCGTCCCCGTTCTTGTCAAAGGTTCGGAAGGCGTGCTGGGCAAACTTGGAGGCGTCTCCGTAAGGGAAGAACTGCAAGCAGAAGGCACAGGTTCAGGTGCCGGGAGGGCCCGAAACCTCAGGCCGGGGCGCGGCCCGGGAAAGCCTAGACCGCGGGCTGCACCGGGCGCTCTCGTGGGCTGTCGTGGGAGGGGGTGTGACCGGCGGGCCTCCTGCCTGGGCCAGCGCTCAAGGCCAAGGGCAGGCGTCCATCAGAGCGTCCTCACTCAGACGCCTGGCTGTTTCTTGTGGGTGAGGCTGGGGACATGCCTTTGTGGTGGCCAGGCCCTCAAGCCCGCAGCTAGCGTCCCTCATCCGTGGCTTCCCTGGCCGCCCTCCCACAAATACGAGGACCGAGGCAGGTAGCAGACTCCTCTCCCCACACGGGGTGGTGCTCCATGAACTCCCCCTTTCTCCCTGTGGATGTCCAGGTTCACTGCCTCGTGGGGCCAGAGCAAGGTTGCCCAGACCTGGTTTTTCCTGCCCCCCTGCCCGGCTTCCTATCCACACTCCCTCGATGAGGCTCCAGGGTTTCACTTCTTTTTACAGGGACTTTTCTTTTGTAGAACAGACATTTAAAACCCATTAAAAATAGAACATGACTGGGTTTATTTTTGCAAGATATAAAGAGGTTTCTTTTCAGAGCCAACAGTTGGCAAGAGTGCCGTAGGGAGACAAAGAATGGACCCAGGAAGGAAAGGAAGGGCAGACCCCAGAGGAGTTAAGACCATGGGCAGTGAGGCAGGGGTGTCGGCCCCACTGATACGAGTCTAGGCCAGTCACAAACAGCAGGCAGTTCTGTCGCTTGACCCTCTGTCCCAGCAAAGCTGAAGGACATTCTCTAGGTGGAGGGTGGAAAACAAACCAACCCCAAATCAAATGCAAAAACAAACCATGTGCTGTTTTAAGGCAGAAAGGGTATATACATGTTTCTGGGTGAGCAAATCCAGCAAATACAAACATGAAAGCAGATTTCTGAGGATGTCACTGGTCTCCCTGCCCGTTCCTACGTTTTGCCACTTGTGACTGGAACAGTCTGGCCAGCCTCCATGCAGATGGCCTGCTTCGTGCCCACCCGGGGCTGTCTCCCTTTGGGAGTTTCTCACTATGCACCCTGTCCTTGGGCCTGCTGCCCGCAAATCCCAAAGGTGGAACATTTCCCTCCAGAAATAAAATAGGTCTTTCCATATAAGATGCAGAGCTGACTGGGGCTTGTATTTCAATAGCACTCACTTTCAGACCCTGAGATCTGTTCTGCTTACTATTGTGTGCAAAAAATCACCCAAGGGGCACCTGTGTGGCTCAGTCAGTTAAGCACCTAACTCTCAATATCAGTTCAGGTCATGATCTCAGTTTGTGAGATCGAGCCCTGCATCAGGCTCTGCGCTGACAGTGTGGAGCCTGCTTGGAATTCTCTCTCTCCTTTGCTGTCTGCTCCAACCCCACTTGCTCTCTCTCTCTCAAAATAAATAAACATTAAAAAATTTTTTTAAATCACCCCAAATCAGAGTGGCTTAAAACAACAATTCTTTCATTAATCTCAGAAAATAAAGATTTGACAACCACTTCTTTTTTATTTTATTTTTTATTTTTTTTAATGTTTATTTATTTTTTGAGACAGAGAGACAGAGCATGAACGGGGGAGGGTCAGAAAGAGAGGGAGACACAGAATCGGAAGCAGGCTCCAGGCTTCGAGCTGTCAGCACAGAGCCCGACTCGGGGCTTGAACTCACGGACCGTGAGATCATGACCTGAGCTGAAGTCGGACGCTCAACCGACTGAGCCACCCAGGCGCCCCAACCACTTCTTTTTTAAGCAACCAACTTATCTTTCTGAGGCTATGGAGGACAACTTTATCCTTTGCTCCCTCATCCCCTACACACATTATGTCTCCTATCCTTCGTTTTTCATGATCCATCAAAATCCACTGAGGCCTTTTTCTGGCCCAGCCCTGTCTTTGATACTGGGAAAGCAGAGATCAGCACCTCACTGCCCCCAGGCTCTGGTATTTTGCAGTTAAGGGGGGAACCGAAAATGAAGGTCATGTTATCAGAAAAGGACTACAACGGAAGAAGGAACAAGACACTCCTAATGCTAACGAGCGCATGGTTACTTTCAAGAGGGGCGCCTGGGTGGCTCAGTTGAGCATCCAACTTTGGCTTAGATCATGATCTCGCAGTTCGTGGGTTCAAGCCCCCGCATTGGGCTCTCGACTGACAGCTCAGAGCCTCCTGGAGCCTGCTTCGGATTCTGTGTCTCTCTCTCTCTCTGCCCCTCCCCTGCTCACACTCTGTCTTTCTCTGTCTCTCAAAAATAAATAAAATGTTACATATATATAAAAAAAGACTGTGTGGTTGGTTTCAAGACGGAGAGTTAAGACAGAAAGGCTCCTGTCCTCTGTCGCGCGCTCAGCCTGTTTTCTCTCCACCCCCCAATGCCATCAGAGGCATCGTAGATACCTGAGGATGGGCTGCCAGGTGCTGACTTTTGAACTTGACCTTGACAATTTCTAAATAGGTAAGTTTGAGTCACATGTGCTCTGAACTGTTTGTTGACTTAATGATGCTTCTGACACCAAATGTGTGGGCTTTGTTTTGGTTTGGTTTGGTTTTTGGTTTTCCCCTACCAGCAGCCAATTCTCCAATTTTCTGGACATTAACCTGGTCCAGTTGAATTCAGTTCAATTCTGACACTAACCCCTGGGGAGTCAGTGCAGACCCCACAGGTGAGTCAGGGTTCAGTCCCACAAGACTGCGCCCACTTCAGATGCCAGTGGCATGTCCCCTGCTGCCACCTGTAGTTCTGATAGACCTGATGTAAACTCAGGGGGATCCCACAATGCCCTCCTTCAATAATTTGCTAGAACAACTCACAGACTTAAGGAAGGCACTTTATTTACTATTACCAGTTTATTTTAAAGGCCACAAGTCAGGAACACCCTGGGGGAAGAGATGTATAGGGCAAGGGGCGAAGGCACGAGGAGGGAGTGCAGAACCCTCTCCGGGCATGCCACCTGTCCAGCACCTCAGCGTGTTCACCAACTTCTCAGGCCGTAGTTTAAGGGTTTTCATGGAAGCCTCATTACATAGGCGCAGTTCATTCAATCACAGGTCAATGAAGATTCAGTTCCATCTCCAGCCCCTCTCCTTTCCCCAGAGGTAGGGTGAGGGCTGGACTACAAGTTTCAACCTTCTAATTATGCCTGGGTCTTTCTGGTGACCAGCTCCCATCCTGAAGCTGTCTAGGGGCCCCAGACAGCAGTCATGTTATTAGCATACAAAGGCACTGTTTTCACTCCAGAGATTCCAAGGGTCTTAGAAGAAGCTCTTGTGTCAGGAACTGGGAACGAAGACCAATTCTGTATTTCTTATTAGATCACATGTGCCGTGTGCGTGAGTGTTCTTCACCCCTTTCTGCTCTTTGCTGATGTGTTTGCCTTGTGGTCAGGAGTCTTGGGCAGAGCTGGTACCTGTGAAATGGCCTAAGAGCAGAGCAGAGTGAGCAGATTCCCACTCTCCTTAGTGCTGTGTATCCACCAGGCTTTCTATATGCAGTGACTTGAGACCACTGCGTATTTTTCAACATCTGTGTGGGTTTCTGGAAGTGAAAGGCTTTAACTATCATTTCTTATAGCATACTTTAAAGTGAAGGGGTATCTGAGAGTTTTGTCTAAAAATAGCTGAGAACTTGAGGTCAGTATATTAAAAATTAATTTAGATCTGAAAATTCTTGAGGAAAAAATCGATTGGGCTATAAAAGTTACATGCGCCTTGCAGAAGGCCTATTTACTGACTTTTAGAGCCAATGCGTTCACTTCAGAAGAACTGAGCATGTGCCCAGGACCCCTCACATATCTGGACGGTTTGTTCTTTTTGGAAAATTCATCCTATCGTGTTCTGAGCTCTTTGAGTTTTTCTAATCAGGGGAATGCTCTTTCTTTTGATGAAATGATTCAACTCTGGATGTATCATCACAGGAAAAGCAAAGCCATACTCTTCAATCTCTTTGGGAAGAGATCAGGGTCTTGAACTCCTATTCACTTCTGGACTACGATAGTACCTGAGAAATGTAAGTATTTTTTGCATATTGTTGCTTGCAATGTGTTTTATTTTTTAAAGTCAATGTGTTTTGCTTGACCGACTGTATTATATGGTGATGTGGAAATAATTTTCAGTGGCATGAATAATCTACAAGTCTCTTTATATAATAGATAAAAAAACTTTGAGGTTAAAAATTATATATAACGTATGAATATAATAATATTTATATAACATAGACATATATTTTATGTATCTAAATATATAAAATGTACTAAATAAATATATTTCACTTGTATCTTAGTCCATTCAGGCGGCTATAATAAAATGTCACAGACTAGATGGCTTATAAACAGAAATTTATTTCCACAGTTCTGGAAGACAAAGTCCAATATCAGGGTCAGTCTCTGGTGAAGGCCCTCTTCTGGCTGCACACTGCCAACTTCTTGCTTTGTCCTCATGGGAGGAAAGACAAGGGAACTGTGTGGGGTCTTTTTTATAAGGGCACTAATCCCATTCATGAGGGCTCCACCCTCATGACCTAAGCTCCTTGCAAAGGCCCACCTCCTTATAGCATCACCTTGGGCATTAGGTTTCAACACATGAATTTGTGGAGGGACACAAATACTTAGTCCATAGCAATTTGTTAGCAAGAAGATGACTCTAGCTGTGAGAAATTTCACAAACTGTATTAGATGATTGAATATAGCCAGTCTTTGATGAATTTCTAGTGTCTGTTTTATGTCTATATACATACACGCTTAGTTTTTCTACTTTTGATCACAAATTTTGTATCGAGTATATCTTGCATTTCCATTAAAAGAAGAAAACCATCTGGGAAGCAGCTGCAGATGGTCAGTTGATCCCCACTGACTGAATCAGATACCGGAGTCCTTCCGGTGACTTTGGGAATTGTGTGGTATGGCTCTTGGAGGCCAAACTGGTGAGGCCTGGCACCTCAGGTCAGCCTGCCCTCCTGAGTCTGATAGACAAAGAAGGTTTGTCTTTGGAGAGCAGGGTTTGGGGGTGGAGCAGGGCCTGCTTCAGCTGCTGGCCGCAGAGCCCTAGACTCCATCCTGAGGGTGGGAATTGCACTGTCAGCTCCAGTTTGGACAAGGCGTCTTTGGGGGTGGAGGTGATCAGGCCAGTCCCCCAGGCAGGTGGAAGATGATGGCTGGCCAGAATGGTTCACCGGACAGCGGCAATTTCTTCAGGGACGCTGGAGCTCTCTTCCCCGGGTCCAGTGCTTCCCCTTGCCAGCCCACAGCCCTTTTGCTCTGACACTTAGGGGCTCCAAGCTTACTAGTGGGAGACTGGTAGAAGGTGGGGGGCAGAAAGGGCCCTCTGTCCCTGACTACTTCCGGCCCTGCTGGTGAGACTCTGACCTCAAGATCAGTCTGTACACTAAGCTGTCCCTGTCATACCACAGGGGCAGTCCTTTGCCCCAGTTGCGCTCTGAGAAAGCTCTAGAAGTTGCTGGCCTATGGTGGGACCAGGACCCAGCTACCACGTGTAGCATGATACCCACAGGAAAATGTCACCATTTCTGCTCTCTTCCTGCTGAATGACAAGGAGGAGGAGCATGTTTGTGTCCTATGGCATTCGTATTCCCCTGGACTGATTTCTGGAAGTTCCTGAGATAAGTCTTCTGGGCCACACATCCTCCTTTCCTGTGGACTTCCCCTCCCAGGATGCCTGGAAATGAGGGCTGCCATTGTACTGGCCACCAGATTGTGGGGAGCTGCTGCAAAGGAGAGCTGCACCCACTGTGTCTTCTTTCTTGGTGGGGGGGGGGGTGGAGCAGAAAGACCAGGACCCCTCCACTTGGACACCCAGCAGAGCCCAGACAGGTGGGCACAGTCTGATAGCAGGGGCTGTCTGTCTTCAGTGCTGGGTCACAGGGAAGCTCACAGGGCCCACTCTTCCACTGTGGAAGAGAGCAGGCCCAGAGAACACCTCCTCATTCAGTGATTCCTCTTCAGGGAGGTCCTGATGGGTTAAGACTTCCTCTGCTTGTCTTCTCGTGCCACCTCTCTGGTGGACATTCCATTTGCAGGACTGAATATAGCTTATCCCCTTCTCTCCCTTCTACCTCCACCAGAGACCTGTCACCTCCCATCAGATTCTGGCCATAGTCCCCTAATTGCCGCTGGTCTCCTCAAGGTCGAACACCCGAGCAGCACTGATCTTCCTACAGCGTGGCTCTGATTGTGTCATTTCTCTTCACAGAAACACTTAGGGCTTCCATATCTGACCCAATAGGTGCCTTCGATCCTGCGTGTCCTGCTTTGGGCTCTGCTCTTCAGAGGCTCGCATTTGCAGAGTTGAATTCTGAACTTGGAACCTTGCTGTTGGTGCGCTTCATGATTGCCCCAACCTGCAAGCACGTCTCTCTCATTCCTCTGTTTTCTGCCTCTGCACCCCGGCTGAGTTCCCAGGTGCCACCACACATGCCCCCTGCTTCCATATTTTATATGCCTTCCTCTGCATCCCATCTCATCCTGGCCAAATGGAGAAATCCCACCTTTTCTTTACGTCCTGCTCAAATGCCCTGCCTCTGTGGAAACTTCATGACTGGACTGAATCTCTCCCTCTGCTTGTGCTTCACTGATTTCTAGATGAGTTTTCCCAAACCCTCTGTCTTAGACCCTGGTCTGCACCTGCTGTGTCCCTCCTGGCGTGGGAGTCCCGGAAGGGCAGCCACCACATGTGTATTGTGGGCCTGTAGTGGTGCTTAGCGCCTCCTGAGAAGGGCCCATTCCAGCGAGCACAGGTACTGCGGTCTCACACATCTTTGTACCTGCATTTATGTCACTCTTGCATCTGTGAAATGGGTGTGCTGAGTTAACTAAATGCTTTCACGCTCCTGTGAGGGCAGGCAGAGTTTCCTGCCACAACTGAACAGTAGTGAAAACCATGACATCACTAGTCAAATGTCAGTGCTCTGTTCCTAGAATTCCCTATCTCCCTTTGCTGCTCAATTTTTTCTCCAAAAAGCTGACCACCATACAACATATTTCAATTAATTATTTGATGTCTTTCTTTCTGCGTGAGAAATGTGAACTCCGTGAGGGCAGAGAGCTTTGGCTGCTTTGCTGTTTTGTTCCTTGCCTAATCTCTGCCTAGCAGTGCTCAATGACTTAGTGAATGAAAGAGTGAACCAATTTCTTTTTAAAAATTGATTTATTTTGAGAGACAGAGAAAGTGAGATAGGGGGAGGGGCAGAGAGAGAGGGAGAGAGAGTATCCCAAGCAGACTCTGCACTGGAGCGGGGCTCCAACTCACAAACTGACATCTTATCTGAGCCAAAATCAAGGTGCCAGAACTGATGCTGCCCTGCCTAATAACTGCACTGCAGGGTTGCAACTGGTGACACGTTCACTGTCTCCTGGGATCCTCAAGACAACCCAAAGGGATGATTTGGTTCTTTTTCACTTTTCCTGGTAACAGAGAAGTGGGTTTTTAGGCAGAGGTTCAGCACTGTCATTCCTATTTATTAGGGGATTATTTATTTGATATCAGTTACTAAACTGTAAATCCCCAGAGTGCAAAGCCTGTTTGTTGTATCCATAGCACATACCATGGGTCTGCAGATGACAGGTGCAAAATACAATCTCGTTGAATGACCAAGTGAAAGAAACACTTGTAGTGCCAACTAGAGGTGTTCAAGCACTGCTGCTGAAAACAGCCACCACTCATTGGACATTTATTAAAATCTAGCCAGCTCTGTCCTCTAGAACTTCTTGTGAGGATAACAATATTCAACAACTGCACTGCCCAAAATGATAACGACTAGCCATATGGGTCAACCACCGTGAGGTGCTGGGAATAAAATTTTAAAAAGACACTGGGGCACCTGGGTGGCTCAGTCAGTTGAGCATCTGACTTCGGCTCAGCTCATGATCTCACAGTTCTCTCACAGCTCGTGGGTTTGAGCCCTGCATCGGGCTCTGTGCTGACAGTTCAGAGCCTGGAGCCTGCTTCAGGTTCTGTGTCTCCTTCTCTGTGCCTCCCATGTTCATGCTCTCTCTCTCTCTCTTTTTCAAAAATAAATATTAAAACAAATTTTTTTTAAATGTAAAAAGACAGAGCATTGAGGGCATTGGGGGAAGAAACCTTTGAAATGTTACTAGTGTAACCAACAAACTGCATGTTTTAATATTATTTAACATACGTATCAATTTAGGTAGCAATGTGTGGCAACTGGCTTCTGTATTGAGTAGCATGATCTATGCTCTGTCATAAGCTCTCACAATACCCTTGTCAAGCAGTAATCCTCAGCTCCACTTCATGGACAAGGAAACATGGGCTCAGAAAGGTCCAGCAAACCCCTAAGTTAATTCTCTTTCCACTGTTTCAGCCTACTGCAAGTTTATGCAAAGGAGCAGTAAGAAATGTACACATCTTCCCAGAATAAGAACATCCAAAACAGAAGGTAGAAAGGTCAGGGACAGATTGTCATCTATGTCAACATTTGTTGGAACGCTTTCATGATTATCATACAGCACTGGAATGAGCTCAGTTCTAATACTTCTCATGCGTGTTACTTCATTCGGTTCTTATAGCAAAACCTGCCATCATAAACTCTGTGTGGACCAGGAGACAAGCTTGAAAGTTGCAGGCATTTGTCCCAGGTTCCTAGCAGAATGTGACAGGTGGATCTGGTCATTTCTGCTACATCTTGCTGTTTCTCTTTGTCAAGCTGAGGAAATAAACCTAAATCCACATTTATGAAGCAACCGTATTTGTTGCATTATGTAATTCTTTGCTACCTTCCATGTATGGGCTTCAATCCCTGGCAGTGGGTATTTGTCGCCACCTTCTGACAGCATGTGTGTACTGCATGGAAATTACTAAAAGGATGCTGAGGGATATTTTTAGGACTCATTCTTTAACTCAGCATTTACTGAGCAGTTACTGTGTGTCATGTATTGTGTTAGATACTGAATAAAATATTAAAAAAGACCTAGAGCATTAAGGATAATAGAGGAAATAGATACGAAGCAAACAACTACATAAATAAGTGTAAAATTACACTCTGATCCATCGCAAATATATAGAGCCACAGCCACTAATGGGGATGGTCTTATGAGTTTGAAACTTAACCAAAAACTTACTGCATGGTCCTCTCCCTGCACCCTAATATGCAGGCTTCTGCCAGTTCATTGTTTCTTATTCATAGTTTAGGAATAGTCTCAGAGTCTGAAACTTTCCGGGATTTCACAAACCTGGATTATACCCAACTGTACTACACACCCTTCTTCTGAACCAACCAACGTGCAAAAGAAAATCCCAGGAAATCCTTGAGGACTGTCTTTCCTCAGAGAGACAGTAAGAAACTCTCCATCCATTAATCAGCTTGCTCCAAAGCCACCCGAGGCTTTTCCCTGCAGATAGAGGGCCAAAGCCCTGCATTTCTTTTCAATATTCAGTTGTGAATATTAAAAGGTTTGTTTCTTTTAATAAGTGGTGAATGAGCCCCAGACACTTCGTGCTGAATATGCATGGTGTCATTTGCCTCTGCAACCCCAGGGCCCCTCCGAGTATGGCACAGAAGGCTCTTTGGTGGCTGTATTAAGAAATAGCCTCAGAACACTGTGCTTCTAGTCCCTTGGGTAGTCTTTCCTCTGAACCCTCCACTCCAGTCCTTTGCACTCTTTTGCTGCCTGCACGTCTCATCCTTCCAGAAGCTGTGCTGAGTGCAGAGAAAGCACCACAACGTTTCCCATGAGAACCTCGCCCTCTCCCAGTGGACACTGGTGCCTGCCTCAATGTAACGGAGGATGCAGGTCTCCTAGAGGCTCCCCTGCCCGACGTTCAGGTTGAGGGAGGTTTTACAGCACAGCCGTGGCCCACTGTGACAGCTGATATGCTGTGTCAAGAGTGGTTGGCGGCAGAGCCGCTGGGGAGGACAGACTCTCCAGGGCTCTGCTCAGCTCCCGGCTGATGCTGATCAGTTCTCAGGCCTCAGAACAGATTTCTTCCCATTAGTCTGCCTGAAATAGAGCTCACGATGGGATCAAAGAGCACAAGAATATTCTTGGACGCTCCACCGCTCACGGTCTTGGAGAGGTCGGCCATTCAATCTCTCATAGGACACCATCCCTTTAAAAATGTCCTCACTCAGGTCAATTCTGTTTTCCTTTGTTCGCAGCTGTCAGAAGCCTATGTTCTCTGGCTAATGTACCCACAAACACAATCCCCTCCCCAAGGGTGGAGTCTTCTTCACTTCCCCCACCCCCAAAATAGGGCTACTCTACCTCAGGTCATTTGCCCTCACCTCTGCTGGAATGAGCCAGAGGCTTCTAGCCTCCTGTGGATCCCTGGCTCAGTGCCCACCTCTCCAGGCCCTGCCAAGCGGCTACCTTTTCATGAGGGTCTATCAGGGATCAAGGCCCTAAGGCCTTTTTCATATGCTACCTCAGCTGGTTCTTCACCAAGTTTAGGACTTGAGGGGCATTATTGTGGGTTAGGTCATACCACTAAGGGGAGGTGGGCTGGTCTAGGCACACGGGCTCTGTCTGAGGAATGCCGCCTGTCTGCATAGCTGCCGAATCTGCCCAGCCTTCAACTCCGAGCTACGATCCACCTCCTCACCAGGATCCAGAAAGGTTCTGCCTCTCTCTTCCCAGCCCTCCGCTTCTTAGTCCCCAGTGTTCCCCCTGCCTTGTGCTGTGCTCACAGGAGCCCTGCCTTCCTGCTGCGGTCCTCAGCAGGACTGGGCCAGGCCACAGCAGGCCTGTGGGAAGGAGGGCACCCACAAGGGACAAAAGCGGTAAACATGCTACCCCTCGCATAGGTTGCGCACTTACCCTTGCCTCCCCAGGCAGCAGAAGGGACCTGGTGGGATTTCTGAGGCCCACGCAGAGCTACTCACTCTCAGGGCAGGCAGATGGGGGCTATGGCCCCTGACCCTGGGGTGGGTGCTGCTGTGGAAAGAAGGAGATGTGCCAACCAAGCCCAAGGATTTCCTGGACCCTGGCTGAGGCCCAGCACCATCCTTTCCCCCCAGGGATGCAGGTGTGGGCTCCTCTAGGAAAGCAGGACCCACCACAGCTAATGAGAGGCAGAGGTGGGATGCAAACCCAGTTCTGTCTGACTGTGTGACGTTGGACACCTGTTAACCCATCTGAGACTCAGTCTCCTCATCCACCAAATGGGGCAACAGTGATCAATTCCTATTGTGCAGGATTGTTGTAAGATTTACTGGAGATGACAGATGTGGAAGGTACCTGAGGTCACAAGGAGCTGGGACCCTGGGTGTTGGAGGGTCCCTCCTCCCTTTTCCCCTCAAGGCTGCTGTGATATATCCCATACCCTGATGCACCCAGGTGAGCAGGTGGTTCATAGTGGGGTCTCAGTGCACACCCCCCCAGACTGCTGGCCCAACTGGTGCCCTTAAGGGTCAACTTGGTGTTTGGTATTTAGGCTCCTCACATTCATGTAACCTCACCCAGGACTAGGATCCTTGCCTCCTGGGCTGCCTCACCAGCCCACATTCTCTGCCTCCGGTTCAACTGCTCCCTCCCACCCACTCCCAGGGCTCTGTAGTCCCTCCTGCCCACAGTTCTGGAGAGAACCTCTTACACCCACTTAGTCATGTCCACTTCCTGTACACACCAGTTGCATCTAATTGTTCCCACAAGAAGCAGCGGGATTATCCCCAGGCCTCTGGGCCTTTCCAGGTCTGGTCCTTGCTGCCTGTCCAATGTCTGCTCCACCGGGGCCTTGCTGGGTTCTCCAGCTGCCATCCTATTGTTTCTGTCATCTGAAATGCTCCTTTTTTGCCCTGGCCCAGTCAACACCTGTTTGTCCTCAGACCTGGATTCAGTCTTCATTTTCTCAGGAAAGACTTCTCTGAACCTAGGTCAGAATTCTCCATTAGGTACATGCACATCGCTGAGATCCGTGGTAACCATCATCCCGTGTTCATGGGATTGTTTGATTAATAACTTTCTCCCCTAGTGGACTGTAAGCTAAATGGGGCAGGGAATGGCCTGGCTTTTCCCAACAGCTATAATCCCTGGTGCCTAGTATGGGGCCAGGCGCACAGAAGGTGTTCAGTAAGTATCTGTTGAATGACCTAGAGACTCAGCACAGCGGGGTCTTTTTCGAGCCTCCAGAGACGGCGGTAAATGCATACAATGACCAGTAAAAGAGCTGAAATATGTTCTGAAGATTGTTTTAAGGCAGCTATGCTAAAGAAGGCTCACCATTTGGCCTTAAAACATGTCACTGCCATTACTACTTTAGCTGATGATTCATGACAGTATGAATCATCCCCAGAGAAGTTCACGTACCTGGTCACGTGGATGGGAAGAGGAGAGAGACACTTCCCCTTAATTAGAAATGGGGAGTCCAAAAGCTGTTTTCTGCCAACGTGTTCATTCAACAGATACTCACAAAAGCCTAATTGGTGCCAGGCTCTATGCTGAGCTCTGTGTGGGCAGGAGGGAGGCTGAGGAGAGGCAACAAAGAATCAGAGTAAAATAGAAGAACCGGTCTCTGCCCCAGAGCAGAAAATGAAAGGTAGATGCAGCCCAGAGAGTGAGCTGCCTTCCACACATAGGCTCTCTGGGAGGAGGTTAAAACACACTCACCCCACGCCACCCCCAGATCCTGAGGTCACTTCTGAAAGCTGCCTCTTCACTTGTCCTCCGGGTGACAATATCCATTTTCTGCAGTCATGGCTCCTTCAGGGCTCCAGGCTTTATTACAAGGCAACCACTAATAACTCCTGGTTCCTGTATAACTCCATCTATTTGAGAAGAAAATTAGTTCTGAGCTAAATTTCTAGAGAAGGGGGCTTTGCCTCTTGGGTCAGCGGAAGCAATTTTTACCTATGTCCTAGACCAGGTTCTTCTGTTTGCATTTTGACCCTGTTACACTGTCCCAAGAAGGTCAAGAACTCCCAGAGAAGTTCTGTTACTTTTTTATAGAGAAAAACACTCAGGCAGCAGAAATCCAGATTCCTCACTAATCTTCAGATCTCCTTTGTTTTAGAATTATCGCTAAGAGAAAAGCCCAAATAACTTCTACTTTAAGAGAAATGTTATGGGGCGCCTGGGTGGCTCAGTCGGTTAAGAGTCCGACTTCGGCTCAGGTCATGATCTCACGGTCCGTGAGTTCGAGCCCCGCGTCGGGCTCTGTGCTGACAGCTCGGAGCCTGAAGCCTGCTTCCGATTCTGTGTCTCCCTCTCTCTCTGACCCTCCCCCGTTCATGCTCTGTCTCTCTGTCTCAAAAATAAATAAACATTAAAAAAAAATTAAAAAAAAAATTAGAGAAATGTTATGCTTTGCCCTTTCTTATATCAAATTACGATCTGGTATACTGTAGGTGCTTTATAAATGCTTAAGATGGATAAAGGAAGCAACCTGTTGCAGAGGAAAGGATGCTGGGTTGAGTGACAAGGTGTCTGGGTGTGACTAAAGCTAAGCCATTCTGTCTCTTAAGACTTCCATTTTCCTTTAAATAATATAAAATGAGGCAATAAATCAGATAAGCCTCAAAATTCCTTTTAGCTATACTATTTATTTTTCTGATTCTGGAAGTAAAATCTCAAAAAAAAAAAAAAAAGAAAATAATGAATTTGGCAAACAAATGGTACTTCCATGATTTTTCACTTGTTGTTAACCAAAGCACCTGTCCTATCATTCCCTTGTGTTTGTATGTCTTAATTACAGGATCAAATTTTGAAGGGTGAATATATCCACATCTATACCTGCATTGGTAGCAATATCTATGTATTTGTATCTCTACCTCAATAACTCTGCTCCTGTATCTATAGATATCTATATCTCCATATCTAGATCATACCTCTATCTGTATAACATCTCTCCTTATCTCTATCTATCTCTCTATCTCCTTCTCTATATATTTATTTCTATTTCTACCCCTTTGTCATATCTCCACCTCTATTTCTGTTGAAAGTTTCACAGAGCCTGATGGATACTCACTGGTTACTCAGACTTTAAAAAATCAAATGAACTCTCTCCACTTCAGTCTAATATCCCATTCGCATTACAAATTGGATCAATGACATCTTGATTTGGGGCAAGGGGGTTCCTCTAGTACTTCTCTTGCTGATTAATCTTGAGCCACCAACATAAATCAGTCCACTGTTAGCATTTATTACAAAATAGGAGATCACCAATAGTAAATTACACTCTGGAAACCGCCATGGATTTCCATCTAAAGGCAATCTGTCAGATTAGAGAGAAGATTGTTTTATCAATTTAAAAAGGAGCTCATCTTTGAAACTAGAGAAGGGGTGAGGATCTTTGAAGGTGTTTGAGAGAAGGCTGGTTGCCATGGGGAAAACTGAAAGGGACCCCTCACTCGGTATTCTCTTCGATTACTCCGACTGAAGTGGGTACAGCAGATTTTCCAACTGGTTCTGGAACTGGTTATTTGTTTCATCTCCCCTACTCCTAGAATAAAGTGATCTGCTCAAGATCGATTCCCATTTTACCCTACATTCAACTCACTTCACAAGGTCATAGTGACAGTGACAAGAATGTTCAGCCTGACTGCATCCCAATTAGAACCCTACTGGCATGCCATAGGCCACCAGTCTGCAGCCCTGGAGAGAGAGCTGTCTACAATACAGTGGGTGACAGCAACAGTAGCCCGAGCAAGGGGAGCTCTGTCTTCAGAAGCTGAAGTTTGTAAGAAATGAATATATACAGGGCCACTGCCTCAGAGGATGTACCCTTCATTTCCTGGAAAGGAAGAATCTTCCCACCTACTCTAAGATGGTCCCCCAAATTTATTACTGTCCCCCATTACTGACATATCTATAGCTGCTACCCCATCATTTCAGTCCCATGTACTCCCATCACTGCCACCTGAGGGATAGGAAAAGGTCTGGCTGCAAAAAGACACACAAAGGAGATACATCCTGCAGAGAAGGGAAGGTGCCATGTGGGGGTGTGAGCTTTGTGCTCAGAGGGGTCTGGAATTGAATACCAGTTCTGCAGTTTACTACATGTGGGACCTTGGGCAAATGGTTTTAAATCTTTTTCAAAGCCTTAGTTTATTCATATGAAAAATGAGCTGGAGGTGGGGGAGTATTGGCTGCTGGGCTGGAATCTAACAGGAAGGACACTGGAAATGAGTCAGGATGCCTAGGACTGGGCAGTTCTATTAAAGAGGTGCTGTGAACCTGGGCTCTCTTTCTCTGGATGGGCCCAGTTACGATGGTCTCGGATTAAGATGATGTGTGTAATAACTCCCGCACATAGTACTTGGCCCACCGTAGGCACTCAGCAAATGAAAGATGCTGTGATAGTATTATTTTGGGTTTTGCCAAGGCTGTGCCCTATATGCACCGAGAGTATGAAGACTGAGGAACACTATAAACATACATATAAAGGAAATGATTTCCTTTTATTTTTTTATGGAAAAAATATATTGATCAATTAGTCAATAATCACCTAGTGTGTGCACCCACCGTGTGCCAGGCGCTGGGTTTGGTGTTGAAAAGGATGCAGAAAAGTGGAAACTGTACCTCGGGAGCTCAGCCTGGTTAGGGCAGCAGACATGGAAGCACACCCAGAGTTCATCAGCAGTGCCCGGCAGCCAAGGAAGCACACAGCCAGTGAGGGGGTGGGGTTGTTGGCCCTGCCTTGCAGAAGGTGCAAGATGCATCCTGCGGTCTCTAGGTCGTCCTTTTATTACCTCAAGCCCATACAAAACCAGCATCAACCAGAGTCCAAATTTGCTCAAAACCAGTAATCCAGCTGAGGCAAAGAATTTTGTAACATGAGAACTACTGCTCCCTTCCAGGGCAGCAGGACAGGGCACCCCAGAATCCCCCCCAGCCCCTTGGCAGAATGAAAAGCCCAGACTTTTCAGCAGATCCTTGCCGAACACTGCCAGCTCTCTAAGGTCCAACTTTGCTAAGCCCTAGATGCCTGACTCCAGGAGGGAGTCCTGTGTACCTCAACCTCCTAGAGGCTGCAACCTGGCTGAGGGACACATGAAGGTTCATTTAGAAACACCAAGAGATGCGCCAAGAGCCAGAACTCATGGGCACACACAGCAGGAACATAAAACCCACAAAGGGATGGCCAAGCCCAGGCACCTGACCCCACCATTTCTTATCATCCCTGCAGAGCCTCAGAACAAGGGGTGAGCCAGCCTTTGACTCAGTTTCCTGGGAGGATCCCTCCTCTGCTGTCTCTCCGCCCAAACTCCTGCTCCTGATTTTCCTCTCCCAGGGGCATCCCCCCCCCCGGCAAATGTGATCTGATTCTGGGTTCCGTGGTCTAGAAGGACTGATTTAGAGATTAGATTTTCGGGCGCAGGGGAAGTCTCTGGAGGGCTTGCCAGTAGAAGCCGCCACTAGAATCCTCCCACCCTAATAAGGACAAAGGACAGGAACCACAGCAGTGGGCAACCTGGGCTCCCGTGCCAGACCTGGAGCTACTCTTCTTTCTGCTCATGTCCTCCAGGGCATGAGCCTGGTGCAGACAACAGAGTCCAAGTTCCCACTGTGCCTCTTATTGGCTGTCTGACTTTAGGAGAGGGATGTGGCCATCTGGGCCTGTATCCTCCTGTGTAGAATGAGGGAGTTGGCTGTCTGTGAGCCCTGAGCCTTCTATCAACTCCTATGATTCTAAATCTGCCCACTGTCAGCATTATACTTGACAAAATATGCTGATTTAATTAAAATTTTACAGCAGTTACTAAGTGCCAGGCATGGTTTAAGCACACTGTCAGTATTTAACAATGTAATCCTCTAATAACCCTCTGCGTAGGTACTATTGCTGGCCCCATTACATAGATGGGTAAACAGTAGCACAGGGATTATGTTAATTTGTCCAAGATCACATACATAGTTAGTAGCAGAATTTGAATTCGTTTGGCTCTAGAGTTTCTATAGCCACTGAGCTACACATCTCTGATCTAACACAGGAGCACAGACACCAAATCTCAGTCTGCCTCCCCACATACCAGCTGTAGACCATCTGCATCCATGAAGTTAGATGCAGCAAAGAAACCGGGCAGGTGAGGTCTGCATTTCTTCTGAAGCTCCCGATGAGCCAAGTGGCTCAGAGATTGCTTAGGGATTGCAGGCTTTGACCCGAGCCAAGCATTCTTGACTTAACTGCGCAGCACCATCCAGGGTGAAAAACTGCCACATCGACTGTGAGGCCCCAACCAAGGGCCTCCTTTCTGTGCTCAGAGTATCCCTGGTAAGCTCCGCACTGTGGTGGGCACTGCAGTGGGTACAGAGCTAACCGGACAGTGTCCTGCTCTCAGTGATGTGAGCCAGGGCTCAGCTTCCATGCTAGTGGGTCTCCTGGTGGTCTTGTTAAAATGCAGATTCTGATTCAGCAGGATTGGGATGGAGCCCATGGTGTCTGCATATCTAACACGTGATGCAGGAGCTGGTGGTCCACAGACCACACGAAGCAAGAATGGAGATACCAGTCATGTGGGATTTGAATAAGGAAGCCCGGGCAGCCCTGGGGAGGGGAGGGGAGGTATGCTGGAGGAAGCAGGGTTCTGAGGGTGGCAGGAGGGTACATAGGCACCAGTGCGTTTGTGGGGAGTCAGGGGGCAGCCTATGAGGGGTGGCGTGGGGAACAGAAACCAAGAGCCAGCATGGGGAGACGCCCAGTGGGTCTGCTGAGCCTGCCTAGGGTGATTCTGCCGAGTGACAGACAGCAGGGTGGAGGGGGCACTGAGCCGGGCTGAAGAGACTCAGCTGATTTCAGCCCCAAGGAGCCTCCTCCTCCAGCCCTAGATGTCTGCATCAGATGAGGCAGCAGTCCTGGCTCCTGACAGGGAAGCTCTCCTCCCACATTTCCATATTTATCTCTGCAGGGAAAGCAGAGAGCAGCCTTCTCACAGGCTCCCAGGGCTGCCCTCCACCAGGCTCATGAATAAAGATGCTGAGACTCTCCTGGGAGAGTCCTCCTGGCCTTCCCTAGAGAGAGGGGGGAGCGCAGGGGAGCAGAGGGCAAGGCAGGGCAGGAGATGCTGAAAAAGGATGGGTCAGCCAGCCCTAGCTGAGGGAATGGGAAGGAGGCTTGGATCAGGGTAGGGGTCTACAGATGGTACCTGGAACACCAGAAATGTGTCTCCTCTCAGTGCCTCAGTTTCTGTGCCTGTAAATCAAGAGATTGAACAAAATGGCTTAAGGCTCCTCATTCCAGGTCTGACTTTCTGTGATTCTATCATAAAGAAAGGCTGATGCTTTATGACAGCCAAAGGACTCTCCGAGCACACGGCCTGTTACGAATCCCTTGGAGAGGAGCCTTGTCCAATAGAGAGATACTGTGAGCCACATCCATTATCCAAAATTTTCTAATAACTACTAAAAAAGTTAAGAAAGAAAGACAAGTAAAATTAATTCTAACATATTTTATTTATACCACTGTATTCAAACGCATCAAATTATAACATTTAAACATGTAATCAATATTGACGTGATTAATGAAGTAGTCTACATTTTTTTGGACCAAGTCTTTGACTTTGGTGTGTGTGTGTGTGTCCTACTTATGGCACATCTCAATTCCCATGTAGGCTGCTCTATGGAACCCTGCAACCCGGGACAGCATGGACGATGCAAATGGGTGCTGAGGCTCCGGCTATAAATGAACTTCAGGAAGATGTATACGTCACTGAGCAAGCGTCCACTTGGTCAGGGAAGCAGAAGGTTATGCGTTCACTAGGAAAGCTGTCTCTGAGAACACGTTGTAACCTCTCAGGCCTAGACACTAGTTTCTCTTCCTGTTCTTGGACACACCAGGCTTGTAGGCCAGTGAGGGGCCCCTCTGGGCCTCCTGCTTACACGTGGAGCTTGGAACGGTTGCACAAATCCATGTTTCCACTGCAAATCCAGGTGTCTAATGCCTCCATACCTTGGTAACATCTTCCATGCCTCTGGAATCTTGGCTGGTATTTCCCCTTCCCGGGTACCATGTACTAGGAAGTGCCAGTCATCACACGGATTTTGTACACTATTTCTGGAATGTTATTCTGAGGAGGAGCTCTCTCTAGCAAGTCCTGACCCCCCCCTGCAAGAGAAATCAGTATTTTTTTTTTCTTCTCTGAGAAGCAATAGGAGAGGCGGCTTGGCCTAGAGGAATGAGTGAGGGTTCTTAGAGCTCTAATGACCGCCATTAAACCCTAGCTGCACTTCCAAAGTGGCCGCGTGGCCTTGAGCTGGGCACTTTGTTTCTGAGCCTCAGTTTTCACCAGTATGAAAAGACCAAGCCCATGTATGATGGATGCAATTGCTGACATAAAGCACTTTGTACAATGCCAGATATGTAGAAGACACTTAAAAATGGCAGCTTCGATCTCTTCCTGCCCTAGGATCATGGGTTCCTTTTTTAAAATATATTTTTTTAAGTTTACTTTTATTTATTTTGAGAGAGATAGAAAGCGGGGGGGGGGGGGGCAGAAAGAGAGGGGGACAAAATCCCAAGGAGGCCCTGTGCTGTCAGTGCAGAGCCCGATGAGGGACTCAAACTCAAAAACTGTGAGACCATGACCTGAGCTGAAATCAGGAGTAGGATGCTTAACCAACTGAGACACCCTGGCGCCCCAAGATTATGTATTTCTATGTTTTGGAGTCTACTGTTTGTGCCATCGCCAACAACAAAGTACTTTTATCCTGGAGAAGTGTAATTTGCCATGTGGTGGCTCATACCCATAGGCTAGACATTGTTTTAAGTCCTTTTACCTGTTTTAACTTAATTCTCAAGATAGTCCTGAGCTAAGGCTCATAGATGAGGAAACCAAGGCACAGAGAGGTTAAGTAATTTTCTGAAGGTCACACAGTAAATAGCAGAGCTGCGATATGAACCTAAGAAACCCACCTGCTGAGCCCCATTGCTGACCTCTTTTGTCTTGTGGCTATACCAGAGGCAGGACTCCTTGGGGAGGGGATTTTGACCTTCAGCTCCAAAGGCAAGAACTGCAAACCAGTGCAGAAGCTTTTAGGGCAGCCAAAATGATGACCTGAACCCAGATCCTACCAAGGCAAATCCCATCAGCAGGTACTTCTGGATTTTTACATTTTGCCTGCCACCTGTTATCAGCCATGCCTGAAGCTTCTCTGCACTTTCTGTTGTGATTCTGTTTTCTAGAGCATTGTTCCCAGCAGACCTCTGAGGTTCCTGGCACTGTAGCGGAGCCCCGACTGTGCTATCTCTGGAGTGTCCTGGAGCCCCTCCTGGAGACCCTTCCCCTCCCGAGGGACACGTGTGGTTGCAGCAGCCAGAGAGGCATGTGATTCCTGGCTCTGCCCAAGGGCGTGTTGCTAAGCTGCTGGTGCACGTTGAGATGTGTGGAAGGAAACCCTCATGGGACAAAAACAAACCCTCATGTGCCCAGAGCTGCATGCACACGTGTGTGTGTGTGTGTGTGTGTGTGTGTGTGTGTGTGTTTGGGGCAGAGCCAAGCCAAAGCAGCACCTTCCTGCAGCAGGAGCCCAGGATGATGTGGGAGCAGACTAGTGAGGGGATGGAACTCAATGATCTCCAGCAGGGAGGTCCCCATCTTCTCTGTGGCAGTTGTGCTCCCAGCAAGACAAAACCAAATACACAAAACATCTGTCTTGCTCCTCTCCCAGCACCTACCTGACAACCTTGTTCTTGCTCGGCTAATCCCGGTGTCCAAGCAGAAGCAAAATGAGGGTGTGGGGGGAGGTAAAGGGGCCGTGGGAAGTCTGCCTGCGACTCATTTTTCCCACCCATACGTTGCAGGGCATCTTCCCTGGCCTGGGCAATGCCACACATCCCCGTTTTACTTGTTGGTCCTTCCCTGGACAAGAGGGAGAGAAGGAAAACTGTTCTCTCTCCCGGTCAAGTGCAGTACAAAGCCAGCCTCTGGTCTTGCCATGACTCCTTACACACTTTATGGGTGCAAAATGAAAAAGTGGGCCCCTTGTTTAAAAATTACGAATTTCAGGATGCAACAGCAGAGCATTGAACCAAGAACAGGGCCCTTCTCGCCTGGGGCCCTGAGCAGCAACACAGTCACAGCCACGAAGCTGCCCGGAGTGAAGCTGGCCAAGTGTTGTCTCCACATTGCATTAGCATGAGCCAGTACATATGCAGATCTAACCCTTTCTTTCTTTCTTTCTTTCTTTTTTTCTTTCTTTCTTTGAGAGTGGCAGAGGGGCAGAGAGTGAGAGAGAATCCCAAGCAGGCTCTACACCCAGCACAGAGCCCGACTCGGGGCTCAATCCGACAACCGTGAGACCATGACCTGAGCTGAGATCAAGAGTCGAACACTTAACTGACTGAGCCACCCAGACACCCCTACCTGCTGAAAGTTCTTTGACGCCCTCCCCACCACAGGCTCCCACAACCCATGATTAAAGCCACCCTCCTAGCCAGTCACTGGAGGCCCTTCTGGACCTCTTGGGGCCTGCAAATCGCTCCAGCTTCATTTCCCAACCCACACCTTGGGCACTCTGGGCCTGTACAGATTCCTTGGCAATCCTTCCAAAGTGCTCTTTCATGCTTTGCCCACACTTTTCTCTCTGCCAGGAATATGATTTTTCTCTCTCACTCCTTGTTACCTCCCATTAGGTCTTTGTCACTCAGTTCACAGGTCACCTCCTCTGAGATGTCCTCCCAGACTAGTCGTTCCTTTGAACCCCACTCTCTCCCATACCTAAGCCCTGCCTGTGTCCATGTGTTCAGGACACTTGCTACTCATCATTGTAACCATCTGTTTGTACCCCTGCCACCAACTCTGCTATGAGGTCCTTGAGCGAATGGCCATGCATGGAACACAATACTCAATAAATCTCTCTTGGCGGACAATGGGTGAAGGTAGCCCCCCACCATGTCTTTCATATGCAGCTCTTTTCTTACTGTTATATTAAATTAACCAAGAGATATCATTTACATGCTGATTTCTACATTTCTCTCATAATTCTTCTCCAAAGAGTGATCTGTCCAATGTACAGGGAATTCATTGTTGATATTTTTTAAAGTATTTTATTTTCATTTAATGAAAACAGCAATTTTTTTTTCTGACTCTAAAGATAAAACACATTTGTAACAAAATTAAGAGATAATGATAAGGAGTTATTATCCAAACACCTACCACTCAGAGAGAGCCACTATTAACAGTGAACATTGTTCTAGATGATCATTCACTGATTCACTGAACAATGACTATGCTTCATGCATTCAGGATATAGCAGTGAATCATAACCACAAAAAGCCTCTCCTTCCCTCTGGTCATTGTTTACATAAGTGCCTATGTACAGTTCTGTGCACACGCGCGCACACACACACACACACACACACACACAAGCTTGTTGTTTTAACTAGTATTCATTTAGTGCTATTTCCTGAAACTCTTTTTATGCCACTGACTTTTCATGTATGACCCTCTTTTTTATGGTTGATATGTTTCATAATTTGTTTAGCCAGCTCTTAACTCTTAGGGAACTGTTAAAAATTTCATTATTATTCATACTTCAGTGAACTTTTTTTTTATTCGTCAAATTGTTCTGTCATCTCCCCAAATGGATTGTTGGTAAAAGAGTACACAAATTTTAATTTTGATGCATCGCGCCCAGTGACATTCTAATACCTGGTCGTCAGAGTGCTGATCTGTCCCACATCTCAGACTGTGCTGGGCGTTAGCACTTTCCCTAGTTTCTCCTCTGATAGAAGAAAAAGTGTTTTGGCATTTCCCTGATTTCTAGTGAGGATGTATATATCTTTTGTATATATCTTTTGTAATCCCTTCGGGAAAATCATAAGCAAGCTTGATTATAATAGTTTTGTTTTGTTTGTTTCTTTCCTCTGCTACAGAGGTTTACGTTTTCAGGTAAAGTCTGTTGGTATTCTCCTAACTGGCTTCTGGTTTTGGTGTCACCGAAAGGCCTTCCCCACCCTGAGATTCAGGATATTCTCTCTGTTTTCTTTGGATTCGATCTCTCTCTAGCTCTCTCATTTCTCTTGGAATGGTCACATTTATTCTGTGACTCTAGCGGCTACACAGGATTTCACGAAGAGTCCCTTTCTCCTTGCTGGTGTGAGATGCTGAGCTCAGGCTGAACGCTGGATCTGGCGTGTGGGCCAGAAATTCTCTTTCTGTGGCTGTCAGTCAGCCCATTCTTCATCAACAGCACAGTGCCTTCATTATCGCAAGCGTATAATACACTTTCATAGGTGCCAAGCACCCCCTTCCCTCTTTTTTTTTCATTATTGGTGAACATATATTCTCCCAGGGAACTTCCAAATAATTAGGTCAAGTTGCAAAACAACCAGACAAAGCAAAACCCAGTGAGGTTTTGATCACGATTGCTCGGAGCTGCTGTATTATTTAGGGAGAGCTGGCGTCTCTGCAATTCTAAGTCTTCCTATCCAAGAACTTGGAGCGTCCATTTGCTTATTTATGTCTGCCCAACTGATCAGGCTTCTGGAGTGTGAACAGCCATCTCCCTTTCTCGCAGAGCTGTGAGCCCTGAAGCTCTGAACAAATAGATCTTCCTCTGGAGAAACTGCCCCAGCCTAGGTGTTGGTAGCGGTGGCCCAAAAGACCTTTCCTGAGTGAAGTGAAAAGGTGCCAATTCGCGTGCATGTCCTGGGGTAGACGCTTTATGTAAGCATCTCACTGCATCTTCTGGCCGACTCTGGGAGTGGGTGGTGTTCCTGGTCATGGAAGGAGCTGAGGGTTTGCTCACCTGCCCAAGGCTCAGTAGCTAATGCTCTGGGATTGGGTCCTGGATCTGTCCTTCTCCGAGCCTTTCACTAAGCCACCCTGAGCATGAAAGAACCTAATAACAGCCTGAAAACCCAGCCTGGGGGGTGGGTAAAGACTCAGAGGAGGGAGGCAGGCTGGCCCAGAAAAGGGGCCAGGTGGGGCGGAGACCCAAAGGAAATATAGAGATGGGAGACAGGTGGGGACGAGAAAGCTTTGCCTGGCTCTGATCCCCATGTTGAAGGCAGGCATTATTTTTGTCTAGTGGGAACCAGGAGTTTTAAAATACAGACAAGAAAAGAGCGGAGGCTCTGTGACCACGGGGGAGACAGGAGTGAAAGCAGGTGGGGCAGAGGATAGAATGAGGGTGCCAGAAAAGGGCTGAAAGCCGCCAGTGGAGAGAGTCGACTCCTGAGCCCTGGCTCCTCAAAGACCCTGGCAGGGCTGGACACCAGGCAGGAGGCCGGGCTTCCTGTTCAGGTCTGGGGACAGCCTGCCAGCGAAGATCTGTTTTAAAATGTCTACATGCTGTACGTGATACAAAAACAATCTTCAGCCTTCAAAGCAGCTGGTACATTTTCTTAGAGATATGTTTGCCTGCCTACCAGTCTGCTGCCTTGCCGGGCCTCGGTCCGGTCACTTTCAACTATCCAGAGATTTTGATAAATTCTACTGCCGCTGTGAACTACATCCACCGACAAGATCCTCTCTGGAAAGACAGCTGGCATAAAAACTACTTTAAAAATAAATATTGTATATATTATACACTCCTCGTATTTACACTCCCCTCCGTGTTCTACTGAAGTGCCTTCTCTGGCTGACCCTTGTCAACCCAAGGACCTTGGGCGTAGTGGTAAGGTCTCTCCTGCGCCCCAGAGGGAAGCAGCCTGCGGGAGGCGCTATGTCACTTTGAATTTCTCTTTTCATGCGAATTAAAAGGAGGTATTGTAGCAAACTGAAACCCACAGCTGAACACTTGGATGATCGCAGTCCTCACAAATCTCTTCTCTCCCTGGAAGAAAATGACTTCCCCACACCTGCTTTTCATCATCACCCAGGGCACTGATGGTGATTTTTCCTAAAAAGCCATCTTCATGTCACTTTTCAACATCTCTCCTGCCCCTTCTTGCCCGGACGAAACAGTGTAGCCTCCTGAGCCTGGCATTCAAGGGCTTTCAAAATGGGGACTGCTTTCTCGTCACAACCCTCTCCTCCCTGTGCTATACCCCAGACATGTGTAATTATTTGTTTTCATTCATATCTTCATATGCTGCCATTGCTAAATGGATAGACAAATATTAGATATCCAATATGTGTCAGACATGGTGCCAGACCCAGATGGACACAGAAAGAGGTAAGATGTGGCTGTTGTTCTCAACAGCTCACAATCCATTATACGTCTGCTTACAGTACAGGTTAGAATCTCTCTCCCGGATCTGTGCTTTCTTAACCTTCTATTTATACTTCTCTTAGGGTATTTTATCCTATCAGGGTCTTATTTAATAGCTATGTGTCTGTGTCTGCCCTGCAGATTGGGGTACCTTACCAAGGAGAAAGGCGATCTCTTGTCTACCTTTGTATCCGCCAAAGATTGGAGCAGGGCACATGATAGGTGCCTCCTTGAAAGAATGAATAATTGAATAGGCCCTAGAAGCAATTTCAGGTCTGTCTGCATGTAAATATGGGTGAGTGTGTGAAGTTTGCTCCTCTAACCTCCTGGAGCAACCCTGAGGCTGCCACACAGCAGTGGTGTGGAGAAGGGGGCCCAGTTTGGAGTTGCACGGACCCAGGTTTGCACGCTGCCCATGAAGCTGGTAGTATGCAGCATTGTTGAAATGAGGGTGGGACTGCTGAGGCAGGCCAGGAACAGTAGGCCTGGGACAAAATAGTCCTTTCTTGCTTTAACCGCTGCTAAAAACCCTTCTCGGGACTTACTCCATCCTGAGTCTGTGCGGTAAGCATGCTGGATGCAGTAGGCCCTGGCAATGATCAGACCCAGTTGGAAGCAGGGCTGGCTTCTGAGTGCTATACTTCTTCATCATGTGAATAAATTCATGACTCTTTCCAAAGCCTCTTCTAAGAATCCTAGTGACACTTCTGGCCAGTGATAGACTTTTCCTGGTGTTCTGGAATTATGACAAATCCCCCAAACTGGGAATCAAAGGCATTAACCCCGCATTCTAACTTCACAGAGCTGCTGGCAGTTGGGTTAAGCCATATGCTGATGGGATTGATTACAGGGTGCTAATTCCAGGGGCACCTGGGTGGCTCAGTCGGTTAAGCATTCTATTTCAGCTCAGTCATGATCTTGTAGTTTGTGAGTTCGAACACCACGTTGGGTTCTGTGCTGACAGCTCAAAGCCTGGAGCCTGCTTCAGATTCTGTGTCTCCCCCTTTCTCTCTCTGCCCCTCCAAAAATTAAAAAAGAAACAAACAAACAACACACACACACACACGCGCGCGCGCACACACACACACACAATCACGGTGTTAATTCCAGAACCAGTCCTGCATCCAACCATGGTCTCCAGGTCAGCTGAAAGAACCTGTCCCCCTCTCTCCCGTGCAGGAAGGGGGTGGGTGAGTGATTCCCTTCCCCGCAGCCAAAGGGGCTCCAAGGGAATTACTGCCAAGGGATGCTGGTTGGCCAAGGAAAGATTGGCCTTTCGTTCCATAGATGGCTACTGTGTGGCCAGTTGTTTAGTGACCCCTGGGTGTTCTGACTGGGGAAGGGAATTGGAGTGAAATGATGTGGGGAATGATGCCTAGGCTTGATGCTCCCATTCCAGGATGCTTCCACTTCCAAGTTCCTAAGGGGGGTGGATGATGGGTCCTGCATGTGCCCATTTGGCTGAGAGTTGGGTAGGGACCGTGTCTGACTGGGAGTAAATCCTGAGTCTGTACAGGAATGCAGCATAAAATCCACAGCTCCCAAGGGGCAGCAGATATAAGATGGCATAGCTAGAAGCTTCCTTCTTATTGATGGGACACATTGGAATCCAGTCCTCAGGAGCCCTGAGACAGTGAGCTAACTTAGATGATCAGCCACAGGAGGACTGTAACTTTCCTCCTTCAGTGAAGAGATGGCTCCGTTTTCTTTCTTTCTCCCTAGCCCAACACACTGGGGGAGTGGAGTGGCCAGGAGGGGAGGCTGGAAGGGTGGTGTGCCAACAGTTGGTCATTGGTACCTCTCTCCCCTGTCCCTAGAAGCTGCAGCCACAGAGAAGTCAGCCTGTTCTGGAGGAGGCAAGGGGAGCTCTGACTTAAGCTGGAGATGGAATATCATCAAATGAACAGGACTGAATCCTAAAGGTCTGAAATGAGCCTGTCTTAATAACCGAAAGTGACTGCAAACTTAGGGAGTCTTGCCAAGACACCGTCAAAGCAACCACCACACACGTCAGAGTAGTTTGCCACAGCTTGGTGACTGCGTGAAGTTACAAGAAAAAAAACTGCTTCATGTTTGTAAGTCAAGGAGTTGAGACTTTTCAGGAAACCTGTTTTCTGGTACTGAGTCCCATTATAGCTACGGCTGTTCTGGTAACCAGGGTATTTTTAATTGAGCACCTGGGAACCAACCACCGTAGGAGACACTACATAGAGGTGTTCTTGTCTAATAATCTCAACTATACATTTGAATACTACTTGTTGTAGTAGTTTCCTATTGCTGCTGTACCACACTACCTCAAATCTGTTGGCTTAAAATAATACAAATGTATCGACTTGCGCTTCGGGAGGTCTGAAGTTGGACATGGGTCTCCTGGGATAATGTCAAAGTGCTGGCAGGCCAACATTCTCCTTCCTCCATCTTCAAAGCCAGCGATGGCCAGCAGAGCCCTTCACGCATTGCGTTTCTCGGTCCTCCTCTTCACTTCTGAGGCTGCTTGTGATTACATTGGGCCCATCTGGATAATCCAGGGTTGCCCCTACTTGAAAGTCAGCCCATAAGTCACCTGAGTTCCAACTACAACTTTTTAATTCCCCTTTGCCACATAATGTAGCATTTTCACAGGCTTTAGGCATTAGGACGCCGGAAGACGTCTTTGGGGGAGGGCATTATTTTGCCTTCCACCTTTGTCATTCTCCACATGAGGCAAAATGCACAGGAAGGTGAAGTGACCAATCCAAGTTTACTCAGTTCATAAACTGAAGACCAGTGGCTAGTTTGCGATTATCCGCATCTGGATCCCTGAAAGCACTGGATTTGACATCTATCAGCCAAAATCAACTCTGGCCTTAACCCAGAAATAAGTCTGGGAGACATGAGTGAGTTCTTCCTTTCCTAGGTGGTTGCCTTGAAGAAATTGGTATTTCTAACCAGGTCCTTTCGTCCTTGTGCTAATATGCCACAATGGATTTCTTCAGGAGCATTCCAGTTGGCTCTTGGCCTTCGATTTGTCCTGTGGTGCTTTGGACATACACTACCTTTAATGTGTATATGGTCAACCTACAGATCCAATAGGTATGTCCTTACTACTTTCATGCTTAGAAATCACCCACACTCAGATAATGGATTAACAGCCACTTCTCTTCCCTTACCATTTTTTTATTATTTAATTTAAAGAAGCATCTCCTTAACTTATCTGGAATTTATTTTGTGTCTAGTGCAAAGGGGGGATCTGAATTGATTTTCCATTCTCTCCCCACAAAAACAAACAAACAACAAACAAACAAAACAACCAGCTGTCCACACAGCCAACAGTCAATGAGGGCATCTGATCACATGCTACATATAAATGCAGGGGGCTCCGACTTAGTTGTTCAGGAATTTCTCTATGGTGGCACCAGCACCAGGGCCATACTGTTTTAATTACTGAAGGTATAAAACATATTTTCGTGTCTAACAGAGAAAATATGACATTTACTTAATAGTCAGTAGTTCTCAAGTATTTATTCTTCCAAAGAGACCTCAGAAAAATCAAAAATTGATGTTTAATTACACAAAATTACTTACAGAATAATTGATATCACTATAATATGTAATTTTGTTACCCAGGAACACTGTGTTTCTATTTACTTACATCTTCTTTTATATCCCTCAATAAAATTTTCTTTATACAAGTCCCACATTTTTCTAAAGGCTACTTCTAGGTATTTTATTTTACTGCCATAATAGTGTTATCTTTTTCTAATATGTTTTCTGATTATTTATTAATGGTATATCGGAAAGATAATGACTTGAATTTTTAACTTATATCTAGCCATTTAAAATCAATCATTATTAACCTATTTTTTTTTCTGTTGGTCCTCATAGATTTTGAGGGCATACATGGTCCTTCAATAATGAAATCTCTCAATTTCTGATACTAAGTGGATGGAGGAGAATTTCTGTAACAAATTAAATAACAGTGGTCAAAGATCAAGAGTGTCCTTTCCTCAGTCTTGATTTTAATAGGTGTTTATTTTAAGGATGGTGATGCCAATGTAGGTTTAAGACAGCAAACCTTTCTCAAATTAAAGATTTTTTTTCCATTTTTAGATATTAAAGATTTTTTCTCTTTTAGAGGATGCTGTTGCTTTTAAATGCATTTATCCAAATGATTGCGTGTTTAAAAAATATTGGCATAATTCTATTATGAAGTATTTATAGTTCTTTTTTTTAAGTTTATTTATTTATTTTGAGAGAGAGAGAGAGAGAGAGTGAGCAAGCAAGCATGAGCAGGGGGAGGGACAGAGAAAGGGAGAGAGAGAATCCTAAGCAGGCTCCTCACAGTCAGCCCATGTCTCGATTTGGGGCTCGAACTCACCAGGCTTGAGATCATGATCTGAGCCAAAATCAAGAGTTAAATGCTTAACTGACTCAGCCACCCGGTGCCCGTATAGTTTTTCTAATGCTAAACCATCCTTAAACTCCTGGAGGGGAAAGCTTACTTGATTGTGGCCAATGATTGTTTTAAAATACTTTAACTATGAGTTACTAGGGTTCATTGACAGTTTTCCTATCCACGTATAGAGGTAAGACTGGTGCTAGATTAAGAGATGAGGAGAGAGAAGGCTGAATGTTTTGGGAGACCTCCGGCTTTGGCTTCTGATATGGGTGGGGCCCTCTATCAGGGAGGAGGCAAGGATGGGACCCAGGAGAATTGAGCAGCATGAAGAACATGATGAAAACCTCACCTACTCAATTTACCCTCTCCTACTCTGACTATTCAATGTCTTCATAGCTATCCAGAAGAATCCAGTCTAAACATCAGTAGCCTCCCCAGACATTGCTGGTTTCATGGGGCTGCATGTTCAATGAGATGCCCTGTTAAGTGAGGTGCTGGATATTGTTTTAAGAAAGCTATGCTTCATCAGCTTCATTCTCAGAGGTCCAAATGACCAGGGTGCCCATGACTCACCAGGATGTAACACAAGTCTATTATGATTTTATTATTGCCTTATTCTACTCATTAGCATTTGATTACACAATGATTCTCTTATTTTATTATGCTTAGATGTGAGATTATAACTGCATTCCTTAGAAATGATGTAAAATTCAAATAAGCCTTTCCCAGTGAGTTTAAATTGAGAGGTTTCACTCTACTCATTTTTTTCCCCTGAATTTATTAGGGGGTTACTCTGTGCTTTTTTTACACAAGCGAGTGAAGATTGTGTGAATTTTGCTATTTTTTATTATACACCCTCTTTGATTTCTGAGTCTTGGAACCTATTTGTAATGTCACTAGATAAAAGACAATGGTGGGTGTGAAATTTTTTTTTTCCTCAAAAGATAGTATCATGAGTAGCATACTGCTCACCTACCCGCCCACTTTCCCGGGGGAGCAGAGATGATTGCATTCTTCAGTGGCCCCTTGATTTTAATTAGAGGCTTGATTTGTGGATGAGTGATCCTACGTCAGGGAAAGTAGTCCTCTACCCAGCAAACCTTCTGCAAAAGGCAAACCTTCCCAAGGGAAGAGGCGCAGCTGCTCTCATTTCCCGCCTGGACCACCTAGTGGGCACCTACTGGCCAGCCTTCCTGCCTTTAGCCTGCTCCTCTCGCTCTGCCAATCCATTGTCCACACTACTGCCAGAACGAGCTACTTAAAAATAGAAATTTCATGGAGTCGTTCTGCTTCATTAGCTTTTCATCACTTTCTGGAGTAGAACATCCAGGAGAGGGACCCTGCTCACCTCTCCAGGGTTATCCCATTTGTATAGCGGAGTCCTCCCTGCCTGATCTCATGCATCAAGCTCTAGCAAAACAAACTTTTGTGCTCCCCAATGTACCCCCCCCCCCCCCCCCCCCCCCGGCGGTGTACAGCAGATAGTTCCTTACCTTCGTGTTCTCCCTATTACACGGAGACCTTCCACTCTAATGCTTTCTAAATGCCCCAGGCATTTTCCTACGGACACTTTGGGACTCAGCTCGGGAAGGAAGCTTGACCTCAAAGCTAGGTTGAGTGTCCTTCCTCCATGCTGTTAACACCCTGAATGTGACTCCAACATGGCACTAGCTGTGCTATTGTAATCACTTAAGATGGACCTGTAACACCCCTGTGGACCGTGAGGGTAGGGGATGCATCTAATTTTTAATTTTTTTTTTAAGACTGAGACTAATCCATCTTTGAGTCTCTGATGTCTAATACACATCCTGGTCATAGTAGGTGCCCAATAAATTTTTATTCTGTGAATGAATAAGTTTCCTCGTTTTTCAGGTGGGGAAATGCACAACCAGGGAAGGGCAACCAGTGCAGTAAAAGGACCACCAGATGGGAATCAGAACAGGGTGTTGTAGTATAGTTTCTGACCTGGTTACTCTACTTTCTTGCCAAGAAGCAGCCTTTTCTAAAAAGGCAAATGTGATAAAGTCAGCCTATTGAACACATGGAGGTCCATGCCCAAATGCTTCTACCAGATGCCCAAAGAGTGGAGAATACCTGGGGCCTCAGCAAGGTTACAGCTCCTGAACTGTAAGTTTCGCATTTTATTTCACATTTTCTTGAAATCTGCATTATGCTCTCCAAAATGTCTTCCTTTACAAATTGAAATACTCAACAACCCCAGTGTCCACTGACAGATGAACGGGTAAAGGAAATGTGGTATATACATGCAATGGAATGTTATTCATTGCCCCAAAATTCAGAAAGTCTACCCTATGTGACAACATGAATAGATCTGGAGGACATAATGCTAAGCAAAATAAGTCAGTCACAAAAGGACAAACACTGCCTGATTCCACTTATATGAGATATCTAAAACAGTCAAACTTTTTCTAGAAGAAGAAACTAGAATAGTGGTTGCTAAGGAATGGGAGAAGGGGTAATGGGAGTTGCTGTTCAAGGAGTATCAAGTTGCTGCTATACAAGATGAATAAGTTCTAGAGATGTGCTTACAACATAGGGCCTATAGCTAACAGTATGGTATTGTGCACCAAACGCTTATTAAGGTGGGTAGATGTCATGTTACACACATACACACAAAAACAATAGCAAAGGGACACAAGGAAATCTTGAAGATGTTTGATACGTTTACTACCTTGACTGTAGTGATGGCTGTATGTTTATGCCCGAACTTATCAAACTGTATATATCATATACATTAAATTTGTGTGGATTTTTTGTGTATCAATTAACCTAAATAAAGCTGTAAAAATTTGAAACATGTTTACAATTAATTTATAGTTACCTTACTCGACCACCCTTCAGTCTTCAAGTAAATTTAGCATTCTGAGAAGAAAGACCCTGGTTACCCTCTGCCTATGCCCAGCTCACTACCATCCATGCAGCTAGGCAGATATAATGAAAGAAGAGGAACAGATATGGATCCTGGATTCAGAGAAGCCTGGATCCAATTCCAGGTCTGTGACTTATTGGTTGTTTCACTCTGAGGAAGTTACTCAACCCCTTCGGGCATCAGTGGTTGACTCCACAAAACTGGGGTGATGGCACAGTTCCATCAGTGGAACAGCTTGGGTGGACACCAGCAAATTGCGCTTACACAGCGGGTGTCTAGTGCTCTCCCTTCAGCCAGACCATCAGGTGCTCTTCACAGCCTCTCCCATCCACCACCACCTCCAACTTGTTTAGAAATGAGACAATGATTTCCAGTCACAGTTGGTCTAAAGTGCTGGGAGGATTTTGGGGTGACATAGTGGAAAGCATTCACATACACTTGAGGCCATTCCTTCCTCTGCCTCCCTAACCTAAACCCAATGAGCCAATTCACTGAGCCTCTCATGGCCAATTTCCCCATGTGTAAATTAGGATAATTATACCATCCTTGCAGGCTTTAGTGAGGATTAACTGAACTAACTTGTGTAAGAATTTAGCAGAGTGCTTATCACATATTAGGTAGTGAGTATGTGGGAAATTTATTAGGTTATTGAGGACCCACATTATAGGAACCGGATGGAGTAGGCAGGAACATGCTGTCCCCAAAGGTGTCTACATTCTAATTCCTGAATGCTATGAATATGTTCCTTTACATGGCAAAAAAGACTTTGCAGATGTGATTAAACTTAGGACTTTGAGATGGGGAAATTATTTCTGGATTATCCAGATGAACCTAAGGTAATCAGAAGGGTCCTTAAAATAGTCAGAGGGAGAGATGTGAGAAGATGAGCAAAAGAAGAGATTTGAGGAGGCAATGATGCTGGATCTGAAGATGGAGGAGAGGCCATGAGCCAGAGCCTAGATGGTAGAAAAGGCAAGAAAACAGACTCTCCCTAAAAGGGACGCACTCCTGCCAACATCCTGATTTTAGCACAGAGAGACTCATTTTAGACTTCTGACCTCTAAGAACTATAAGATTATAAATTTGTGCACTCAGTTTGTAGTAATCTGTTAGGTAGCAGTAGGAAACTGAAACACCAGGTGACTACATTTTCGAACATTGATAGAAACAATGGCCATCAAACTCCTCTGATCACTAGGTACTATGACACTAGCTGCCTTCCTCACCTTCTGTCATTCCCCCAGTACTCCTTCCCTGGGTTAACGATACTGTCAGGGGCTGAGAAGGTGTTACCATTCCTGAAATGTGCCACTAGGAACCACATCTCTTCTTTTCTGGGCAAAGGTAGAGGGGAAAAAGTGCAGGGATGTGTGCGTACCCACACATGTGTGTGTGTGTGTGTATGTGTGTAGATACAGACATCTCAAAACAAAAAAGTGTGCCATACAATGGGGGCAATAATTCAGCCCTGCTCAACTCAGGATGCCCAACCTGGCAAGCCAGGATGAATGGCAGTTGCCATGGAAACAGCATCCCTTGGCTTCTGCCCGCTGCCTCCTTAGCACAGCTCTGCCATTGTGCAATCCGGTTACCACCCAGTGCTCAGCAGCTCTGCACCCTGACAGGGTCTGGCATATCTAACTAAGCGTGGAGCACTTCTGCTATCTCCCCCCTTTCCACAATAACTTCATGGACTCAGGAAGCCAGGAAGTGTGAGAACAGGGATGGGAGGCTGCAAAGTACAGTGGACAGAGCACTGGATTCAAGATTGCCTTGTTCAAATCCTTTCTCTCCTCTGAGCCCACTTTCCTCTTTTGTACAACGAACAGGGGGCTGGCCAGGATGACTCATGAGAGCCTCTCTAACAACTGTGAGATGACTTTCGTGGGAAGATGATAAACTGAGAACAGGAAGAGGACAGAGCGAAAGAATGGTCAGGTTGATGGCTATTTGTCTGTGTTTCTGAAAACCAGCCTTCCCCACCAGAGGGAAAAGCCCCAGGAGCAGTTAGGTGGAAGGAAGCCGCTCTCTATGTTATTCCTTGACAGAGGCATGCCCTGTTTCACAGTGAACGGGTCATGAGTCCACCTGCCTGCTGTTGAGCTCTGAGGGTGTTGCTTCCTTTATTGTTCCTCGGGGGCCATATCATGGCTCTTAAGCCCTGCCGCTGGCCAGGAGGGACTCTGGGGCCCAGGTCACACAAAGCAGGAGGCGCTCCTCAAATCAACCTGATTAACCAGCTAACTTTTCTAAGGATGCTCCACTAACTCCTGACCTCCAGTACTAGTGTCCAGCAGGGAAGTTGAGAATACACACAGGTAACTGCAATCCGGGGTCTACATGGAGCTCATCTTGGTCAAGATCACCTGTTTAGAAAGCAAATTCACTTTGCCCCATCAGCTCGTGCCACCTACCCTTGTACCACCAGTCAGCAGTGGGGTGTTTGGAGAAGTTCCATCCTTCCCCATCTTTGTGGGACTTGTTACAATGATGCAGAAGGGGTCTAGGGAGTCAGCAGCCTTGATGGGGCAAGGCTACACTATGCCATTTCATAGCACTTCATGATAAATAAATTGGAACTCATTAATTAAAAATGAGAGCTGACAGGACCCAGAGCTGGCTACAGGGCCACCTGGAGTCAAAGGACTGTGTGTGGCTTGCTTGGGCTTCACTCTGTGATGATGTTCGCAGTAGGTGAGTGCCTTGTTCCCTTTACCTGGACCTCCCAAGGGAGTATGTCATAGACCAAGGGAACAGCTTGAGTACAGGGTTGAGGTGCAATATTGAAGAATGTTTGATGACTGTAGGCAGCCCTTAGGAATAGTGCAGTGAGGTTATCAGGTCCTTTGGCAGATAGTCTGTCGCCTATCTACTGTCCCTTCCCCAATTTTTCACTAACTTGGCTTTTGTTCACAGCATCAGTGTTCCCAGCCCCAGGCAATAGATGATGATTGGACTAAAACCAATAATAGCAATCCTGTTCTTTGCTTGTCAATTTTTTATTTTTAATTTTAATTTTTATTGTTTGTTTGTTTGTTTGTTTGCCAAGAAATATAGTTTAGGCCAAAGAGACCAAAGAGTTAAGTCTGCTGACGGTAAGTGGGGTGGAAGCATTTCTTGGAGATGTTTTTATTTCTTGATATAAAGGGACTGATGCAGCCGGTACCCTTTCCCTTTCTCTGGCAGACTCAAATGATGATATGCTGCCAGATGGCTGCAATCAGCTGAGATCCATGAAGGTAAGGCCAAGAGAATCCCACAGATGTTCAGAAGTCATGATCTAATACTCAACAAATGGCCATCTCCAAACTTCCTTTTATGTGAGAAAAATAAACTCCTGTTGTTTAAGCCACTGTCTATTGGATTTCGAGTTATTTGTAGCCAAGTAAGTGACACAGGTCCAGTGCAAGGAAATGGAATTTGTACTTTCTCTAGTTGGAAAAGCCGCCCCACCTCCATAGGGGAGCTTTTGTTGTTGCTTCTAAGGTTAGTTTAAAATAAAAGTCATACATGTGTGTTATGAAAACTTCAAACAATAAAGAAGTATATAAAGTAAGGAGTGAAGGGTTCCCTCTCACCAAAACTTCTAGAAACTAAACACTATGAAAAAAGAAGGATGTGGGGAGAGATGTGTTTCTATGCTATACATATGTCTATAAAGTGTTTTGCAATCGGTCTTTTTCATTTAATGAGGTAGCATGGATCCAGGTTTTTGAGGAGGTAGGATATCATGGGAGCTGTACTTAAGGAAGGTGAAGTTGATACGTAATCATTAATCTATTAGCAGGGCATAAACAAATCAGACAAAACCTCCCCGGTGGAAAGGAAAATGGGAAACTGAGATTTATTGGTGACTTCCTGAATGGAGGCACTATGTCAGGCATTTTGATTCAATCCAGCTCCTCTGAGAGATTATTCTCATTTTACAGAGGCTCACTTAGAATCTGAACCCAGTTCTTTCTGAAGCCAAAGACCTTGGTTCCTCTGTTTCACCAACAAGGAGGTTTGCATTTTTCCATGGGTGGCCTGTTGTAACAGCCCTCATGTTCTAGTGCCCACAAAGCATCTTTCTGGTGGGTCCTGCTGGGAAGCTAAAATGCTCTGGGCCCGATCCATGGGTGCCCCCTTTGGGGCTGGCCAAAGCTGAGTGAGTGAGGCAGGGACAAACTGGCAGGGGTTTGGAGGCAAAGGAGGATAGGAGAAGAAACCAAAGGAAGTGCCACGTGGAGCCCATCAGGCTGGCTTCCTTGCCTACTGCTAACTGAAGCTCTTGGGAAAATGACAACTGGCAAAACTCACAGTGAAGGGTAATTATGCTGTCAGAGGCATCTCTGATGCTCAGGGCTGGGAAGATCTGCCAACAGGATTCATTGTAAATATGTAATTGCTGAACGTTGTTAGGCCAATGTTTGCCCCAGCTGGAAATCTGACAACAGGAAGCCAAAGTTTTGATGCCCCCTCCTATGCTGCCACAAAAACAGAGGTGGTAAGAGAGACCACCAAGTCTTCTCCTGCCTTCAGCTATACCCAGGGGGCTTTGCCCACGTGAAAGTCTCTCCTGATGTCATGCCCTCTCCACCACTGCCCTGGGGAATCCCACCCCAGTTCAGAGACCAGTTCTAATTTGACCTTTTCCAGAAGTCTTTTCTGACAGCCCCCATCTGTGCATGTTTCCCACCCCACCCCCACCCCATTTCCCTTTACCTTATGGCCTTAACTATTTATCTTTTGTCACTTATACTGGGAGCTCTTTGGAGCATGATCTTACCTGAGTTCGAGTTCTTAATCACCCTAAAAGTCACTTAAATGCCAGGAGGTACGTATGTTTTTATGGAATGAATGAATAAATGAATGAATGAAGAACTGGTCAGGGAGACATGTATCCTTTGCTTCTGGGCAACAGGATGGAAAGTGAGAAGGTGAAAAAATAGGCTTTGCACCAGTAGCTCTGTCTGGCTCAGGGGAAAACCAAGCATCTTCCCACATAGGGTCCCCCTTCCGGGTGGGGAAGAAACCTGGGCATTAAGAGTGTTTACAAAGAAGGAGGGATGCCTGGGTGGCTCAGTCGGTTAAGTGTCCTGCTTTGGCTCAGGTCTTGATCTCATGGCTCATGGCTTTGAGTCCTGTGTTGGGCTCTCTGCTGTCAGCACACAGCTTGCTTCAGATCCGCTGTCAATCCCCCCTTCCCTCCCCTGCTCATGTTCACTCTCTCTCTCAAAAAATAAATAAACATTAAAAAAATTTTTTTAAAGAGTGTTTACCATGAAGGAAACATTAGGGTGAATGTTCCAAGAAGAGTCCTTAGAGGTAGTTTAGTCTTGATGCCTTTTGTGGTGAGAGAACAGGCCAAGAGACGAGAAATATCTTGTCTGAGGTCTCCCAGGGACAGTGGTGGGGCTGGAACTAGAACCCTTATCTGCTAACGTCCAGCCCAGAGCTCACTTGGCAGCCCAGGCTGCTTCTGTTTACTATCCTATGGTCATCATCTGGATTCAACCATAATGATATCAGGAATGTAGACATGTGTATAATTCATCAAATGTTTTCCAAAAATTTTACTCTACTTGTCAACCCATTTCTTTAATTGTTCTCTACGATCCTTATTTTTGACCTCAGTTAATGTTTTCTGTGTACTCACTAAAAATCCCTGTTGAAGATTCGAGAGGTTACTCCTGCAGCTGATACCATCACAGAGCCATGTTCTTGTTTGTTCCACTTAAGTTGGCCTTCCTGGCCATTGGTAGACCACAGTGGATCATGGGTGAAGGATGCTGCACTATACAGTATGAGCTCCCAAAAGCAAAGGAAGATAGGGGATAATTAGGAACAGTGAAGGTAGTGGACTTGGGGGTGCCCTAGGGAGGAAAGAGAAGGAAGTCAGAAGGCAGGATGTGGAGGAGTTGGGGGGAAGAAACGGTATCACTGGACTGTGGTCATTTGTGGCATGGTTATGTGTCTTACTCATCCCTAGCATTGAAGACTGTGCCTGAGCCTGGCTTCAAGAGGGGTTTTGGGAACTCTTTGTTGACTGAATGAATGAACTGTAGAATGGGTAAACCCACCTTCTGGGAAATGAAACTACTGCTGTCATCCAGAATAATCTGTCCCCGTTTAGCATCATACTAAAGCCTAGTGGTACCTTGGGATGCATTTCAAAGTCATCCTGGAGCTTTTTCAAAGTATAGATGTTGATTTAACCTCCTTTATGTTGAACCAGGAGAGGGAGGGGTGGACCCCATCTGGCATGTGGAAAGTAAGAATGCATACCCTGAGATTAGGAACTATTCTTTTAGATTCTTCCAGTTTCCCCAACCTCTTCTGGAGATGGCCTTGCAGTGGCTATAGATTCATCTCTGTAATATTTGGGGTGATCTATTCAGTAAAGTTTGGTGGGGCTGAATGTCTATAAGGATTTTCCCACATTCACTCCTAACCCTACCCCAGGGGTCTCTGATGAAGGACTGATGGGATGTTTGTGGGCAGGGAAGGGGACTTTTATATTGGGGAGCCACTTCAGAATGGGAGTTCCTTGCTGGTCAGTCCCCCAACACAAGCCACAGGGATCACACAGGTGTCAAGCACCCTCTGGGGCCGCCCTCTGTTTCACTCCTAAGGGTTGAGAGCATTAGCCCCATAAAGGATCACATTGTAAGGAGATTCTTCTGCTGAAGGAGCCAAAGTCAAGGAAGGAAGAAACTTCCAAACACACCCATTCCTTCTCCACCCTTGGCACACATTCATACCTATCTGCTTGGAGTGAAGAGTTAGGCATGGCTTGTCTAATTCTCACCCCTCATGACTGACAAAGTCTTGCCCTGCATTGCCTACTCGTATGATGTGATGTGAATTTTAACACACAGAAAAGGTCCTTTCCACAGGTCTTGAAATCTCACCATTATTATTTTGGCTTTCCTAATAGGCTGCAAATTCCTTAGCATGGTATACAAATTAAGTCTAATCAGTCATTGGTATGGGAGTATAAATAAATTAATTAGAAACATTTGGGAGAGGGGAGGGCAAGGGTAGAAGAGGGCGTCATGGGGTAAGGAGCTATGGTGTAGAGAACAAGGCCCAGGAAACACAGTTGGCTCATTTCACACTTGGAGCCACCACTATCCTCTTCAGAATAATCCTCCAAACTTTGTCCTAGCCAGGAAGAAGTCCACCTTTTGGCCCAGTTCAAGCCCCTTCCTAGATGAAGGCTTCCTGGATGAAGTAGCTGTACATGAGCATACCACAGCATATTTTTCATATGGCATGATCATCCTTCATTTTACCTCTGTGCAAGCATGGTCTCTCAACATAATTGGAATCCCTACAACAGAGCTATGTGTCAAGCATTGCTACTCAATCATGTAGATGAAGAAACTAAAGCTTATATAACTTGTTCAAGGTCACACAGTAAAGGTCAGAACTGGGAGATCCAAAATTAAAACTTATACACTGGTATAAGTTTTCAGTGGTTGTGTGACCTTAGACACGTTACTATTCTTTGTGCTCAGCTGTCTCATCTGTAAAGTGGGGACACTAATGCTACCCAGTACAAAAGGCTGCTGTGTGGTTAAAATAATCAATATACAGAACATACATGGAATTGTGCTCATACATAGTAAATGCTACAGAAGTATTTTCTATTATTATTGATCTTGTTATTGTTAATATTCAGTATTGCTTCTAGAGGATCCTATCTCCACTGTTTCTCTCATAGCATTTACTGACACACAGCAGGAAGTCAGTCGATATTAACTCCCTTTCCCTTGTCTTTCTGAAAATTGCCATCAGGATCAGAAAAATATCACAACCGCTTGTTTTATGGAACAAAAATTTCCATAATCCGTAGGAGAAGCAGCCAACAGTGGCACTACTACATCAAAGCAAGCAGAGTTCAAGGCCTTGAGATGTGGCCCTCGCCTGGCGAGAGTTCAGAAGAAGATTCCTTGGAAACGCATAGTAGATACTGAAAGCCAAGGCCCTGTCATCGAATGCTTCCAGTCCCACATCACTGACACATTGCAATCCAATGTCATGTTCTCGGTCCTCGACGGGCTTGTTCTGATAAAGGGCTGACTAATGGGCAGGAAGGGGAACGTTTTGCCAATGCGCTTCTTTCCATTAGATTATGGATGTATTTTTAGTGTGGCTGAGAAATAGCTAGGATCTTGACTTGCAAGATGATTTTGGACTAGGAAAAAAATCTTAGCCAAAAAAAAAAAAAAAGATTGCAAATGCTTGCTGCTATTGGGAGTTCCATGTTTTCATTGCCACCTAGCTCACTATGTTAAGATGGGGCTCAAGTATGATTTCTTCTGGGTAGTTCCCTCAGAGCCTCTTCCCAGCACTACCCATTTTTCACGGAACCTAGCACAACATTTACCTCAATGTATCACCATTTCCAGTTTCATTGACAGGCTCCCCCATCAACTGAACAGCTTGAGTGAGTAGCCATGACTCACTAGCCTTGGTTCATTTCAGTGATGCCAGTTCTTAATTTGAGAATGTTGTAGAGGAGATGCTTGATAAGTTTAATGAATAAATGGATGGATGGATTAGCTGGTTGGTTGGCTGGCTGGCTGGCTGGCTGGGTGGATGGGTGGATGGGTGGATCAGCTAGATGGAAGGATGGATGGATGGATGGATGGATGGAATACAAAGACCAAGAAGTCATTCTGCACTGGTAAATCTTACTATGAGCGTGACTACAGATCCTATGTCTCAGCATCTCTCACCCATTGTTAAGTGTTTGTCCCTCATGATGCTACATTTGCCTAATGCCACCGCAGGCCTGCTTCTCATGTTGTGCTCAAGTCATGTAGGCAAATACATGCCTCTGCTGCCAAACTGATACCAGGAGAGAAATGCCAGCACTAATCCTTGTCCACCAGTCCACTGCACACCCTGTAGAGGCACCTCAGTGGGGACAAAGATTCGGGGAGTAGGTACAGGAAGAGGGCAGAGCTACAGGGGTTAATATTTTAGTAAATTATGGACAACAGTTTCTCATGTTTAAAAAACAAACTCCACTGACTGACACATATGTAGTGACCAATTGTTGGTACCTTTATGGCCACAATTAAACTCTCTATTTAGTTGAAGTTTCCATCAGGCCCCAGTACAACAGAGTGAAGACCTGGGGAGGTTGTCAGGCCCAGGGCAGGCAGCAGAGTAGAGTTATCTTGGCATCACTTACTCTCAGTAAAGAAGAATTACACACACAGAGTGAGTCCATTTCTGCTTGTCCTGGCCTCAAATCTCATCCACAGAGAAGCTCAAATGGCACCCCAGCTGTACATCTTGCACCTGACCTTTAGAAGAGAGGCTGTTGACAGACACCCTCCAAAAATGTACCTTCTGGGCAGAGACTGCTAGCTGTCTTCCATCTAGCTTTCTCTCCTTTCAGAGTCCTTGACTTCTTAGCTAGGCACATGGCCATCCCAAATTAAGGCTACTTTCCCAGTGTCCCTTGCAGCTGGGTGTTGCCCTGAGACTAAGTCCTGGATATGGCTGAGGTGATGTGTGCAATTTCTGGGGCTTGCCCTTAAAGGGAGGGATATATTCTCCCATTCCTTCTGTCTTGTCCTTCCCACTAGCTGGAAGGTGAGACTGTGGTGAGCTACTTGGGGTCATGTGAATCAGAGCAATGCCCTAGGAAGGGGCACCAGGAGAGAAGGGGATTGAATTTCTGATGGCTGCGGAGCAGCGCTGCAAAGCTGGCTTGGACTTTCTGTGAGAGAAAACCAGTCTTTAGTCATGTTGAAACCACATGAGTCTGTCATGCTCAGTTGAACTTTTATCTTAACCTAGGCACCCTCTCATACATAAATTGAATATATACATGTGTATTTGTGTGTATATGTATAATATCTCTCTCTCACACACTCACTCAGCAGGATCTTCATTTTCAGTTATTAATTCAATTGAGTTTGGTCCTTCAAGGAAGGACTTCAAGGAAGTCATTCATCCATTTGAACAATAAACATATATTAACATATGTCTCTAACACAAAATAATTGGGCATCTTCGATATCTTTGAAACCTTAAGAGGAAATGATAAGACTGATTTTTATGAAAACGGTCATCCTTGCTTGAGATATATCATGTTAATTCTGTATTAGCTGGAATCCCTAGTTACCCAGGACATTCTTCATTAGTCTGGACACCAAGATTTTTCTATTCAGGTGGCTGGTTCAGGTGGCTAATGCAACCCACTCCCAAAGTCCCCCCATTGTCCTCATCCTGAAAGCTGAATGGACAATGACCACAACTCCTGTCATCCCTTAACACTCCAAGACATCCCCTGGTTTTGTCTTATGTAATCTGTCCAAAGCTGGCTGAATCCTCATCTAGTGAGTTACCCCAGCAACCCAGCTGTGTCATCTTGAAAGATGTCTCTGGGCACCACTTCTGAGTCCACAGGAGATTTGACTGAGGCCAAGCTGTAAAGCCACAACCTATTAGCTCTAACAAGGTGTCATCATTTAATATGTGCCTGGTAGACATGTCACTTTTTTTAAAAAATATGGATAAAAATAAGTCCTACCTTGACTATGCAGTGAGATTTACTTAGGAAGCAGGCACAGTCATCTATTTTCAGAGACCATCTATGTCTTTTATGATCTCCCTTGCATCTCTTCTAAAATCCTTTCAGTTTTCACACTTTTCTCTGATAATCTCATTCCAAACTGAAACGTCACCAGCCTAATTTCCAAATCATCAGCTAGCTTTTTCATATAAGACATCTCTAGTTTTACATTTTAGCCTTTCATCTCCTCTTTGGGGAAATAATATTTAAGGAAGTCCATGGACTACTCTTGCTGGCTAGTGCCTCACATCTTCCTAAGAAAATTAGCTAGCCACTTGACTCTGCGAATGTGATCCTGATATGTTATGTTGCATCCTGCTTATTTAAGTATTCTACATCAACATGGTTCACTATGAATCTCTGTGGGTTTATTATTCTGGATAACACACTATAAAAGGTTTCCTTCTTTTCAGTTATTCTTCAGATTGAATTTCAGTTAATCTATAAGAGAGGGCCTTTTATTTATTTATTAATGTGTTCTGTCAACCAACCAATTTTTGTCTTTGATTGCTGGGGATACAGCAATGAATAAGATACAGTCTCTGTCCCTGTGGGTAGTTGTACAGGAAAACTGCTAGAAAGCCAAGTGACCTATAGTACAGGGACATTCATGTTTAGCAGAGCTCTAACAGCGACAGCCCCCCTCGACTTCTAGGATCTTGGCATTAGAAGTGAACTTAAGAGGTCATATGGCTCTCTACCTCATTTTACAGAGGGAGAAACTGAGGCTGTGCCTACACCTCACCTTCTATCTCTCATCCCCTCATTCTCTTCTTCTGAGCAATACTGAACTTCTGTCTGTTGGACATGGAGTTCACTCTCATAGCTGCCTTTGTACTATATTTTATTCATTTCTAGATCTCCAGAAAAAGTAGCTGGTGGGGCTCAAAAAATGTCTCATGTGGTCCCACAAATGTTCTGAGGGAGATAGGGTGGGGATTACCAGGCTTTTCAATAAACTGAGAGTCTATGACTCAGAGAGGTTGGTAACTGGCCCAGAATCATACAGCTTGTTAGCAGCATTGTCCTGACCAGGACTGGGGCTTCTGCCTCTCATTCTCATCTTTCTTTTATTAAGTAGGATGCTTTCTCCTACAAGGAACAGAAGACCAACTAAAGGTGGCCTAAACCATAAAAAGTCAAGTATCCCACAAAACATTTGGTCCAGATACTGTTTCAGGACTGATCCCACAGATCTTGGATATCACCAAGGGCCCAGGTTCTTTCTATCTTTCTACTCTACCATGTTCAGCTTGGATGCAATATCTCTCTTAAGTGTTGAAAGTTAACTATAGTTTCTTCAGGTATCATATGCACAGCACAGACACCAGCATGCTAGTCTTTTAATGAGTGAAGAAAATATTTTACACTACCTTCCTAACCCCCCAGCAGATCTTTTCTTAGATCCCTTCTCACTAGGATAAGGTAACATGCCCACATACTATATGCAAAGCAGGCTAGGAGAGTGTTTACCTGGATTCTTAGCTTCTACAGTGGGAGGCTGGCCACAACCAGAGAGAAAGAAGAGAGGAGAGGAGGATGGCCATTGGGTAGATGACCAATCATGTTTGACACCTCTATTTAATCAAGCCACCCTTCCATGTCTCTTTAGGTCAGTGCCACCCATTATGGGCATGATCTCATAATTTGTGGTCATTAAATGTACTTGAAGAGGAAGTTCCAATTCTTCATGGTGGGTGGGCTTCTCCAATCTCATAAGATAGTCAACCCACCAGGTTTTCCACTGACCCAAGTCCAACACAGCCAACAAGAGCTCTCACACTGTCAGACTCTGCATCATTGGCCCTCATGAGTACACTGGGAGGCAACAAAAGTAGACCTTCTGTTGTCTGATGGGGAAATATGGACTTGGAGAATGAAGAATTATCCACAGCCCAGCAGCAGGGGAGCAGCAGAGCCAGGATGCAGTCTCATCTCTGACCCCATACCTCTTACTCCTCCCCCCTGCCATACTCCAGCTGTAAGTCATCTGAAACCACACTGGTCATTTATTTGAATGTTTTTTTAATTAAAGGCTATGCTTAGAAAAACCACACAAACCACCCATAAGAGCAGGGATCAGGCCACCTGAGATTTCCATCAAGGATCCACCAACCTAGTAAAGAGCACTAGCAGTAGAGTCCAACTGTCTGCATTTGAATGTTGTGTGACCTTGGGAAAGTTATTAACCAGCTTGTGCCTCAGTTACCTCATTTGTAAAATGGAGGCAATCGTAATACCTTCCTCATACACCCTTGTGAGGATCAAATGAGTAATATATTCAGAGTGCTATGCTTGGAACAGAGCCTGACACTCAATAAGCATTCAATTAATGCTGGATATTATCACCTATTTATTATTTATCTGTGCATCTAGCCACCCTCTGATTTATTCTAGAAAGGACCTAAAGTGTGCCTAGTTTCTATGGTGTTTTATGTTGTAAAGCCAACCAGCACGCCCCCACCAGGTGACTGTGGAAACACTGTGAACCATACTGATAAAACAAACCATTTGTCTTTATTTTCAAATCAAAACATTTGTGCGTGTGACAGTCCCCTAGAGCAGACAGTAAACTTGATTGCACAAGATAAAACCTTCTCTGCCACCTGCCTTAATATCTAGTGTTGGGATGCTTTGCCTCAAATGGGATCCTGTCCCTCTGGGTCAGCCCTCAGTGGGGGCTATGCCACCCGACCCAGGGACACTGTTTGGATGCTATGTTCAGAGGATGTCATGTTCTCCCATAGCCCTTCTCTGGAGTTAATGTAACACCTTCAGGCTGTTCGTGTCTGCTGCAGAGAAGCACAGGGAGGGGTGGACTGGCTCAGGTGGCTCACCTCTCCAACCGCTGGGAGCCTTCCCTCCAGCACCTGTGCCTGGGGCAGGCTCTTCTCTTCCTCCCTTCCCCTCTTTCCACACAGCAGCTGGACCAGACTGGAAGGCTTACAGAGGAAACCTGGGGAAGGCTGGTTCTCATGACTGAAGGCCAAGACAGCCCTCTGCAAAGGGAGGGACAGTCTCCTGGAGCAGATGGCCACTTGAGGCCTCACAGAGCCGAACAGACCATGAAAGATTTCTGATGTAGAAGCACACGGTGAGGCCAGTGTCCTCACCCTGTGCTCCTGTCACCAGTCCTCAAGGCTCCAGTACTAATGAGAGTGACCTCATTGAGCATTCATTGAGCACCTTTAATGTCAAGCCCTTGCAAGGGACATGCAAAGAATCATTTAACAGCTTCAGAAGCTGAGAAAAAAAAAGGGGGGGGTGGAGTGGAGGGCCCTGTGCTAGAACTCTCAGCTCTTTAACCATCCCCTCTCCCCCCAGTTCAGACTGCTGTGTCTGGCATCAGGGCTGCCTTTCCACAAAAGAAGCCACCTTTTCAGTAACACGTAGATATCCTAAGCCACTCTAAGCCACTCTCTGGGTCTCTGATAGAGGGATCCAAGCCCAAAATGATAATATGCATAACCTTACCTTATATCTTTTTGTCATTTAGTAGTAAAATATATACACAAAAACACAGGACAATACCTAGCTTGCATTTTTCCCTGAAAACAACGTAAACCACACTAATAGCACCATCCATTTGACTTTAGTTTCAAACCAAAACATGTTGCGCTCACTTTTTAGTTGAGAGAAAAGGAATTTCATCTACAAGGAGGGGGCAGAGGGGCCTGACTTCATAGATGTAGCTGGTTGCACAGACCAGGCCTGCTGGCCTTCACGGAGCACCCAGCGTCGCTGTTTCCACCCCAGGAGATTTAACAAATTCACCTTCTTCTCAGCAAGTCACCACCAGCTCCTCTCTGTGACAGAAACAAAGACCCAGGAAAGTCTTGCTCCCCTACGAAGTGGAGGGCCCCCAGCCAGCAGCTCTGCTTGGAACTGGACCAGGGTGAGAACTGGACTAGCCTGGGGGGTGGGGTCAGTGACTGGCACTGAAGGGAGGAGACGGAGAGGCTGCCTGGGCAGACAGGTTATGTGAAGTACAATTTCAAAATGTCCCTGAGCAGTGTCCCGGTCATTCCAAGATCAGGGTCTTGAGACCTGTTTTCACCTGTCTAAGTTCTTCGGGGGATCTCAGCACCCAGCTTGCACATCACCCTTCTTCTCCTCCACCCAGGAAGCTTTGCCGGACCCTCCCTGATGCTGTGTCTCCCTCCTCCTCCCCTGAGCTCCCAAAGCTCTCACTGACTCATATCCTACTTAGCTCTCCGCATTTGGCTGTTTGGGAGGCTTTATCTCCCCAGACAGCATGGGACTTGCTGGTTGTCTCTGTGTTTAGTCTTGTGCAGCACAGACAAGGTACAGACAACAAATACCCACTGAATAACTCAACCAACCTTTTCTAAGTTGTTCGCTTGAGGGCACACTGTGAGCTCCTGCAGCCTTACTCACTGAGTCACCAAGAACACTTACAAGGGAAATGAAAATGAACTGCTCGGGCCTGACACTGTCGTTATGTTGTTTTAAGAAGCATACAACACCAGGTCACCTGAACGTCCATGGTCATCTAACACATCTTGGCAGGAAACCATCTGTTTGCTTTGTCCACAATATTCAGGACTTCAGGGCTTTTCTGGCTCTTATTGACCTCTGTATTGGGCCCCACTCACATCTCCAACCTCACTTTTCCTGTGATACCTGTTTGGTCACTTGACATTTCAGCCAACACAGCAACTTGCTGAGTATGTCCCATACCATCCCCGGGTCTCCCTGCCCTTGTGCCTTGCTTAGATTGTCCCTCCTCTTAAGGAAATCCTTAAGAGCTACAGATCCTACCTATATTTCAAGGTATCTTGAAATCTTCACTGAAGATACTTATACAGAAATTTGCTAGGCTGGATTATCTGCACTGGTCTTGGGACAAATAGAACTTTCTCTGTTATCTTTCTGCTATCTATATAGACTGTTCTGCTAGGCCTTTAAGTGAGTGAGGCAATCTGACTCACATTATGCAACCCCATGGCTCTCGGCTACAAATTTGTTATAGATACCACTTGATAGTGTTTGCTGAAGGTGGGAGACTGCTAATAGCTTCTCCGGATTACTATCTGCAGACGGATTCTCTTACATTAGAGCTAATGAGGCCCTTGGATATTTTGTAGGTAGATTTAGCCCTATTTTGCTGCTGACCTCCTCCATTTCTCCCCCATTTAGGACTGCATTTCATCTGAGATGGGAAAAGTGACTTAGAGCTCAGGACAGGACACGATTCATAGCAATATTAGGCGGTCACAAGGATGGGGATCCAAGCTCTGTAACTACCTTTAGAGAGAAATGCCAATGGTCCAAGACCCATTCCAAGTGGAGACATGAGAGCAAATAATCAACGGCAGTGAGCATTCTTCTAGCAGGCATTCAGTGGGCCACAGCAAGGTAGGGAGGAAATGATTCCCACCAAGATGGGTCAATGGTATCAGATCAAACCCCTGTCACCCTTTCAAAGGGTCAGACAAATCCACTGTAAAGCAGTTTTACAGTGAGAGGTCTGGACATGATTTTGTATCTTCAAATCCAATTCTGTAATAGAAATGGGCTACTTCTGCCTCTTTGGCTCTATTTCCAATGAGAAATGGATTGTTCTTTAACAATTAGCTGCAGAGAATTGCTAGAGGGAGAGTAGGTCCTTCTGGCTTGAAACCTCCATAATCAGGCTGGAGTTGAGGCACAGCATTTGGGGCCTTAACTGGAGCGATAAAGAAACAGCTCCATCTTGGACCCCCCCCCCCCCCCCCCCCCCACTCCCAAGGGCTTCAATTTCCTCCTGTGTAAGCGTATCCTGAGGGCAGAGAAGTTGAGGTATCATCTAAGAGCATTCCTTTGGATATCATGGCTGCAATGGCCATTGATATCTCTCTAACTGACACCTGCCCTATCATTGGAAAGCAAAATCCCAAGGTTTTTATTTTGGAAGCCATCCAAAATAATTTCACACCCTGTGAGACAGGAGAAGGTTATCACTTCTACCCCTCTAGGATAAATGCTCTCTCCAATGCAAGACGCACTGGTAGCCAACTATTCCCTGAGACAATCTCACCATAATAAAATGCTTTAGAGCCTCACATGGGACCTTGTTTTCCCAGAACTACAACTTTATTGTCATTTCTTCCTCAAGATTTCAGTCCCTAACTCTTGTTTTCCACATTAATTCAAGCTGAAGTGCAGCCTCAATCATGTTGGCAAACATTCCAAATGGAAATGAATTCCCAGGTTCTCACTAAAAATTGCAACGTCCTCACCAGCCCAATCTGGATGACATTTTGTGTCTTATGTAATGTCTATTTCCCGAAGGAATTAAAATGTTTCTGTATATAGTTCTGCCCGACAAATTTTTAATAAGGCCTACCTACTCCTAATTACCTCTTAGGAACAAGCAGTCTGAATCCCTGAAAACTGATCATCCAAAAATCTGTTTTGAGCCAAGAGTTTTATTTTCAAAATTGATTGGAATCAGATGTTGAGAAGCCATAATAGCCAGCTCTGTCACATTTTCTTTTGATAAAATATATGGGGGAGCCAGCTCTTGATGTCACAGCCCAAGAGATTGGGCAATCTGGCATCTGGAAGCCCTCCCACGCCCATGTGCCTGAGCTCAAGCCACTGCTGAGCCTCTCCAGGACAAGATGATTTGCTGTTTACAAAGCACTTTGGTTGTCTCTCACATTAAGTTAATAGCACTCAGAATAGTCTCCCCATTTGACAGATTAGGAAACAGAGAGTCAGAGTGTTTTGTTGATTTATTTAACAAACCTTTAAGCATAAGACTTTCCCAAGTTCACACGGCTAGTGTATGGCCATACACTAGCCGAGGCAGGTACACATCCAGGCTTCTGGTTAAACGACACCACATTTATGTGTAATCAGGCAAAACACCAATAGCACTGTAGGCTCTGGGGGATGGAGAAGGGCTCTTGCTAGTGAGGTGAGAAAAGCTTGCATAGTTGTGCTTTAAAGACATAATATCCTTGTGAAAGGAGGTGGGGGGACCAAAGTCACAGGAAAGCAGAGGAAGAGACTCTTCTGCTTTGAGAATGGAGAGATCAAGGAAGGCTCTCCTGGGAGAAGCTTTTGAGCTGTTTGTTCTGTTTTGTTATGTTTTTGTTTCAGCCTAATATACTCAGTCTGTGGGCCTCCTGCCAACATCATAGGAAGGGGCTCTCAAACACAATAATCATTTTTTATTCCAGCTTTTTGAATTCTGGTCAGTGGGATTCTTGAGTTTCCAGACAGACCTACAGATTCTTATGTCCAAACCACCTTTCTTTCAAGGATTAGCTTCAATATCACCTTCCCTGCCAGCCCTCCCTGGGCCCAGAGACCCTTCCTTGTCTTTCATGGGCCTCCTCACAATCATAGATATATTTATATATGAAGCCTACACTCACCTATCAGGTTCTTGAGGGCAGACCAGACCACAGAGGCCCAAGGGAAGGAACCCTGACATTCTCGGTGGATTCACGCCTACACGGTATCCGGCACATAGGTGTGCTTAGGAGAGAATAACAGGGAGGGATCACATTTTATCTTATTGGGGCCTTCCCATTTTCATTTCCATGGGGCTCTGAATAAAACACAAATTAATTAAGGTCCCCAAATCAGGAAAACTTCGCCTGCAAACTGGAAACCAATTTAACGAGGTGCAGATAAGAAACTTGCATTCTTATTTTCTGCCAGGTAAGTTCATTTGAAAGTATAGCTCAAAAGGAGATGTTTCTCCCTTTGTTAGTGTGTAAGACACACTAACTCTGCTCTGGTGGGAATTAGAATGTCAGCCTGACAGTGGTTAGAAGCATCTTTGGTGATTCTTAACCTTTCTTCAGACTACCGAACACTTTATAAATCTGATGAAAGCTATCCCAAAAGAGTATACAGACTTTTACATACCATCTCAGCATGTACAGAATTCCAGAAGCCAACCCAAGGATACTCCCAGGTTAAACTCTAGGCCAGCACTTCTCAGCAAGTCCATCATGGATTTTCTCCATTAGAACTGTCTGTGAGGTCTTACTAGAAATCCATTTATTGGGGCTTTGTCCTAGGCCCAGTAAAACAGCAACACTGAGGAAGGTGTTCATCAATCTGCTGATTAAATAGCCCAAGTGATTTTGATACACATTCAAGTTTTTTTGTAATTTTTTTAATGTTTGTTTATTTTTGAGGGGGGGGGAGGGGCAGAGAGAGAGGGAGACACAGAGTCTGAAGCAGGCCCCAGGCTCTGAGTTGTCAGCACAGAGCCCAATGTGGGGTTCGAACTCACAAACTGTGAGATTATGACCTGAGCCAAAGTCGGATGCTTAATCGACTGAGCCACCCAGGTGCCCCAATACACATTCAAGTTTGAATTGGTCATGGATGTAGATCAGTTTTTTCATTTGCCAAGTCACTTGTCCAAAGTCGCACAGTAAACAGGGCAGAATGAAATGCAAATGTTTTATTTAATATTGTATAAAACAAACATTTTATACGTAAAATCTTACATTTATATGTTTGCATATAACTTCCAGAAAGCATGCCTTTTTCTTCTGATACTGGTTTTTAGGCATAAGAACACAATTTGCGAGTTAAGTTCTAAAACTCTATAAAGAATTATAGAATATGGTTTTGATACATCATTAACTAGAAAAATCTCCCTTGGTCTATCAAAAGATCTTTATCATAAAACATTTAGGTGCTCCAGAGTCTGTGACATCATTTCTTTTTATTTGTTTTAATACATGTCTCTGAGTAGTTGTGTCAATAGAGTTTTGGTGAGTAGACTTACATTTCCAAAGCTTCAGGCCCAGAAAATTTCTTATTGAATGGGATTCCATCAATATTTTTTTTTTTAAGTTTTTTTAAACGTTTATTTTTGAGACAATGCAAGAGACAGAGTGCAAGCAGCAGAGAGGCAGACAGAGGGGAGACAGAATCCGAAGCAGGCTCCAGGCTCCGAGCTGTCAGCCCAGAGCCCGATGCGGGGCTCAAACCCACGAACCACAAGATCATGACCCGAGCCAAAGCCAGTCGCTCAACTGAGCCACCCAGGCGCCCCCCTCAATATATTTTTGTAAAATAAACATGGTACCAAGGTTGAAAAAGGTAAAAAAAAAAAAACAAAAAACAAAAAAAACTATCTACTCAGACGTTTTATCTTCCAAAAGGCTAAGAGAAAAGTTTGCTTTTAATCATTGCATAAATTAGCTTCTTACTTTAGTATCTCATTTTGAAATTAACCTCTCCTTTTGCCCCACCAACAAGCATTTATGTCATTCTGCCTTGTATTGGGCTTAACTGTGTCCTCTCAATTAACCTGTGAGATCCTGGAGGACAAGCAGGACCATCCATTAGTCATTTCTTTTTTTTTTTTTTTTTTTTTT